>NW_005354640.1:0-1141 GCF_000412655.1 Myotis brandtii | reverse complement strand
TGGACCTTGAGCTGAGCCAGACTCAGGGCAGCCATGCTCTGGGCAGATCCCAGGCCAGGGAGGTTCAGAACTGGAACCATCCCACCCACCTTCGTGCCTCTCAAAGCCAAGTTTAAGCTCCCAAACAAATGGGACACTAAGGGTCACTGCACTTTCTGGAAACTCAACTCAGATGCCAACCAGGAAGGCCTCACAGACCACATCTCCCCCCAGGAAACTCCAGGCTCAGGACTTGGCCATCTAGAAGACAGAAGCCCTACCTTCCCAATTTCTCCGTGGTGTCTTCTGTACTGCAGTGGCTGGTATTTGGGGGCAGCCTCAGTTCACAAGGCAGCTCGTATACAAGGCTCAGGGGCACAGAAGCAATTGCCTTCCCAGGATCTGTTTAGTTTTGCAACTTACGAGATTAATTGTCTTATATCCCGGGGCTCAACTTACCGTGCCCTGACCAGGTGCTCCACCCTCACACCTAGCAACAGGGGAGGAGAGGGGAGGTGTAAGGGTGGAGCACACTTCGCTTCTGTTGGGCCGGACTCCTTGCTGTCTACACAACAGGCCCACGTGTTGCCCAGAAAGCCCTCCCTCCTGCCAAAGTCCCATTTTGCTCTCAAAGTCAACTGCAGCCCCTCTCCTGTGGACCAGCCTTCCTTGCTGCCGGGCCCACAGTGCTCCCTCCCCTCAAGGTCACCTTGATCCTGTTCACACATTGCCCCGTCCCACCTGCAGCTGACCTGTGTGTGGGTCCACCCATCTCCCGTATCATGATACAGGCTTTCTGAGGTCAGGCCCCCAAATCTGCTCTTCCCCAGTCTCCATGCAGGGCAGGACCCAAAGACATGCTGGTTATGTGAGGTGATCTGAAGACCCAAGAGGCAGCCAGTGTGGCAGGAAGAGCACAGCTTTGCAGCCACAGTCCTGGGCCACTCCTGCCTCTGCCATTTCCTAGGGTACAACTGTAAGCAGGTGATAAAGCCTTCGCCTTCCTTTCCTCATGGAATACGGTAAAACCAGATACCATATTTACCTCATTGCACTGTTGTGAAGGCTAAATGATTCACTTCATTTCATTCATTCATTCGTTGGTTCATTCAACAAACACGGAGCATCTACTATGTGCTGGGAACTGTGCTAGATGCTTTGC
>NW_005354639.1:9719-10649 GCF_000412655.1 Myotis brandtii | reverse complement strand
ACATCTCGTGGAGTCAATGCCAAGAATAATTGCCACAGTATTGATGGCAAAAGGTGGCCCAACAAAGTACTGATGGGGTGGTCATAATCATCTGGCCACTCAGTGTAGAGCACCTGTTTAGTCCCACTTTACAGCCAAGACCACCAAGGTCCTGAAAGGTTAAAGGGCTTCCTTTCAGGGCAATTGGAAGAGCAGGTGTTGGTCGTAGAACTCCACCTCCTACTGTGCTGCTGCTCCCTCCTTTTGAAGGTCTCAGTTGATGACCTGTGAAATGGGTGGAATCTAGACCACTGATGTAGGAACATTGTCCCTGCACCAAGCTGCCCCCCGAGGAGGGCTGGGCACCCCTGCCACAGTCACCAGTCTCAGACAGTGCTGAGCCTGCCTGGTCTCTTTGGCAGGGTGGCCCAAAGCCGGCCAGTGGGGCACCAGGCTGTCTTCCATTTGCCTGCCCATGACAGGGCCAGCTCAGCTCCCCTCTCCTTTCTAGGGATCCGAGGTTCTGAGATTCTGCCAGCTGTCTGCCCTGGGAAGAAGGGGGAGGCCAGCACCTGTGGGAAAAGTCATTCACTGCCACCTGTTGGCTGGTGGCAGCAGGGTCAGGTCAGGGCCTGGGGGAGCCCTGCCAGCTGGCATAGCAGCTGTCCAGGTGTGGGGTGGGGGGGAGGGTAATTCGGGTCCTCCTCCTACACCCTGGGCCTGTTGAAAGTTTGTTTATTCCTCTGCTTCAGCACCTCTTGTATGTGTGCCCTCCAGTCCCCTGACCTTGTCCTTTCCTTGCCCTTGCGAGGCTGCCATCACCTCTTTCTAGGTCCCTACACCTCCCCCTCCAGGTCATCCTCCCCCCAGCTTCTTCCCAGCTTAATCCTGTGGATGCTCTCTATACCCTCAGATGCATGTCTCACGTGTTTGTTCATTCATTCATGTCTG
>NW_005354639.1:4529-9613 GCF_000412655.1 Myotis brandtii | reverse complement strand
GAACCTGTGACCTCCTGGTGCATGGGACGAGCTCAACACCGGCCAGGCACTTATGTCTACTTTCATGAGGCTACAACGTGCACGGCGCTCTTCCAGCCTTGAGGGACGTTCTTACAACAGTGAGGAGAACATCCTCCCTCCCTGTCCTCATGCGGCTGATGGGCCATGGGGCACAGACACCGAGTGCCTACAAATCAATACGCACCTAAAACGAAGACGGCCCCCGGAGGAGGGCCTGCCCCGGGCTATGTCATTTGGGCTTTTTCTAAAGAGAATAACTTGGGGTATCAGGTGAAGTTTAGGGGGAGTCCATGCTCCTAAACCAGGCGTGCCAAGTTGGCCAGTGTTAGGGGTTGGATTATGTTTCCCCCAAAAGATATGTTGGGAGTCCCAACGCCAGGATCTGAGAGCATGACCCTGTTTGGAGATCGGGTCGTCACGCAGGAAAGAGGAGTCAGGGCAGTCTGACTGGTGTCCTTATAAAAAGGGGAAATGTGGACACAGTGACGGGCACTCAGGGAGAACCCCGGGTGGCCATGAAGGAAGTGAGCTGGTGATGCTTCTCCCAGCCGAGGCGTGGCCAAGGTGGCAGCAGCCACCTGAAGGGGAGGCGTGGGCAGCTCTTCTCGGAGATCCGTCGGAGCCAGGCCTGCTAATTCCGGTCTCAGACTCCCCAGCCTCCAGAACTGGGAGAGAACACGTTTTATTGTTTGAGTCATCCAGTCGGCGGCACTTTATTATGACAGCCTGAGGTGACTAATCAGGCCACCACGTGGCCCCTGCAGGCTTCATTGCTGCCACTCCCCCACCATACAGTCATGTCCACGGAAGAAGGACTCCCTGTTCTGGAGTGAACCTGCTTTTCCTCTTCTGAGCGTCTGCACCTGCAGTGCCCCCTGCCAAGGAGTCGGCTGCCTCTCCATCTCCCCTGAGCCACCTGGCCCTGAGTTCTCCCTCCCAGGCCTGCCTCCTGCCCCGCCAGGCTAGTCCTCCACCATCCCTCCCTCTTCTCCAAATTTGCTCCTCCAGGTCCCAGAGCCGACTCTCTGCTCTCAAAGCCTGGGACCCTGGGCATGGCGTCCACAGTGTCAGTCCCAGATGCCGCTCCCCACGGTTTCCCGGGCCTGAGTGAACACGTGGATGCCACCCTTGCTGAAAGTTCTCACCACCCCGGGACCATCTCATGAATCTCATTTCATTGCCCATCGACCAGGAAACAAAAGTCTTGTGACAAATGACCACAGGAGAGAGAAACTTTGTCTGTTTCCTGGGTTAAAATGTGGATTATCATCAAAACGAAAAAACAAACAATAATTTCTCAGAGATGAGTAGGCCTACAGCCCTGGGATACCGTATCCCAGCAGGACTCCATGTGGGAATCACACGAAGGCCCTTTAAAAAGGCCTGCGCGCAGCCCTAGCTGGGGTGGCTCAGTTGGTTGAGTGTTGTCCCATGCACCAAAAGGTCACTGGTTTGATTCCGGTCAGGGCGCATACCCAACCTGTTGTAGGTTCCCCGCACAGTCTCTGCCTGTGTTTGACTCAGGAAGTGGGGTGCCCCCCTCATTTCGAGGAGAAAAGAGGGTCAGAGAGTCGTCAGCGCCAGGGCTGAGCTCAGGCTGCTGGCCCTGATGGGGGAGTGAGTGGGACATGTGGGCAGTTGTCTCTGGAACACTGGGCCCAGCCTTGGCCACCACCTCAGGTTTCGGGGAGCGGGCTCTGTTTAACGGCAATGGCCTGGGAGGGAAACGGAATTGCCTCCAGCTGGATCCCCGGCAGAGACAGTAACGCATCCCGCTGGGCTCAGAGCAGAGGGTACAGGGCTGGGCCTTGGGTGCCCCCCGGCAGGGCCAGGGGTGCTGCCCGCTGGCTCTGGCAGAGTCCGGATGGGAGCAGGAGGCAGAGGTGAGACGCAGGGCCATGGCCACCTCAGCAAGGTCTGGGGCGGGGCACTGCCTGCACCGAGGGCTCCCCCATCCTGACCTCACATGGCCCGGGCGGTGGGCATGTGGACACCCCGTTGTAGACAGTTACTGTGAGACATGCTCACCTGTCGAACTCAAATAGGGACTCGGAGACAGAAGTGCCATGAAAGCGAGACCTTGAATGTGCTCTTGAGAACGGGTTTCCGCCCGGTTGCACAGTTTCACCTGGAGTTGGAACACAGCCCATTAATTTGGCCCCTCCTCCTGTTATATAGGAAATCAGCGAGCTGAACTGATGACGCCTTAGTAAGCCAAATGTGGAGTCCTTATTACACCAGCAGTCTCAGAGGAGTAGCCTCCAGAGTCTGAGCAAAGCAATATGGAGGAAGCTTTCCCTTTATACCATCCCGGTATCTTTGTCTCCTAAATATGGGGCTTCCGGACCTTTTGCAGGCTTTATAAAGAGCCCTATGTACTGGGAGGTACTTTGCAGGAAGCTTGTAGCCTTGAGCACAGTACAATTCAGATAACTAAAAGACACCTGGCATGGGAGTAACCAGGGATGGACCAGACCCTTATGTCAGCAGAGTGGCCCGCAAGGCCAGATAATTGAGCCTATTTTCCCTCTTATTTGAGTAAGCGTGTTTACAGAAGCCAAGAATAGCAGAGTTAATTCACAGAACAAAGGACCATCTATGCTTAGTGGAAAATTTCAAACAGCAGTTTTTACAATATAGAGGTTACGGGTATAAGATGGAGTGCCTATGCTTCATTCCCCACTGGTTTTATGTATACGAGTCAAATCATTGACTCTATTAGTGAGTTAGATGCCCGCCCCCCCTCCCCACACACAGTTGCTCTGTTAGGTTTGCCAGGACTTCCCGTGTTATTCCATTTCTGAGTTTCCATGTCTATTTTGGGGGAGGTCTATGGGGGTTCCCCTCTATAGAGAGTATAAAAAGAGTTATGATTGCGGTATACGTGAGTCTTAGCTTTAGAGGGTCTGATGAGAAGTCCCGATTATTTATTCTGCCTAGCCGCCTTGAGTCGGGTATGGTGGAAACACACGGGGATTCCGTTGACCTTTACTGCTATGGGGGTGGTCAGGATAATGGTATACGGTCCCTTCCAGGTAACAGTCAATCCTTGGGTGGTAAATTTCTTTACCCAAACAGAGTCTCCAGGTTGGAAGGGATGGATCGGATTAGAAGTTGGTACAGGCAGAGGATCTCAGACGTGCTTCTGGACTGCTTTCTGAGTGGACTGCAAAGCCTGTAAGAACTTGAGTAAAGATTGATTATGGATTTCAGCTTTTATTTCTTCTTGAAATTTTGGGAGTATTGGAGGGGGTCTCCCAAATATAATTTTATATGGGGAGAACCCTACTTGGTATGAAGTGGTGAGAAGCACATCTCAGGGTCCCATCTATTTCTTCTCCAGTTGGCCTATCGTCCTCGCTCTGCTCATGACTATCTAACTGCCTAATACTTCCCCTCAGGGATCCTGGGTTTGAATTCTTTCAGGGAAAATGGACATCGGTGGGCTCCTCTGGTTACTTCCATGCTGAAGAGGGACGGAGTTTTCTTTTAGAGCCAAGAGATCCTTGCTGTCTGTCAGAGGGACAATGAGGCCAGGGCACAGAAGGAGGTGAGCTTGTGACCTGTTGGAGACAAACTGTATTATAAAATTTAGTATTACTGAGCAATTAGAACAGCAAGAGTTACAACAAATGGTCTGGTGAAAGGGAAAGAAAACATTTCAGTTCTAATAACTCCTATTGAAATAGAATTTATCTCCTTAAAATTACCCTTATTAAAGGGCCAAATTAAGATTAATTTACTTATTGTATTCAATTTGACCTGATTATTTGCATAAACACAACAAGAATGGTAACTGACCACCTTTGCGGGAATTTCATGGTTGAGTCTTAAATGTGCCCCGGAGGGCAGGGAAACCAAGCCATCTAGCTGCTATCAGGCCTGCCTGCAGTATCTGCTGAGTTAGGTGAGTTCCTCACCTGTGTCGACTTTACCTGGGCCATGCCAGCTACAAGGCTTATTTTAGTAGCCCTCCTCCTCCTCGTGGTGTTTGGTCCTAGAGCAGTGATGGCGAACCTAGGACACGCGTGTCAGAGGTGACACGCAAACTCATTTTTTTGGTTGATTTTTCTTTGTTAAATGGCATTTAAATATATAAAATAAATATCAAAAATATAAGTCTTTGTTTTATTATGGTTACAAATATCAAAAAATTTCTATATGTGACACGGAAACAGAGTTAAGTTAGGGTTTTCAAAATGCTGACACACCGAGCTCAAAAGGTTCGCCATCACTGGCGTAGAGTGTGTGTGGATTCTGCAGGGACGCAGAGGCACCCACATTGCTCCCCTTCTACTCTGACTAACGGCCAGTGATGGCACGGTATGGGCCTGTCGCTTTAGTGCCAGCCATTTTCAGGGCTACTAAGCAGGATACCAGGCTTTCTCCATGGCATCCTATTGGCTTCAAGTCTTCAGAGTTCAGACAGGGCTCTTTAAAACATGACACTCCAGTCAAAGCTTTCGGTCAATAAAACCACTCTTGGAAATCCGTCTTATTAAATTTATGCAAAGAAAAGCATTGCCATGTGTAGGAAGCGAGGCTCAGTGATTGAGGGTTGACCCAGGAACCAAGAGGTCACCAGTTCCATTCCTGATCAGGGCACATGCCCAGGTTGCAGACTTGATCCCCAGTAGGGGGGCAAATTATAGAACAGAGGTTCTCACCCTCGCTACGTAATAGAATTGACTGGGGAGCTTTCAAAGAAAACCCCGTGCCCAGGCCGTCCCCGGGACCAGTAGGAATTTCTGGGGTGGGCCCAGCACCAGTATTTTTTAAAAATCTGTGGGACATGTATAGCCAGGGTTGATAACCAACGTGTGTCTCCTTCTAAGAGTCTAAATGGCACTTGCTAATCTTAAGGCTTACTCATTCTCAGAGTGTGATATGGGGCTCCACAAGGGGGCGGAGCTGGCCTTGACTCCCAGCTGCCTCTCTTTCTACCTGTGCTCCCAGGACCAGGGCAGCACCTGCCTGTGCCTGTCCCCCCTAAAACCCCATCATTCCTCAGTCCCCCACTGAGTCGGAGGTCAGCAGTGACAAGGGTGGGATACAAAGCCCTC
>NW_005354639.1:0-826 GCF_000412655.1 Myotis brandtii | reverse complement strand
GGCGGCTGATCGATGTTTCTCTCTCATCGATGTTTCTGACTCTCTATCTCTCTCCCTTCCTCTCCGTAAAAAATCAATAAAAATATATATTTAAAAAAAAAAAACTACAACCAAACCACAGAATAGGTTGGCTGCTACTACACTGACCGGCGAGATGATTATGACCACCCCATCAGTACTTCATTGACACTTCCAAAAATACTGAATATTGAAAACTTCCTAAGCAAATACTCTCAAGGTTTTATTATTATTTGCATATCTAATTCCATTGTACTGATGGGGTGGGCATAATAATCTGGCCACACAGTGTAGTGCGGGGTGCAAAACCAGAAACTCAAGAACTACTCAATTCTGAACCCTTCTCTGATAAGGACCGAAATCCTCATTATGGAGTGAGGAAAGGAACTTACCCAAAGCCTAGCTAATCCCCACAGATGGACCCCAGGCCTCTGACCCACAACCTCCTTCGGGGATTAGGGAGGATCCAGTGTCCAGCTGCACCTGTGAGGGACCCCAGAGGCAAAGAAATGGCCCACTCAAAGGGCGTATCAAAGGGACTAGTTACAGAGGTGGACAGGGCTCAGCAGCAGCTGGAAGCTCTGACATCCTGGTGACCTGACCCCCGAGGGAGCGAGGGAGCTGTCATAGGAACATGGAAGGAGCTGGGGCCATGGGAGGGAGCTGCTTGAAAGGAGCTGCAGTCCTCAGGACAGAAGTGCAACCTTGCCCAAAGCCAGCACAGATGGGAGGGAGCCTGGGTAGAAATACTCTAACCCTGTGGTTCTCAAACTTCTGGCTCTTTAAATAAAGTTCCTCATGTTGTGAC
>NW_005354638.1:0-826 GCF_000412655.1 Myotis brandtii | reverse complement strand
ACTACACACAACAAATACTTTGATAGAATCTAAAATACCAAAATAGTTGAGCAACCTTTTTTTAAGATTTACATTTGCATAGAAACAATCTGTGGAACACCTCACCTCAAAACTAAGGTATCTAAAAACAGGGATTCATCAGTGTCGCTTTAAATAAGTGTGTGATTATGAGTTGCAGTTCCCATTTTCAACTGAAATGTGTCTCTCTGCTGCTTCCCTTGGGTCCAAAGCTTAAGGCCTTGGGAAAGTAGCCGAGGGAAAAAGGGTGGCTGCTCTACTATCCTCATGTGTGGAGGACAGTGATTGGAACAGGGTTGTCATGGAAGCCAGGAAGTAAAGAAATCAATTGCACATCTCTAGTTGCCAAGGGTCAAACTCATAGCGCGTCTTTCCACAACTCCCTATCTGTAGATGTAAAGTTCTGTCATAATGGCCCAAATGCTGTCCCCTCCCCTCACGCTCCTTGCCTTCACTAATCATGTCAGTTATTATGGGTAGGCTGTGGCTACGGTCCATACGTCCTCCCTAAAGGCCGGTCATTTTGTCACATTTAGGAATCATTTTTTGCATTATGTCACTTAGATGCTGTGTCTTGTGCCCAGTTAGGATCTACCACCCGCTAAGAAATGCGTCACCCCATCCTCGAAACCCCAAAGTGCCTAAGAGTGAAGACCCCCTGGAGACAGTGACTTTGGTGGAGCACCTCCCAGAGATGCCTAGATCATGCCATTGATCTTAGTCCACTTGTAGATGTCCTGCTCGCACACTATGTTGGAGTTGATGGCAGGTGGCACATTTGAAACACTCCAGGTGATACACCTTGTCT
>NW_005354637.1:19033-20083 GCF_000412655.1 Myotis brandtii | reverse complement strand
AAATCACGATCATGGGCCACAGGCAAGGCGGTTCCTGCGTTCCGGGTTGACGCCTTGCCTGTGGTCCGGCATTCCGATCTCAAACACGGGCCGAAGGCACAGCGGCTCCTGTGTGCCGGGGTGCCGCCTTGCCTGCGGCCTGGCATTCAAATCACTATCATGGTCCCCAAGCAAGGCGGATCCTGGGTCCCGGGGTGCCGCCTTGCCTGTGGTCTGGCTTTCAAATCACAGTCATGGGCCACAGGCAATGCGGCTCCTGGGTGACGGGGTGCCGCCTTGCCTGCGGCCCGGCTTTTAAATCATGATCACGGTCCGCAGAAAAGGCAGCTCCTGGGTTAAGGGGTGACGCCTTGCCTGTTGTACGGCATTCCGATCTCAATCACGGGCCGAAGGCACAGCGGCCCTTGGGACCTGGGGTGCCGCCTTGCCTGAAGCCCAGCTTTCAAATCATGATCATGGGCCTCAGGCAAGGCGGCTCCTGGGACCCGGGGTGCCACCTTTCCTGAAGCCGGGCTTTCCGATCAAGATCATGATCATGGGCCACAGGCAAGGCGGCTCCTCTGTCCCGGGATGCCTCTGTGCCTGCGGCCGGCCCTCTGATCATGATCACGATCACGGGCCGCCTTGGGTCCTAGGGTGCTGCCTTGCCTGCGGTCCTGCTTTCAGATCTCAATCACGGGCTGCAGGCACGGAGGCTCCTGGGTTCCCACGGGCCGCCTTGCCTGCGGACCTGCTGTCTGATCTCGGTCATGATCACAAGTCACAGGCAAGGTGGCACCTGGGTCTCCAGGTGACCCCTTGCTGCGGCCCGGCTTTCCGAAATTGATCACGGGACGCAGGCAAGGAGGCTCATGGGTCCCGCTGTCGCCTTGCCTGAGATCTGGTTTTCCAATAACAATCACGATCATGATCACAATCATGAGCTGCAGGCAAGGCGGATCCTGGTTCCTGGTTTGCTGCCTTGCTTGCGGCCCGGCTTTCAAATCACGATCACGGTCCGCAGGCAAGGCGGCTCCTGGGTCCAGGGGTTCCACCTTGCCTGTGGTCCAG
>NW_005354637.1:0-1860 GCF_000412655.1 Myotis brandtii | reverse complement strand
AGGCAAGGAGGCTCATGGGTCCCGAGGAGCCGTCTTGCCATCCGCCGAGTCTTCCTATCACGATCACAATCATGGGCCGCAGGCAAGGAGGCGTCTGGGTCCCTGGGTGCCGCCTTGACTGCGGCTCAGCTTTCCGATCATGATCACGATCACGAGCAGCAGGCAAGGCGGTTCCTCGGTCCCGGGGTGCCACCTTGCCTGCAGTTCTGCTTTCCAATCTCTATTATGATCACAAGCCACAGGCAAGGTGGCTCCTGGGTCTCCGAGGGACCCTATACCTGTGGCCTGGCTTTCTGATCACAATCACGATCATGATCAGGATCACGAGCTGCAGGCAAGGCAGCTCCTGGTTCCCGGGGTGCTGCCTTGCCTGTGGCCTGGCTTTCTGATCTCGTTCACAGGCCATAGGGAAGGCGGCTCCTGGGTCCCGGGGTGACGTCTTGCCTGCCGCCGAGCTTTCTGATCATGATCACAGGGCGAAGTCACGGCGGATCCTGGGTCCTGGGGGCCCACTTTCCTGCAGCCTGGCTTTCGAATCGTGATCACAGGCTACAGGCAAGGAGTCTCCTGGGTTTCCGGGAGCCGACTTGCTTGTGGCCGAGCTTTCTGATCATGATCAAGGGGTGCAGGCAAGGCAGCTCCTGGGTCCTAGGATGCCGCCTTCCATGCGGCCCAGCATTCCGATCATGATCGCGATCACAGGCCGCCTTCGGTCATGGGGTGCTACCTTGCCTGCGATCCTGCTTTCAGATCACGATCACGACTGCAGGCAAGGCGGCTCCTGGGTCCCGGGGTGTTGCCTTGCCTGTGGTCTGGCTTTCTGATCTCGATCACAGGCCGTAGGCAAGGCAGCTCCTGGGTCCCGGGGTGCCGCCTTGCATGCGGCCCGGCTTTCCGATCATGATCGCGATCACAGGCGGCCTTGGGTCATGGGGTGCTGCCTTGCCTGTGGTCCAGCTTTCTGACATCAATCAAGCGACGCAGGCATGGCGGAGCTGGTGCCCAGGGGCCGCCTTGTCTGCGGTACTCCTTTCCGATCTTGATCATCATCACAAGCCACAGGCAAGGCGGCTCCTGGGTCTCAGGGTGCCACTGTGCCTGCAGCCAGCCCTCTGATCATGACCACGATCACGGGCCCCCTTGGGTCCTGGGGTGCTGCCTTGCCTGCGGTCCGACTTTCCGATCTCAATCACGGGCCGAAGGCACGGCGGCTCCTGGGTCCCGGGGGCCCCATATCTTGCAGGCTGGCTTTCTGGTCATGATCACGGGCTGCAGGCAAGGAGGCTCCTGGGATTTTTGGAGCCCCCTTGCCTGGGGCCGAGCTTTCTCATCACGATCAAGGGGTGCAGGCAAGGCGGCTCCTGTGTCCTGGAGTGCCGCCATAACTGAGGCACGGCTTTCCGATCAGGATCACAATCAAGTTCAAAGGCCATATGGAAGGCGGCTCCTCCATCCCAGGTTGCCCCCTTGCCTGCGGCCTGGCTTTCCGATCACAGACAGCAGGCAAGAAAGCTCCTGGATCACGGGGTGCCGCCTTCCCTGCGGGCCATGTTTCAGATCACGATCGCGGGCCCCAGGTAAGGCGGCTCCTGTGTCCCAGGGTGCCGCCTGGCATAATTTCCAGCGTTCTGATCATGATCACGATCACGATCACTATCACGGGCGGTAGGCAAGGCGGCTCTGGGGTCCTGGGGTGCTGCCTTGCCTGCGGCCCAGCTTTCTGATCATGATCATGATCACGGGCCACAGGCAAGATGGCTGATGGGTCCTGTGGTGCCGCCTTGCCTGATGCCCAGCTTTGAAATCAAGATCATGGGCCACAAGCAAGGCGGCTCCTGGGACCCGGGGTGCCACCTTGCT
>NW_005354636.1:0-1308 GCF_000412655.1 Myotis brandtii | reverse complement strand
TTTTAAAAGATCATACACCATGACCAAATGGGATTCATCCAGGGATGCAGGGCTAGTATAATATTCACAAATCAATACACATGATACATCACATAAACAAACTGAAAGACAAAAATAGCATGGCCATATCTATAGATTCAGAAAAAGCATTCGACAAAACCCAACACCACTTTTGATAAATACTCTCAGCAAAGTTGGAGAAGAGGCCTCATATCTCAACATAATAAAGGACAGGTATGACAGACCTACAGCCAGAATCATACTCAATGGGCAAAAACAGAAACTATTTCCCCTAATTAGCAGGACAAAAGAGAAATTCCCACTTTCACCTCTCTTATTCAACATAGTACTGGAAGTCCTAGCCACAACAATGAGACAAGAAGAAGAAATACAGGGCATCCAAATTGGAAAGGAGGAAGAAAAACTCTTATTATTCATAGAAGACATGATATTGTACATAGAAAACCGACAGTCTCCACAAAAAAAACACACACATCTAGATTTAATAAATGAATTCAGCAATATAGAAGGATACAAAATTAACAAGCAGAAATCAATGGAACTTTTATGCACCAATATTAAATTCTCAGAAAGGGAAACCAGCCCTAGCCGGTTTGGCTGAGTGGATAGAGCATCAGCCTGTGGACTGAGCGGTCCCAGGATTAATTCTGGCCAAGGACACATGCCCAGCCCAGGTTGCAGCGTAATCCCAACTAGGGGCCGTGCAGGACACAGCCAATCAATGATTCTCTCCCATCATTGATGTTTCCATCTCTCCCTCTCCATACCTCTCTGAAATCAATAAAGAAATACATTTTTTAAAAAGAAAGAAAAGGACACTAAACCAACAATCCCATTTACCATTTGATCAAAAAATTATGATACTTAAGAATAAACTTAACCAGCAGGTAAAAAGACTTGTACTAAGAAAAATACAGGATATTGAATAAAGAGATAGAGTAAGATATAAGTAAGTGGGAAAATATACTGTGGTCATGGACTTGGTAGAATTAACATCATTAAAACGTCCATATTACCCAAAGCACTCTACAGATTCAATGTAATCCCTACTAAAATAGCAACAGCATATTTCAAAGATCTACAACAAATACTTCAAAAATTTATATGGAACCAAAAAAGACCCCAATTAGCCATAGCAATCTTGAGAATGAAGAACAAAGGTGGAGGGACCACAATACCAGATATCAAATTACACTTCAAAGTCATAGTAATCAAAACAGCTTGGTACTGCAACAAGAACAGGTAATTACATCAATGGAACAGAACAGAGAACCTAGAAATCTACCC
>NW_005354635.1:0-249 GCF_000412655.1 Myotis brandtii | reverse complement strand
CCTTCCACCGTGACCACTGGAGGCGAGGGGGCTTTCAGGAGGTGCCGAGACGGGCAATTAGGACACACCCAGGAGACTCAGGACGCAGAGAGCGTGATGGGAGCAGAAAACGTCTTAACGAGGGGTGCTGCTCCCGCGGGGGCTGCAGCCCGGCTGCAGCTAGCGCATCCCCGCCGGGGTTGTCAGGGCGGAAAACACATATTTTTGATGGTCTTAGGAACCGAGACACCGCTCCTCTATCTGTCTCCA
>NW_005354634.1:0-836 GCF_000412655.1 Myotis brandtii | reverse complement strand
AAAGTGACCACCAGAGAAAAGAGAATTATGGATAAGAAAAAAAAAGGATTGCAAAAATGATTTTGAGAAAAGGAAAAAAGTAAGAGAGAAAAAAGCAAGTAAAAAAGAAGGGGGAATTATTTATATGGGGAGAATACTCCAATAGAACAACCACTAATCTCCAAAAATGTAAACAACAAACACTCAGAGATGAATGCAAACTACAAACAACAACTAATAACAAGGGAGGAGAGGAAAAACAGATGGAAAAAATAAACGGAAACAAAAACAAAACAAAAAAAGAGAAACAATCTCACAAACAAACACACAAAAAACCAATCTAGTCAACAATCGAACAAACAACAATAGGACAGAGAGAAAGCAAGCAAAACAAAACAAAATAAAACACAAAAACCTATAACAAAAACAAAAAAAAGAGAAAAGAACACAAAAACAACAACAGCAAAAAAAAAAAAAGGTAAGAGAGAAAAAAGAAAAAAATTTAGATAGTGAAGAAAGAGAAGAGAGAGGTGTGTATGGACTTAGAGCAGGGGATTGGAAATTAGATATGTAAGTAGGGTGATTTTTTTAACAGGGGGTAAAAAGAAGGAATAGGTAAAATCTAAAGCAGGAATAGGGTAAGAGAAACAGAACAACAAAATGGGAAAAGTGAGGAAGAGTGTTGGCATAAAGGCAAAGATGAGCTAGAGTAAAATAATGCTAAAGGAAAAATGAAAATAGAATGTAGAACACTAATTCCAAAATAAAATAAAGAGAAAATAAAATGTACTTTTTTAAAAAAAAAAGGTAAAATAGTAGTAGTAATACTGATTAAAAATAAAAATATAATAATTAAA
>NW_005354633.1:93780-106548 GCF_000412655.1 Myotis brandtii | reverse complement strand
TCAAGCCTTCTCTTTCCTTATTGATGACATATCCATTGTTACAAGTGGAGTATTCAGTTATGCAAGGTACATAAGTTATGGAGATCAAATGTACAGTACGGTGACTATAGTTAGCAATACTTTATATATACTTGAAATTTGCAAAGATTGTATATCTTAACTATACCACAAAATAAGAAAATTATAATTGTGAAGCGATGAGTATGTCAACGAGCTTAACTGTCTGATCATTTCACATTGCATACAATTACTAAAACACCAAGTATATATGTATGTAAATATTTAAATATATAAATATTTATTTGCCAGTTGTTAAAAAAACAATGCAGGCCTAAAATGACACCACTCATCCTAAAACCTCATGATATCAAACCTAAATTTAACACTTGATCAGCTGGCCAGAAACCTTATCCAATGAACCAGTCTGCAATTTTCTGGTCAAGGATCAGTAAGGTAATGTGTCATTGTGGGCCCTCAACAACCCCATAAAGAGAAGAGGCAATTTACATGATGAAAACCCTTCCCATTCGCTTTCCCCTGGATAAAAGGTGTCCCATCTCAAAAATAATCATTTCTTCTTCTTTTTTAATTTTAGTTGATAGTTCCCTTACTCCACCCTTCTTCCTATTAAAACCTTCCATTTTGTACAACTCTTCTGAGTTCCCATCACTTAATGAAGCCAATTTGAACTTCAAATTTACTTGGTTAAATTTTTAACACAATTATACCCAAAAGAGCTTTTTTTTTTTTTTTTCCAAAAAGAAAACAACTCCATTTACAATACCAACACAAGGATAAAACAGTTAGGGACAAATGTGACTGAAGAGTGAAAGATTTGTACACTCAATATTATGAAACATTGCTGAAAGAAATAAAAAAAGATAAATAAATGGAAAGACATCCTATGTTCTTTAAAAAAATTAAATTTTTTCCTGGCCAGTATGGCACAATGATTGAGGATCAACCTATGAAACATGAGGTCATGGTTTGATTCCCGGTAAGGGCACATGTCCAGGTTGTGGGCTCAATCTCTGGTGGGGGAGGGGTATGCAGGAGGCAGCCAATCGATATTTCTGTCTCTCTCTCCAATTAAAAAAGCTTTTAAAAGATTCTACCTCTTGTTGGTTTGGCTCAGTGAATAGAGCATCAGTCTGTGAACTGAAGGGTCCCAGGTTTGATTCCAGTCAAGGGCACATGCCCGGGTTGTGGGCTCGATCCCCAGTGGGGGGCGTGTAGGAGGCAGCCAATCAATGATTTTCTCTCATAGTTGATGTTTCTTTCTCTCTCTCCCTCTCTCTTCCTCTCTGAAATCAATAAAAATACATTTTTAAAAAAGATTTTACCTCTTTTCTAACTGCCACTTGTACATAACAATGAAGAGGAAGTTGGAACTATTCTGAGAGTTGGCATTAATGGGGAGAGAGAGGTCTCCAAGATACCTTCAAGGCCTCCACTTGTATGATTATGTAATTCAAAATTTAAACTTGTCATTTTAAAAAGTCTATGGGCTAGCTGCTCATGGTTAAAAAAGTATGTACTATTACATGTTTTTTCACTCCCCAGAGGAAAATACTGTTTTCAGCTATAGGGTTATCTTTTCTGGCAGAACTTAGTTTTTCTTATCGGTTTTTATAAATTTTTAGTATGAGCCTCATTGAACACAAGCTACATTAAAGAAATGTCTACGTAGAATTATTAATATTTTTATACTTTTTAACATTGAGCTCTAGACAAGTGATCACTACTATTATTGAGCATTTATTATGAGCCAGGCAGGCATTAAGCAGTTAGCAAGTAAAAACTAATAAGGTTCAATCTCTACCTCCACTCAGTCATAATTAAGTGATTTCTTTCTTTCTCTGACCAGAAAAAAGAATGACTGTGGCAGTGCAGACAGGAAATTACCATTTAATACTGGCGGAGCCTTCTTCCTGTTTTACCCAAAGATAAAAAATAGGAATTTGAGGGCATGTTTCACTTCTCCACTGTGATTCCCATAAACCACTTTCTGGTTCTCACTCCAAGATTATCCATTTGAACCCCTCCTTGGATCTACTTGTCCTCTTACAATTGACGAGGAAATGAAATTGTATTTACAAAGCTTTTATCCTGGGTACAAGACAATCAAGAAAAACTGGTTCTTGCCAGTACTCTGACATAGGTCTCTCGGCACACTCCGGCTGAGGAGTCAGCTGCCAATGCGGAATTCACTTACTCAACCCAATTGTATAGAGTTACTTCCCACAAAACTGCATGAAATTTGAGTGACCTGGGAGAAAAGTGCCTCCATATAAGAACAGTACCTTGGTGCTATGACCGGGTAGCTCAGTTGGTTAGAGCCTTGCCCGATACACCAAGATTGCAGGTTCGATCCCCGGTCAGGGTGACATACAAGGGTCAAACAATGAATGCAGAAATAAGTGGAACAACAAATCAATGTTTCTCTCTCTCTCTCCTTTTTCTCCCTCTATCAGATCAATTAAAAAAATTTAAGAATAGTACCTTGCCAAGTAATTAACTAATTTGTATTTATTCTTTTAAATTTTAAAGTCATTTCTGCATACAAAATCTCAGATTAAAAGGTAATTTCCCAGGGGAAGTTTTAAGGTGTGTGCTTCAAACTTTGTGGGCTGAATTTAGTTGAGTAATAACTTCATCAGCAACTAATGCTTTAACTAGCCTGCCGTCAAGAATAAGGAGGTTGGGAAGAGAATGGTGCAATGTTTCCCAAAAGTTGTCTCATTTTAAGAATCACCTGAGGTGCTTATTAAATAGGCAGATTTTCCAGCCACTTGCCGTGGAGATTTGGTTCTTTAGATCTAGGAAGGCAACTGGGACTGCTAATATTTAACAAATGTCTCAGATGATTCTTACGATTGGGCAAAATTGGAAAACAGTACAGTAGGGAAATAGTTTTTCAACCCTGAATGTACATTAGCATTACCTGGAGAGTTTGAAAATATACATATGTATATATTAATGCCCAGGCTTGGCTCCAAACCTAGAGATTCTGATTTATCTAAGATGGGGCCAGGCATTGGTATTTTAGGAATTTTGTTTATTTGTGTGTTTTTCAGGCCTTGGTATTTTTTAAAAGCTCCCCAGATCATTCTAGTGTCCAGCTCTTCTAGTATTCGGGAATAATGGTCCAACTCTGCTGGCGTGGCTTGGTGGTTGAGCATTGATCTATGAACCAGGAGGTCACAGTTCAATTCCCAGTTGGGGCACTTGCCTGGGTTTCGGTCTCGATCCCCAGTGTGGGGTGTGCAGGAGGCAACCAACCAATGATTCTCTCTCATTGTTGATGTTTCTCTCTCACTCCCCCTCTCCTTTCCTCTCTGAAATAAATAAAAATATATTTTTAAAAGGAATAATGGTCCAAAGCAATAGTTCTCAAATATTTTAGTGTCAGAATCCCTTTACACATGTAAAAATTATGGTGGATGTCAAAGAGCTTTTGTTTCCGTAGGTGATTATATTTTTCAAAATAGAAATTAAAACTAAGAAAATTTTTAATATTTTTAAACTCATTTAATAATCACAATGATAGACCCATTAAGTAGTAATATAAATAACATAGCTTTAACGAAAAAATTATTTTTCTAAAAACACTAATGAAAAGAGTAGAATCATTTCCTAATTTTACAAATCTTTAATGTTGGCTTATAGAAGAGAGCTAGATTCTGCATTTAATTTATTGGGATATGTTGTTTGGGCTGAAAATTTCAACTTGAAGTATATGAAGAAAATCCAGCCTCTCAGAAATATGCAGCTGGAAATAGGAAGAGTACTGTGTTTTAAAAAAGTTTTTAATATATTTTTTATTGATTTCAGAAGGGAAGGGAGAGGGAGAGAGAAATAGAAACATCCATGATGAGAGAGAATCATTGATCGGCTGCCTCCAGCATGTCCCCTAGTGGGGATTGAGCACGAAACCTGGACATGTACTCTTGACAAGAATTGAACCTGAGACCCTTCAGTCCACAGGCTGATGCTCTATCCACTGAGCCAAACCAGTTAGGGTTCAAGAGTACTGTATTTTAGTAGACTTTTCCAGTAATTGTGGATACTCTTTTTTGACACAACACCAAAACTCAAAAATGATGATTTCTTAAAGGCTATGTGTAATGTGGAATCTGAAACCATGTCAATGAACTTACATAGTCTGCTGTGTTAAAAGCCATTAATCTATCTTATACTTAGAATGTATCTTTTACTCATTCATGATTTTATAACATTATGCATTAGTCATTTGAAAAAATGCTGGTTCACTAAGGTATGCAGCCCTTTCAAATGCTGACACATTTCAGCCCAGCCCGTAGGGCTCAGAGTTTGAGCACCCACCCATGAAACAGGAGGTCACAGTTTGATTCCAGGTCAGGGCACATGCCCAGGTTTCGGGCTCAATCCCCAGTAGGGGGCGTTCAGGAGGCAGTCGATCAATGATTCTCTCTCACCATTGATGTTTCTCTCTCTCTCCCTCTCCTTTCCTCTCTCTGAAATCAATAAAAACGTATTTTTTAAAATACTGACACATTTCATATTTTTTAATCAAAAAATCACATTTGTTAATGCCATGACCAATCTCATCAGAAAAGTCTTTAAGTGTTGGTATTAGGGGCATAAATAGAAATTGGGAACCAGCTGCAATTATAAGAAATGTTAATCATGCTCTGTTAGCCATGGTGATTCTATTCTGATTAAAGAAAGCACATTCTAACTTGGCTGGGAGTTGTATGCCCTTGGACAAGGGAGCTCACATCAGAATGCAGTCCATCCTCCTTTCCCAAGAACTGCTTATCATTATGGAAAGATTTACAACCTCCTGTCTGAGATAATCTAGTCCTGAAGGCATCTGCTCTTTACAACCCCAGCCCCTATTACCTGTACTCTGGTCCTGGAGGCTCCCGCTCTCTGAGACCCACCCCCAGCCCTCATAACATGTAACCTGTAGTGATTATCCCATGCCTACTTTCCAAAGCCTGTAATTCCTACTTTCCCACATAATCTTTGTCCTTTTGTCGAATATAAGCAGCTGGATTATGGGGAGAGGCAAAACAGATTTTAGTGGATGACCTGCTGTTCTCCCTTACTGCCAGCATTATTAGAATAAACGCTCATATATGATTCAACCCAGCCTCTGCTTAATTGGATGAAATAGTGGTAGGCAGTCCGGTTACATTGGGAGGCCTTCAAGATCATAAAAGTAGATCAAGTTTTTCCAAATTTTCATTTTCATTTGAAAACAAATTTTATCCTTGGCAACATATACTGTCAATTATTTTCATCAAAGTAGAAGACTCCCTTCCTTCTTTTTCTTTTTTGTTTTTAGTTGGTACATTTTTTTATTGCTCTGTAGTTCAGTGATCTTAATGGTAACAGCACTCTGAAGAAAATACAATTAAGAATTTAATATATTTTAATTGGAATTGCACTTGGAAAAATTGCCAAGATACTACTGTCTTGTGTGTAAATTCCCAGTTGTTTACATAAAAATTCGTCAGAGCAGAATGATGCTCAAGATTTTAAAGATCTGAAAATAAGGTGGTATTTTACACCATCTCTACTTTATAATTTTGTATTTCTGTTACCTTTAATTGAAATAAAATGTTTATACTTATGGGAAATATACAGTTTAACCTAGAGAAATTGATATTAAAGGACTTCATCTAGTATGTTTCATGTAAAAGAGAAAAGAACTCATTATTTGCTTGAAAATTCATACTTCAAAAAACTCTGTTCTTTATCATTCAGGACAGTGGTAGATTATTATACTAGTGAGAATTCTCTTTGGTAAATATTAGTGCTTTCAATTTTGGGTAGATTAATTTAAGTAATTTTGGCAGCATTCCCACAGTCAGCTTCCTGCTGGTCAGATATGGCTTTAGTAACTCAGTGAACCTCTCTGTCATCAAGGGGGCCACAGGCACACCATCCCCACTGAAGCTTGGAGATGCCTTATATCTGCTGTGATTGGTGCTCTTCTGAATTTGTTCTTTCCTTAAATACTCTGTCTCAGCCCAGGAGGTAGTGGCTACTCTCTGGCTGATATAAATCCTCACAAGAAAGGAATGTGTGATAGAGGCTGAAATGTAGAAATGTGTGAAAACAAAGAAGTATGCTGAGCAGAAGGAATCCAAGATGGCTGTGGAGCAGGTGAAAACTACACACACCTCCTCCTGGCACCAAATTGAATTTACAGCTAAATCATAAAGCAATCAACCGGCATGACCAACTTACAGCAATTGAGCATAAGTATTGCATCCAAGGATTTACAAAAGATGTTACACAGAGCCTGATAAGAGAGGCAGAAACGCAGAGAGGTTTCACCCATGTGCCCTGACTGAGAATCTGGAGTGACATCATGGTGCAAAGGTTCTCCCTGAAAAGCATAGGGTTCCAACCCATGCCAGGGCACTTAAAGCAGAGTGCCAGGGCCAGAAAGAGGAGTCTGCATAGCACCTAGCAACACAAATCAGCAGGGACTCTGTCCACTGGCCAAAGGAGGGAGTCTGCTAGAATCCAAAGTGCTCTCCTAAAGGTCAATGTACAGGCGCTTGCCCTTGGGCACTCACCTGAGACTCTGGTAGAAGACAGGCAATTCAGGGCATGTGGTAGCCATAAAGGAAATACCTGGGTGGTGAAGCTCAGGAAAGATGTCTCGAGAATGGCCGACTGAGTCCCCGTCCTGCAGCAACATCCCACTCGCCCTCAGGCACCATCCCCCAGGGTCTGACACACCTGTTCTTACAGCACCAGCTTGGGGAGTGCACTAACATGTACCTCCAAATACTGGAGACACCACCCTGCCAAGCTCGAGTCAGGGAGAAAGGACTGTTGGCTGCACCCAACAAGGACCTGTGGTGGCCTCTTTTTCTGCAGAAACTAAAGGCAGATCCTCAGAGGGTCATTGAACTGTGTGGCTTTGGATAGGGAATCAGTTTTTCTCCCCTCTTGTAGCTTTGGCATGTACCACTCCCCATGGAGGACTCCTTTGTCAAGGTCTCTGGTAGAATGGCAGCGAAGCTAAGGGGAGGAGTGCAGCTTGCTTCCCCACCATGGGCTGGCATTAACCTCAATAGAGGGCTGTCTTAATCTGTATTCCCAAGTCCCACAGGCCTTGTCCTCCTGAGCTCAGTTCTTGGGGGCAGGGGGATGGGGGAGAAGGGTGCAGGTAAGGGGAAAAATCATAACTGAGACCTTTGACGTGACCCTCTCAGAGCCTCCTATGTATGTTTCTGGCAATATGTCTGTGGAGCTAGGGTCGGGGGCATGCAGCTTGCTCCCCTCCCACAGCTCAGCTGGTGTCAACCTCAATGGAAGGCTTTCTTCATCTGTTTTCCCAAGTCCCAGTGCCCCATTCCGCCAAGATTTCCCCAGCAGTGAAAACAGTGGGCTGCAATGAAATTGAACTTGTGGTGTGCTTCTCTTAGGGAAGGTAGAGTTCAAGACTCTGGCAGACACTGAGCAGTATGGCTCTAGAGGAAAGACCACATCCTTCCCATTGAATGCTTGACCACACTGACCCCAAGCAGGGGACTCACTAGTCCTGTCCCCACTTGTTTACCCTGCCCTACAGAGCTTGAAGTACCTGGAAGGGTTAGTGGGGTGTGGCCAGCTTTGTCTCACTCTACAACCTTTCTTCATAAGACTCTGGAGGAAGTCCAGGCAACCTCAGGGGGTAGCTGAGTAGCTGGCAGGTGGACACCAATGTCAGGGAGCCATGGTCTTTTATTAATATACCCCCAGCTCAAAGCTTCAGAAAATTTCTTCTGATTCACAGCCTGGCCCCTCCCACATAAATCCAGACTTAGTAGATGTAGGCACAAACAGTGAATAGCAAGGTAGCTAAGAATGGGTAGCCCAAGGCCAGTGACACACAATGTCTGGCATCCTCCCACATTTGAGCCCTGGCCTTCCAACACAACCAGTGGTGGGCTTCGAAACACACCACAGCTTGGCCCAACTGTCCACACAAATAACACAGCCTAAGATGGGATTTAGAAACAAAATGAAGACTTCTCCCATGTCGCAACCACCACAGACTATACAACTAATATCAATCTCTGTTTACTGAGGATACAAAAATATTCAAATTTTTCCCTACCAACCAGTCAGGAATCAATCTTCATTGTAATTGCTGAGAAATATGTATTTTGAGTGATACAGTTTAAAGGAGTGTGACATCAAAGTCCATTTGGATACTTAACTGCTTAAAAATATTAACCATATTTCCAGATCAACAGTTATTAACTCTAGCTGCCCATGAGAGGCACCTTAAAAGCTTCCTAAAAACTACCATAGCAAAAGTTGCACCTCAGACCAATCAAATATAAATTTTTCTGGGGTGGGCAGGAGGGGAGGAACCAGTAATTTAAAAAATGTTCTCAAGTGATTACAATCCCAGGCTTCCATCTCCATGCCTCCTGCTCCTTATCTATCAGCTCAAGCTGAGCCTTCAAGGCAGGTGAGGTGGACGGGAGTGCATTGTTCAAGGACCCTCTTATCACACCAGCCTCAGCGGGAACAGACATAAAATATTCTGAACTCTGTTCTTCTCATTAAGAGTTTCACCCACAATTAACTGAAGGTTCATGATCCATATCACCATCTTCATGGGGTAAAGGTACTGTGGAGCCTCACCTGTAAACTTTGTTCTGTGCCACTAAATGCCATGAGGGCAGTTAGAGTGTGGTTGCTCTTTGAGTAAAGGTGTGGCAGAATCCTGTGATTGCATCTTAACATATTATTTTTTTTAATTTTATAAATACTCTGACTTCAAAAAATATATAAAGTATTTTTTTTCAAATGAGATTATAAGAATAAAGAATAAGAGCATGCTTAGGAAGTAATTGAAGGTCATTACTCTGTGACTGCACCAAATAAAACCTGTAGCCATCTTATAAATGGAGAGAAGCCAGCCCAGAGTTCCTTATATCTGTTATACTAACAAGTCTATTTCATTTTTCTGCATTGTTTTCAGGTAGACTTAGAGGATGGTGAGCTCTACCTGTCATTCTTTTATGTTTTGTTTTTTAAATTCTTTATTGTTTAAAGTATTATACATAGTAATACATATGTCTCCTTTTTCCCCTCATTGGCCTCTCCCCAGCCACCCCCACCCCCCAGCACATGGATTCACCCCCTAGTGTCTGTGTCCATTGGTTATGCTTATATGCATGCATACAAGTCATTTGGTTGATCTCTCCCTTTCTCCCCTCTCCTGCCTTCCCTCTGAAACTTGACGGTCTGTTCGATGCTTCTATGTCTCTGGATCTATTTTTGTTCATCAGTTTAAGTTGTTCAATATATTCCACAAATGAGTGAGATCATGTGATATTTATCTTTCTCTGACTGGCTCATTTCACTTAGCATAATGCTCTCCATGCCCGTCCATGCTATTGCAAATGGTAAGTGTTCTTTTTTACAGCAATGTAGTATTCCATTGTGTAGATGTATCACAATTTTTTAATCCATTTATCTGCTGATGGGAACTAGGCTTTTTCCAAATCTTAGCTATTATAAATTGTGCTGCTATGAACATAGGGGTGCGTATGTCCTTTCTGATTGGTGTTTCTGGTTTCTTGGGATATACTCCTAGAAGTGGATTACTGGGGTCAAATGGGAGTTTCATTTTTAATTGTTTGAGGGAACTCCATATTGTTCTCCACAGTGGCTACACCATTCTGCATTCCCACCAGCAGTGTACAAGGGTTGTTTTTCTCCATATCCTCCCCAGCACCTGTCATTTGTTGATTTGTTGATGGTAGTCATTCTGACAGGTGTGAGATGGTACCTCATTGTTGTATTGATTTACATCTTTCAGATAATTAGTGACTTTGAGCATGTTTTCATATGTCTCTTGGCCTTCTGTATATCTCTTTCAAAAGTGTCTATTTAAGTCCTTTGCCCATTTTTTGATTGGATTGTTTAGGTTCCTTTTGTTAAGATGTATGAGTTTCCTATAAACTTTGGAGATTAGGCCCTTATCGGATAAAACGTTGGCAAATATGTTCTCCCATGCAATGAGCCTTCTTGTTTTATTGAAGTTTTCTTTTGCTGTGCAGAAGCTTTTTATTTTGATGTGGTCCCATTTGTTTATTTTCTCTTTAGTTTCTCTTGCCCTAGGAGCTGTATCGGTAAAGGTATTACTACAACATATGTCTGATATTTTGCTGGCTATGGAGTCTTCTAAGATTTTTAAGGCTTCCCGTCTTACATTTAAGTCCCATTTTGAGTTTATTCTTGTGTATGGGGTAAGTTGGGGGTCTAGTTTCATTTTTTTGCAAGTATCTGTCCAAGTTTCCCAAGACCATTTATTAAAGAGACTGTCTTGACTCCATTGTATGCTCTTGCCTCTTTGTCAAATATTAATTGAGCATAATGGCTTGGGTTAATTTCTGGGTTCTTTGTTCAGTTCCATTGGTCTACATGTCTGTTCTTGTGCCAGTACCAGGCAGTTTTGAGAATGAGAATAGTGGCTTTGTAATACAGCTTGATATCTGGTATTGTGATCCCTCTAAATTTGTTCTTTCTCCAGATTGCTTTGGCTATTCCAGGTCTTTTTTTAATTTCATATGAATTTTTGGAGAGTTGTTTCTAGGTCTGCGAAATATGCCAGTGGTATCTTAATGGGGATTAGATTGAATCTATAGATTGCTTTAGGTAGTATGGACATTTTAATGATGTCGATTCTACCAATCGATGAACACAGTATACTCTTCCATTTGTTTATGTCTTCCTCTACCTCTTTTTTGAACATCCCGTAGTTTTCTAAGTACAGGTCTTTTACTTCCTTAGTTAATTTTATTCTTAGGTGTCTTAATTTTTTTTGGTGCAATGGGAAATGAGATTGGGTTTTTTGTTTGTTTGTTTGTTTATTTATTTCTCTTTCTGTGAGTTCATTTTTGGTGTATAAAAGTGCCATAGATTTCTGGGTGTTAATTTTTGTATCCTGCTACATTGCTAAATTCATTTATTAAATCTAATAGTTTTTGATGGAGTCTTTAGGGCAGTGGTTCTCAACCTTCCTAATGCCGCTACCCTTTAATATAGTTCCTCATGTTGTGGTGACCCCCAATTTCAATGTTACAAATTGAACATAATTAAAGCATAATGATTAATCGCAAAAACAATATGTAATTATATATGTGTTTTCTGGTGGTCTTAGGTGACCCCTGTGAAAGGGTCGTTCGACCCCCAAAGGGGTCGCGACCCACAGGTTGAGCACCACTGCTTTAGGGTTTTCTATGTACAATATCATGTCATCTGTAACAATAGTTTTACTTCTTCTTTTCCAATTTGGATGCCTTTTGTTTCTTCTTGTTTGATTGCTATAGCTAGCCCATCCCATACTATGTCAAACAGGAGTGGTGAGAGTGGATATACCTATCGTGTTCCTCTTCTTAGGGGAAATGGTTTTAGTTTGTGCCCATTGAGTATGATGTTGGCTGTAGGTTTGTCATATATGGCTTTTATTATACTGAGGTATGATCCCTCAATTCTCACATTGCTAAGAGTTTTTATCAAGAAAGGGTACTGGATTTTGTCAAGTGTTTTTTCTGCATCAATTGATATGATAATATGGTTTTTGTCTCTCAAATTTTCATGTGATGTATCACGTTTATTGATTTGCGGATATTGTACCATCCTTGTATCCCTGGAATAAATCCCACTTGGACATGGTGCATGATCTTTCTAATGTAATGCTGGATTAAATTTGCTAGGATTTTGTTGAGGATTTTAGCATCTGAGTTCATCAGCGATACTGGCCTGTAACTCCCTTTCTTTATAGTGTCTTTATCTGGTTTTGGGATAAGGGTAATGCTGGCTTCATAGAAAGAGCTTGAAGTGTTCCTTCCTCTTGAATTTTTTAAAACAGTCTGAGGAGAAGAGGTTTTAGTTCTTCTTTGAATGTTGGTAGAACTTCCCCGTGAAGCCACCTGGTCCAAAGGCTTTTGCTTGTTAGAAGTTTTTTGATTACTGCTTTGATTTCCTTCATAATTATCAGCCTATTCAGGTTTTTTTTATTCTTCCTGATTGAATTTTGGAAGGTTGTATTTTTCTACATTTCCATCCCCTCATTTTCAGTCTGTGTGAATCCCTTGTTCTGTGGTGGGTCTCTTGTAGACACATATATATGGGTCATGTGTTCTTATCCATTCAGCCACTCTGTGTCTTTTGATAGAAGCATTTAGTCCTTTTTTGTTTAAGGTTGTTATTGATAGGTACTTGTTTGTAATCATTTTTATTATTTATGCATGTGCTCCTTGTTGCCTTTCTATTTCTTTTTTTATATAACAGTCCCTTTAGCATTTCTTGCATTGCTGGCTTGGTAGGGATAAACTCCCTTAGCCTTTTTTAAGTTTGTGAAGTTCCTGATTTCCCCTTTAATTTTAAATGATAGCCTTGCTGGATAGAGTACTCTTAGATTCAGTCCCCTTGCTTTGCATCACTTTGTATACTTCATTCCATTCCCGTCTGGCCTGATGTGTTTCTGTTGAGAAATAATTTGATAATCTAATGAGAGATCATTTTTAGGTAACTCTCTGTCTCTCTCTTGAAGCCTTTAGGATTCTCTCTTTGTCATTAATGTTTGCCATTGTAATTATGACGTGTCTTTGTGTAAGTCTTTTGGGTTCATCTTGTTTGGGACTCTCTGTGCTTGTGTGACTTTTTCTTCCACAAATCAGGGAAGTTTTCTTTCATTATTTCTTCAAATAGGTTTTCTAATCCTTGCTCCTCTTCTTGTCCTTCTGTCACCCCTAA
>NW_005354633.1:90773-92256 GCF_000412655.1 Myotis brandtii | reverse complement strand
TATATATATATATATATTACTTTGTTTCATGTTGTCCCAAAGCTCCCTTAGGCTCTCCTCCTGCTTTCTAATTTTTCATCCAATTGCTGCTCAGATTTTGTGTTTTCTCCCCTATCTTCTAACTCACTAATTTACTTCTCCACTACTAGTCTACTGTTGAATCCTGCCATCCTGTTTTTTACTGTAGCTATATCATTCATTTCCTCGTAAAGCTCCCTTAGGCTCTCCTCCTGCTTTCTAATTTTTCATCCAATTGCTGCTCAGATTTTGTGTTTTCTCCCCTATCTTCTAACTCACTAATTTAGTTCTCCACTACTAGTCTACTGTTGAATCCTGCCATCCTGTTTTTTACTGTAGCTATATCATTCTTGATTTCCTCGTGATTCTTACATAAGTTGT
The DNA here is from genome assembly GCF_000412655.1 of Myotis brandtii. Taxonomy (NCBI): domain Eukaryota; kingdom Metazoa; phylum Chordata; class Mammalia; order Chiroptera; family Vespertilionidae; genus Myotis; species Myotis brandtii. Next base: position 91,857 of record NW_005354633.1, on the reverse strand, counting down.
TGATTTTCTCATCCAAGTAGTTTATGAACTGTATGACCCTTACTCTGAATTGTTTTTCTGACATATTGCATGCCTTTGTTTCATTTAGTTCCTTTTCTGGAGATTCCTCCTTTTCTTTCCTTGGGTGAGTTGTTTCTTTGTCTCCCCATTTTTGCTGTCCCTTTCTGGCCCTGGGCACCCAGTATGGAGTTTGAGAGGTTGAAGACTCTATCAGGTCAATTGTCTGGAAATCGTCAGCCCAGAGGCTGAGTCTGCCTTGAGTCTCACTCCTTTATTGTCTCTGCTCTGAGTTTTATACCCTTCTGTCATGGATCTGGTTCCCTAGTTGTCTGTTTCAGATGCTCAGGGTGGTGGGTGCACATGCACAGTTCCTCTGTTGTGTGACTCCCTGTGAGGACCCAGAGCCCTCTGGCATGCAATTGCTCTGCAGTCCTGGCACCTGTGGCACCATGGCACCCTAAGTCCCTCTGGCATCACACTTACAGCATGGTCCTGTGGCCCCTGGCTGGGCACACGGGCTTGCTCTGGGTCACCCCGGCAGTGCTCTCCTGTGGCCCAGAGTGAGGCATGTGCTGTGTTGCTCCAGGTAGCCCCTGCAGGACTGTTCCAGGGGCCTTGAAGAAGCAAGTGTGGGTTTTTTCTGTGTAGCACAGTGAGAGCTCCCCTGTTGCCTGAGTGGGGCACATGCTGGTGTACTCCAGGTTTCTCTGGCAACAAGACCCTGGGCTAGGGATGGAGTGGGCGTTGGTTGCTGTGGGTCATACCTTGTTTTATTGTAGCCCAGAGAGAGACACATGCTGGGTTGCTCCAGTTCACCCCTCCTCAGTGTGGAGCGGGGACGAATTGCACTGGGTTGCTCAGTCCATGCTCTCTTGTTGCCCAGAGTGAGATGCACGTTGTGTTGCTCCAGATGGCCTTAGCAGGACTATCCCAGCAGCCAGGGTAGAGCAGGTATGGGTTGCTCTGGGTCACATGGTAAGAGCCCCCTGGTGGCCCTGAGTGAAGGGTGTACTGGGTTCTTCTGGGCCACCCATCCCGGGCCAGGATGAAGTCGGCATGGGTTGCTCCAGGTCAACCCAGCTGG
>NW_005354633.1:68573-90170 GCF_000412655.1 Myotis brandtii | reverse complement strand
TTAAAATCCTGATTTCTGGGCCTCATCCTCTGGAAATTCTGTTTCTTTGTTAGTAATGTTGTGGCCCCACCCCATAACAAAGAAACAGAATTTTTCAGAGGATGAGGCCCAGAAATCAGGATTTTAAAAAGATTCCCAGGTGATTCTAATGTGCAGCCAAGGTTGAGAACCACTGATCTAGGCATCCTTTGCCATTCCTTATTATAAATTGTCTCCTCAGCTGTGTCTAATTTGTTAATTCAGGGTGGAAGTTCTCCAATTTATTTGCTTTTCTGGCCAAATGTGCAGCCAAGGTTGAGAACCACTGATCTAGGCATCCTTTGCCATTCCTTATTATAAATTGTCTCCTCAGCTGTGTCTAATTTGTTAATTCAGGGTGGATGTTCTCCAATTTATTTGCTTTTCTGGCTGGGCCCTAGGAGGAGGTGCATGACACTGTTGCCTATTTGGCTGCCATTTTCTATTCTCCCTCTAACTGTCATTCTAGCATGTGAGCATATGAATCAGTTCTGTAAAATCATCTGGTCAGAACCCCCTCTTGTACCTGATTTTAATCTTTCCTTCTATCTTCATTATTTCTACCTTGAATTATTCTGAAAATCTAGTCTTTTTGTCTCAACTTGTAACCGGCTTAAACATTTTCATAATTTTAGATTTATTGATAGCCACTAAAATCTCATCTCTGTGTAAAACTTGTTTTTGAATCCAAAATTTATAATGATCACATTTAGATATATTTTTGACTCTATCTTTTTAAATCTTTTTAAAAAATATATCTTCTTCCTCTCTTCAAGGACTCCAATTACTTTTCTATTAGAGCCTTTAAATTTTTTCGCACAGCTCACCAATACTCTTCATTTTCTTAAACATTTATATTGAATGTTATTAGGGTGATATTGGTTAATAAAATTAGATAGGTTCCAGGGATACAGTTCTATAACACATCATCTGTATGCTGTATTGTGGATTCACCACCCACAGCCAAGTCTTCTTCCATCACAATTTATCCCCCCTTTGTCCTCTTCTATCTCCCCCGCACCCCTCGTTTCGCTCTGGTAATCACCATACTGTTGTCAGTGTCTGTGAGTTCCTTTTTAAATTAATTTTTCTCTGTGTGTTAAATCTGGAATAGTTTCTATGTCGATATCTTCAAGCTCACTAATCATTTATTTTTGCAATGGCTTATCTGCTGTTAATTCCCTCTGATATAATTTTCATCTCACACAGTGTAGTTTCTCTCTCCAGAAGCTCAATTTGGGTCACATAATAGGTAGAGTGACTGGAGGGAGAAGAAGACCTTTCTTTATCTCTGCTTGTGGACACACTGAGAATTCCCAAGAGTATAAAGTGATAATTTTCTTATTAATATCTTAGGCAAAGTCATTTCTCTTTTCTTCAACATGATAAATGCCTCTGACTTCACTCTGGCCTCCAGCCTCCATCATGTTGACACCATCACATTTGTTAGGATTAGATTGTGACTGATGTTTAGTTTTCTTTCCTCAAATTATCCTTGCATTTAAGATCTAGATCAGCTTGTTATAAAATTATAGTTTCACTTTTCTCTTTTAATATTAGAAAACACATTCTGTCATTTTTATGCAGTACTGGTATTGAGAAATGTCAGGATATTTATCTAAATGTTTATTCCTTTAAATATTGTATTAGCAAAGCTACTCAACATGTGGGCCACAGACAAGTGCCTCTATATAAACTTTCTTACCAGTTGTTTCTGAGACAAATACAGACAGAGAGTATATTATAACACTTTTAGAGCAAATTGACAGAATAATTGCAGGTATATTGAATCTAATAATAATTACCACTTGTAATCATGTGTCTTTTATTCACTTCATTTTGCAGTAATTCATTTTAGAAAATTATCATTCTGTGATACATTATATATAAATCAAGAAACAACATTTATAGCAATAAGCAAAAAATTCTACTTCTCTGGAGGTTGTTTAAGAGACACTGCTTGATGTAGTCAGACACTCTGGCCATGCAGACTTATAGGGCCTTATGCCAAGAGGCTTCGAAGTCAATGGCTCGGGGCCACCCATCAAGACTGGAATCCCAGCAGCATTACAGAGAATGGGCTACTGTCTTCATGGTATAGGGTTTTCCCTCTAAATCACTTAATACTGAGCAGACGGGGAAAGCTCCATGGATTCCAGTTTGAAGTAAGGATACAATGACCCAGAGAAGCTGAGCTGGGTGAAAGAAAAGATGTGGCTACCATCAGTCATGTTATAGAAAGAAATGTCACCATCCTCGTAATCCAAGAAAATCACAATCTTTTGTGGACACTTTTCTATCAGAAGAGGCTCTTCTAGAGAAATTTTTTGGAGACAACAGGCGAGAGCCCTGTAGTCACATCCCTTCTTCTCTAAGATTCTGAATTGTAATCCCCTGCTGTCTGTGGGCTCCTCATAAATGCCTAGAGTCCACTCATCAGTGTCCTCAATGTCCACCTCCCAGTAATATCTCCCTGACGTGAAGCCTTCCATATTCAGTGTGATGAGGTTGCCGTTTCCTTGCTTGTTACGAAGAGAGAGATCCTGTGTTTCCTCTCTCAAGGTCTCTTTTCTCTCTGTGTCAGAATTGTTCTGGGGAAAAGTTTTAAGATGTAGAGTCACAGGAGCTGGAAGAAAAGAAAGGAAAGGACAACACTGTAAATTTCAGACATCTGCTATACCGGAACCACAAATTAGCAAACGTGGGCTACGTGGTGAAAGACCACTCCTCTGAAACTGTGTTTGGGGAGGTGGGGCTGGGGGGTTAGCTGTGCTCTCCCCGGGGTGCGATGCTACTCATCTGGCCTTATCTCATCCATGCTGCTATCAGTGTTTTGGAAGAATGTCAGTGAGCCAGGGACTGCGGTGTTCACTTGAGAATAATGCTCTTTCCGTGTTTTCTGCAAATCACTGCTACTCATCTGGCCTTATCTCATCCATGCTGCTATCCGTGTTTTGGAAGAATGTCAGTGACTGTGGTGTTCACTTGAGAATAATGCTCTTTCTGTGTTTTCTGCAAATCAGACCTACAGTCCTTAATGAGTAACAGGCTCCATGAGGGCTGACATCTTTAAAGACAGCAGCCCAGTTACTCTTGCCATTTTGAGCACTTTTTACTAGTTGGGGGTCTCCTCGCAGAAGGGCTGCTCTAATTTCTGTTTCAGAACCAAGTGGACTCCACAGAGGAGAAAGCTGGGCCAGCAGACAAAGGCAGAAGCACAATGGAGTAGCTAATCCCAGCAGGAAGTTTCAGTTCAGGTTAACATTTACTGACCTGCATGTTCTTCCCTCTCTTTACCAGAAAAATGCTGCCTCCATCTTCGACTAGGCATTGATGTTAGGAAGGGAAATGGGGGGCGGTTAGAAGAGAGACAAAAAGATAAATAAAGAACTTCTCACCAAGGTCGAAGTGTTCCTTCCTCCAGTCTGAAAAAGAACAATACCAATTGAGATCAAGATGGACACACAGCCAGGAAATGAAAAGGAGGAGGATGCTTCAACCCTGGCTCATTGCTAATTTTTCTGGACTCTCCTCACTTCCCCCTCTAAGCCCCTCACTCTGGTAGTGTCCAGAAACTACGGGACATGCGTAGCTTCCTGTGCCCTGCCTCAGGTTAGGAACCATCACCTAGTTCATCCAGATGCTGGGTTAGGGGACACCTGTAGAGGGTCCGGTGTTCCAGGTGCTTATGCTCTTAAGATCTCCATGGCCCTCCTTAGTGAGGACCAGACCTATCAAATGTCCTTTCATTTTATTTTATTTGGGGGCTTTTCCCTGCCTGTGACCTCCTCAAATGTGGCTTAAGCTACTCAACTGACCTCTGTTATTTTGACCCCTGTAATCAGTTTCAATGTGTGTGTTTTTTTCAGAGACAAATTACTGCATCTGCTTCTGCTCATGGCCACTTCTCTTATAATAAGACCTGTGTTGTTATTTAAAGGTTGGATATTATCATAGAGTCTTAGGATGATAGCAAATAAAGACATGGCCATGATTCCCGACAGGAGCACTGTTATGGTCTCTCACAGAACTTCCCTCCTGGAACAAGTATAGCACTGATATAGAGAATCCTGAGGAACAGCTGAAATCATTCCAAACTCTTTGCCTTAGAAGTAAGGAGACTGAGGCCAAGACAGAGAATGACCCTATTCCTCAGCTGAAACTGTTAAGAGTTAGAGTTAAAACTTCTGTCCTCATCCTCAGTACTTGCTGTCTCCCCTGGAATTATGGGAACATTTTTAAGCGTCTTGTAACAGAAAACTCTATAGAAACTGCCTCATTAACTTATATTCTTGTGAGGGGCTCCTCTGACCTCCTCCTATCAAAGCACTTTTCAGGCTGTGTGCAGTTGCTAGCTAACTTTCCCAGTGGATTTAAGTTCCATAGGGTCAGAGATAAAGGCTCATGCCACCAACATCCAGCACAATGTCTGGCATATGAAATTGCACACACATACGTTCAAAGAATGACCTGATATGTTTTCAAGGTCCAACTCTATTACACAGGCGCGCGCTCACACACACACACACACACACACACTCTTACTTAAAACCCATACAATACATAGAAGGTATAACAACAATCAATTCCTTCTACCACCAGATAGACATATTTTTAAAAATTTTATAAATGATATTGAGTTATTTGCAAACATAAATCCATCCCTGTATATTGAACTTTACTTTCTTTGTTTCAAATAGTTAAATCATAGTTAATATATTTCCAAAATTTAAAATATAATACATTATCTGCTCTTTTAAACCTTAATTTCAGTATAGAAATGTTGCTATAATGGGGTACTTTTTATTCTTCCCGAATCTCATCAAAATTGCTCTGAGTTTTGTGCTTTCCTTCTCCATGACCTATCTGCTCTTTTAAACCTTAATTTCAGTATAGAAATGCTGCTATAATGGGGTACTTTTTATTCTTCCCAAATCTCATCAAAATTGCTCTGAGTTCTGTGCCTTCTTCTCCATGACGGATGAGCTAACAATTATTGTTGAATCATACCCTATGCGTGTTGTAAAAGTCCCCGGTTAGCAGCTATTTCTCCTCTATCCTTAGTTTTGGAAAACAATTGATTACTTAAGCATCCAAATACAAAATACTACAGATTGAAACTGAATACATTTTCACAATGTGTGTGTGTGTGTGTGTGTGTGTGTGTGTGTGTGTGTGTGTGTGTTGTGGTTTTGTCTCTGCTTATTGTGCTCACAATACCAGAAGCACGAGGCAAGATCTGAGGCCAAAGAGTTACTTACCAGGATATAGCAGGGCCTTCTTCCAATCTGAACAGAACAAATCCAGGTAAAACATGTGAGACATTCATCTGGGGCTTCACATTCCTCTCCCTCCCCCTTATTTTTCTTCCACTGATTATTATTGAATCTCTTAGTCTTCCCCTCTGAGGAGAAGGAGGTGAGGAAGTGTTGGGCATCAGGACGTCAGGTGGCAGGGGAAACCAGGGAGTCTTACCTGCAGCGTATAAGTTCTTCCGCCTCTCTGGAAGAAACAGCACTCAATGAGAAACCCACAACAGGTGTGAAAGGAAAGCAAGTTCCCCAGGGCATGAGAAGAAGCAAGACTCACCCAGCTCTGCTTCGAGATTCGCTGAAAGAAAAGATATAAACTCCATCAAGGTGGGTTTTAGCTGCTCCAGAGTTCGGAAAGTAGCTAAATAAATTAAATTTGGCTTTCCCTTAGGGACACCATAGTAAAGTAGGCAAGAAAATTAGCAGACTTACATGTCAAATCTAACATGACAAGAGCTAAGAGAAGTTACTTGGGAAGTGTCACAGAGCCACAGAAGAAGGCGTGCCCATGCTTCATGGGGTTTAAGATTTCTTAGTGGTTTCTGAAGCTTGTTCTTGAAGGAGGAATAGGAAGAGAAGATGGTGGCAGACAGTTCCACAGTTGGAGCAACAGCATAGGCTGGGCACAGAGGCATGGAAGGACGCAGCATGGTCTGAACAACATGAGGAGGCTCATGGCCACTCCCACAGACCTCCTGGCTTCCCACGTGGTTTGCTCCTTCCCTGGGGCTCCTGTGGGATTCTCGGTACCCTGTGCTTTCCTTGAGGCCCTTTGGCAACTTTTATTTCCCCATTCTCACTGCACAATGTATCCCCAGCTATTTTATAAAGCTCTGATTTGCCCTGCTGCTCCAATTTACCTTTGGCATTAAGCGCCTTTTCCTTTTCACACTTCATCTGATCACTTTCATCAGATTCATCATCCCTCTTCTTTAGTTCTCTCTCTTTGGCCAGATGTTCTCTCCAGCCAGTGTAGCTGATCCCGATGAGGAGGAGCACCAGCACAGGGAGGGTCCCAGCCAGGGCTGCCTTCCATGGAGACACCCTGGGGAAGAAGGGCTCTGACACAGGCAGGGACAGACGCGGTGAGGACCACCTGAGGGAAGCCCTACCCTCCTTCCCTCCCCCTACCACACCCCCAGCTGTGCCTTGGAGATTGTGCCTCACTGACCTGGGAGGAAGATGGTTGACACCTTCTCCTGCCCAGAGAGGGGATTCTGGACGGAGCAGGTGACATTGCCTAGAGAGCTGTCCATGACGACAAGTGATGCCTCCACATGGAAGAGCCCATCTCCATCCTGGGTCAGGGACTCAGAGTGGGACAGGAGCTTCACTCCCGCCTTGTCGCTCCACTGCACCCTGGGGTTTGGGAACCAGCCACCTGAGGAGCAGAGCACTCGAATCCCGCCGTCCTCAGGCCCCGTCATGTGAACGTGAGGGTCAGAGCCCAAGCCTGAGGAGAGAAGGCATGTGCCTGAGACACGTGGTCTTTGGTGCTCGGGAGTCTCTGAGGCTGAAGGCCACACTGCCCTTCACTAAGCAGATGAGTAAACTGAAGCTCAGAGGTCAAGAAACTGCTCACAGCCAGCATTAATTTCACCTCAGCAATAATTGTGCTGAGGGACTCCCTCCCCCCCCATGCACAAATGTCATGCACCAGGCCTTTAATTCTGAATAATCAACTAAAGACTAGCGGGAGAGAACCCCAATAACCAAGGAGGGAAAGTGGACACCACAAAGAGACTGGTAGGAAGGGCAGAGGTCGAGGGGGCTGGCTGGGCTCCCACAGGCGGCAGCTAAAGTTCCAGAGGGATATTTCAGCTGTTGGGAGTTCCCACTGAGAGCTCTTGGGTCTAAATCCCAAGCTGGGCTCCCTAGCCCAGAGCACCAGAACTGAGAAGGGTACCCACATAACATTTGGCTGTGAAAAGCAGCAGGGTTTCTGTCTGCCAAGGAGAGATGGCTGGAAATTCAGGCACCCTCTTAAAGGGCCAATGCACAAAATTTCCTGTGCAGCCACTCACCTTGGCCTCTGGCAGAGGGAGGGCAGAGTGGACTGGAGCTGTGTGAGGAGAATCCAGGGTTGGGGCCTCTGGGTTTAGAGCTCAGAAGGCAGCCACCCCAGTTTTCTGTCCTCATACTGCAGAGGACATCCTTCTCAGGGAGACCTTTACCACCCAGGCAGCTTTTGCTGGAGGGGGAGCAATTGCCCCACACTGTGGGAAAACCGCTAGTCCCACCCAGTGGAGTCTATGCCTTGCTGTATGTGCCTTTATAGCCTGAGGCTCATTAAGACTGAGAATAAAAGTTAGACGGCAGGCAGAGGAGGATCTCTGGAGGCTTTCAGTCTTGGCCTGCTCTGCTTCTGGGCCTGGGGCTAGGAAAACCAGACCTGATGTACATCTTGGTCCTTTGCAAAGGCACTCAGCCCCAGCAGCGGGCGCCACAAGGTGTGGATTGCTGATAGCTCTAAACAGAGTTCTCAGGGCCAGTAGCAAACTACATCTGACATTGTCCTGCAATAGACTGAAGGCCTGGGGCAGGGGACAGGGGCAGGCTAGAACTGGTCAGTAGGAACATAAAGGGGATATATCTAATAATTTCAACTTTGATTATTTTAAAAAAGAAGAAAACAAAAAAAATATTCTGCAAGGTAAAGTAGCATGTCAGCATCACAAGGACATGCTTAGGAATCCAGACATCCTCACCTTTCTCTTTGCTTTACAGCAGGACAGGTGAGCCAGATTGACATACCTATAACGTGCAGCTCTACAGTGGCCTCCTGGGAGATGTGACCATCCTTAAACTGACACCGGTACTGGCCATTGTCAGAGGCACGGACGTGGTGGATCAGCAGGGCCATGGCCCCCTTGCCGATGGAGTCCCCCACCAGCTCGGTCCTGCCACGGTACTCCAGCATTTGCTCTCCACCTTGTTCCTGCCCATTCTTGTACACAAGCACAGCGGGGGACAGCTGGGCTCGGTACCACCGGATGTGCATGTGGGCTGTACTCTGCTCAGGGGACAGCTGGCAGGGCAGAGTGGCATCTGCCCCTAGCAGGACCATGACGGGTTCAGCTGGACCCTTCACAGAAAACCCGGGCACTGCATAAGAATCAGAGAGAGATTAGAGGGGATGAGTGAGGGGAGAAGAGATGAAAGACCCATCTGCATTTTTTTATTTAAAGACCCATACATATTTTCTTATTTGTATTACTTTCCAAAAAGTTAATACATATTTTTAAATTGATTTATATATAAAATCTGACTTCTTCAACTGTATTCCCCTGAAGTAACAACTATTGATAGTTTGGTCTTTGAGAAGGCATTTTTTCTATGCATTTATATGTGAATTAGGTAAAACCAATGTAAAAGAGATTTATTGATAATTAAATATGGCAAAGTAACTTATTAAACATTTCTCTTTTGTTGTGGTGGAGAGAGGGATATTGAAAGGTACTTCCCTCGTCATTCTTCCCTTTGCCTCCCAGCACTCTGCTCCTAGAAGGATAAGTAGATGTTTATGACCTTGACATTTAGGTTACTGCATGCTGGGGTGGGATGCTGGGAGGATTATAGTGTATGGCTATCCCAAGGTGAAAAGTAGAATTTATAAGGTAGGGTAAGCTATTTTAGGTCTTTTATTTTTAATAACTATGAAGGCTTGGAATCATAGAGAATTTTTTTTCCATACAAACTATTTTCCTGAATGGATAAAGAAGATGTGGTACATACTAGTATATAGAATGGAATATTATTCAGCCACAGAAAATGGAATGAAATCTTACCACTTGTGACAACATGGATGGCCCTACAGGGTATTATGCTAAGTGAAATAAGTCAGACAAACAAAAGAAAAATATCATGGTTTCACTTATATGTGAAATCTAATAAATACATAAATAAATAAATGAAAACAAGAAAGATGCATAGATATAGAAAACAAACTGTTGGTTGCCAGAGGGTAAGCCACTAACAGCTTTTGTGGCTTAGCTCCCCTTAGCCACACATGTTAAGGGGACTGGGTATAAAAAGTGAAGGAATTAAAAATACACATTGGCAGTTATAAAATAGTCTCGGGGATGTAAAGTACAGCATATGGAATGTAGTCAATAATATTGCAATAACTAGGTATGGTGTCAGGGGGGCACTAGACTTATCAGGGGGAACACTGTGTAAATTATGTAAATATCTAACCACTATGCAGTACACCTGAAACTAATATAATATTGAAGGTTTACTATAACTGAAAATTTTAAAAAATATTTTAAATTTAAAAATAATAATGTAAAAGAATTACTGAGAGAAGTGCAAAACTTGGATGCTAGTGGTTCCAGGTGTTAAGAAGCAGGGCAGTCCTACCAGAGAGGAGAGCTGGATCCCCAGGGAAGGGAAAGAGGATGCCTGCAGGCCTAAATGGGAACTTTGCCTACATTATAAAATACCCCTTTTTGTCGAGTCACTTAAAGACATCTGCTTGAAAGCTGTTTTGCCATAGAAAACCATGATGACTAAAAGGTGACTGATGCCCCCTGGGCAACATTTGCATTCGGAGGCCCAGGATCCTGGGGATCCTGTAAATGGTTAGGATTTAAGGGCCAGCAAATGCAGGGTGGGGTGGGAAGGGTTCAGAAAGGCATGCTGTGTGGGTGCTCAGGAGGGCTGAGTACTAATGGCAAAGGCATGTGACCTGAGAGAAGAAGCTCCTGATTGGTCTGTCCCAGGAGCGTGGATCAGGCAGTCCTGGACAAGGAGAATGACACTGGCCATTAGGCTGGACTGAGCCAACACCCCTTCCTTTCCTTTCCTGTGTACAACCCAGGGAACTGGTATAACTCGAAGGATATCTATTCCTTACCAACTGTACTGGGCTGTTGGCCACACATGTTACATGAGCCATTTAATTTAGAAAAAGGCATTGGCATTCCTTAAAGCCATGATGAACTGGAAAATATCATTCTGCTTCACATAAATGGGGTCATTGTGTATCAATTTCTGCAATAGGAACATCCAGCTATTTTAGTATATAAAGTCCTAAATGTTGCCACCATCACATTTAAACTTTCCTACATCAATTATGACTACAGACAGCCCCACAATAAACACTATCCTATATAATAAAAGGCTAAAATGCAAATTGTCCCCTTGACTGGGCGTTTGACCAGGGGATGGGGCTGGCCAGCCAACCACCACAGCTCCACCCCCTGGCTGGCCCGGCAATTGGTCCCCATCGGGGTGGTCTGGCAAGACCCCACATAGACAAATTCGCGCACCAGGCCTCTAGTATATAATAAGTGTACATATGGGAGAGCTTATCTTTAGGGTACATTCTTGTAGGATTGTTGAGTCAACATATATGGAAATTAAACATTTGATACTCACTGCCTAATTGACCTTAAATCAGAGGTAAAAATATCATTATTATAATCTCATAGCTGGTTTATCTTTAAGCCTGGTGTCTGAAAACTTTATACTGAAGGTCTTTTTATTATATAAAGGAAAAACTCATGTCCCAGAAAAAATAAATACCTTTTCCCAAGATTATAACCAGATAGAGCTCAGGGATCTTGAGTCCAAATTCTTTGTACACAGATTGAGTTTTCTTGGCAGTGTAAACATCATTTTACAAACATTTACATCAAAATTAAACAGGCTAAAATCACACATACGCAATAAAAATTTAGATAAATATTACAGCTATGAGTTTTATGAGGTCTACCCACAGGAGTAAGGGACATTGACATGAAGGCCATCACCCCATTCCTGGCCCAGCCCTCCAGCCCCCTGCTGGCAGCAGACACAGCCACAGTCCCGGATACAGTGTGACCTCTGGATAGCCTGCTTTATCTTTACAGAAGAGCCATTGAAAACAAGCCAAAAAGTAAAAAGCTTGAGGGAGAACACGGACCTGCGGAGCACCACGTGGGCACCTGGAGGAGGAGGACGGGGAGGAGAAAGCCAGCGGCACAGCCAGGAACACCCACCATCTTCAGAGCAGGAGGCAGCACGGGACTCACAGTGTTAACTCTGAGGGAGGAGGGTGGGCTGAAGAGAGGGTGAGAAAGTCCACGGGGTGAACGGTCTTAGGAAAAAAGTCCCCTCCCAAACACTGACTTTCGTACACAGGGTTTTGCCTGTTGTCCCTCACAGACCTTCCGATAAGCACCACCAACTCCCGCCCACCTGCCAGTGGGTTTCCTTTCCTCTTTTTTTCTGAAAACCAGCTGTTTCCCCCGCAGGTGTGGACAGCTGTAAACCGTCCTTTTGTGTCCTGTGAGCTGTCTGCTCGCCTGGGGACGCGCCTCTCACCAGGGCTCTCTTGAAAGAGAAAGCCCTGAGTTCAACGTTGAGAAACAAAGTCAGACACAAAATCAGTCCATTCTCTCAGCCAATCTTTCTCCTTCTTGTCATTCATTCATTCATTCATTCATTCACTCATGCCTTCATTGATACGTTTTTTATTTCTTTTGACCACAAACAGCTCTTGTGGCTTAGCTCCCTAAGGAAGGCAGTTTTCTCACCATGTGACCCTGAGGTCAAGCCCTTCCTTTTCCAGGCCCCACATGCCCCAAAGACACACCTGCGCATCCCACACCTTTCTCTCTCACCGTCCAGACTGGGCCACAAGGTGGGTGTTCCTGGAAGCTCCTGGTCTCCTCCGTGCACCCACAGTGCCCGCTCCAGAGGCAGTTTGCACCTGGCTGTCCTTGTGGTCAGCATCCAAGGCTGTGGCTGCAGGGGCTGGGAGCAGCAGGCTTCAACCCGCCCTGATTGGGAAAATATCCTCAGGAGGCGGGCAAACAGGGCTGCCAGGAGGCACTGGCATTGGCATGCTCTCGGAGAAGGGTCTGATGAGAAAGGCACAGCCTGCCTCCACTCTCTAGTTACTTTGAAAGTGGAGGAATAAAGGCCATGGCGGTGGACTTTGGACTGAGCTGAGTATGGAATGATAAGAACTCTCAAGTTGCTTTGGTGGAAAATGCTCAGTGCAGTTCCTCCTCCTGCCTGCAGAGGGCGGCATTCACATATTTCAGAGAGGAAATCTTCCTGTAAGATATTCAGGTGTTGGTCATCCCAATGTTCAATTCACAAATGGGACTGATTTAGACAATAAGACCAACAGGAGCATGCTTCCCTTTGGGGAGTAAAACCACACCCTGAAGGACATTGGAAGTCGTGTGCAGAGCTTTGCGGGGAAAACAGGAGGTCAGAAAGGGAAGGCTCTGTGCTCCAAGAACCTTAGGACTCCCAGGAGTAGAAAGAAGCAATAGCACAGCTACAGTGGCAGACATAGAATGTGCTCAAAAGGTGTTTTCTTTCCATTCCACATACTTTCCAAGTTCAATATGATTCTTCACCTGAACGTCACTACACCCTGCTCTCTCACAAGGTTTACGGATAATTAGAGACACAACTAGCCAGTGCATAAACATTACTGTGGGAGCCAGTAACAGTCTGGCCAAAGGGATACCAAACACTTAAATTCTCTAGAGACAGTGAGGTGCATTCAGCTTTTAATAAATTAAATTTCTGAGATCTATTTTGCACACAATGGAGACATGGTTTTGAAAAGACATTTCAGTGAGGTTTTACAAATGCTCGCACTCATAAAACCACCACCTCGATCAAAATGTGGAACATTTCCATCAACTGAAAATTTTCTTCATGTCCATTGTTCGCCAGGACAATCCAGGACAAACAAAAGGAATCTCATGCAAATCACTATAACTTAGTCTTGCCTGTTCTAAAATTTCAAAACAAGGAGAAAGGAATCATACACGATATGTGATTTTGTGTTGGTTTCTTCAGTTAAACACAATTTTTTTAGAGAGTCAGCCACATTGTGTGTATCGGCACTTTTTTATTTTTATTGCTGCATGATATTGCATTATTTGACTAAAGTAAAATATGTTCTTCTGCCGTTCTCTTCCGGGGTGCCCCCCACTCATGCCTCCCTCCTCGTGCATTCAAGCCCTTTCACCCCAGGCTGGGCAGCTCCTTCTGGCACACTTGGGCCCTGACCCCACCTAACAGTTTAGGGCAGAAATGTTGGGGAATGGGAAGGGAACACTGAGGGGAAGAGAGGAGAGTTGAAACACTACTTGCCTCTTTTGTTTACTTTGAAACTTATATGATATGTGTGTGTGTGTGTGTGTGTGTGTGTACTCTGTTCTAAAATGTCAATATATTAATATACATTTCCAGCAAAGCTGTAAAGATACATTTGGAAAATCTATATACATAACAGATATTTTCCACAATAACAGAAAATTGTTTGAGTAGAGTCCATTAATCTGTGGAAAATATTTTGAGTGAATTATATTACCTACACATCAGTATTTGTTGTTTAAGAGAGAAAAGTGAGGAGAAAGAGAGAACTACAAGCTATTCATTTCAAAAAGCAGTTTTTAAACAGTGTCAACAGTATAATTCTATTTGTTTAATAATTACAGAAGCGTAGACATCAAAATCACACAAAAATAATGATAGGGTATTTATTTTTGAGTGGTAAAAATGTGGGTGTTTCTATCTATTATATTTGCCTATTTCTAATTTCCAGATTTCTTTAACATGAAAAAGTAAAGAAAAATGTGAATAGAAAGATTTTTTTAAATGAAACTGTGAAGTGTAAAAGGAAAGATTCATTTGTGGGAGATGCAGGATTGGAGAACCAATCAGCATTCTTGGGAATGAAAAACTGGCTTGAAATAGAAACCAAGTGGGAGGGGCAATATCAGAGTAGACAGCACTGAAGATCAACACATCAGGCTAGAAAAGCAAAGTTACTGAATTCTCCCAGAAGACAGTACATTAAATCAGAGACATACTTTAGGAAGCACAAGTTTAGGAGCAACAGATCCAGAATTTCAACATTCAGCTCATAGGATTCCCCAAATAGAAAGAAGGAAAATCAGGGCAAGAACCAGGCCTCTGGACTGAAAGGACACTTAAATAAAGTTGGATCATTGGAGAAAAATGGGTCATTTATATGTGAAATTTTGTAAAATTTTATATCTCCAAGCAAGCAAGCAAGCAAAAACCTCAAAGCTTCCAGAATCCTCCATACACCTGTCATTCATCATTCGCTAGAAAACAAATGAATACAGGCTTTACTTCCCTGAGTGGAAGCTACAATTATCTAAGGCACAAAACTATCATTTAAGTGTAAAGCAAACAACAACAACAACAAAAACAAAACAGTAAAGTTCTGGACAAGCAAGGAATCAGAAGTTCTCTCTTCACAAAACCTCTCATATAAATAGAGAAAGTTGCACCCTAGCTGGTTTGGTTCAGTGGGTAGAGCATCGGCCTGTGAACAGAAGGGTCCCAGGTTCGATTCTGGTCAAGGTCACATGCCCGGTTGCGGGCTCAATCCCAAGTAGGGAACATGCAAGAGGCAGCCGATCCATGATTCTGTCTCATCATCACTGAGGTTTCTAACTCTCTCTCCCTCTCCCTTCCTCTTTGAAATCAATGAAAATATATATTTAAAAAAAAATAAAATAAATAACGAGAGACAGTTACAGGTTTCAGTGCAGGGGCTTGGAGCAGGGTGAACATATGGATACTTCTAGGCTTGGTTTTCTCCTCCCCTGGGTGGTCATTGTTATTTGAGTTGGGGTAAGGTGGGAGGTAAGATATTTGGCAGATGTTATCTGCTGAATTTAACCACCTAGAAATAGAGGAGTCACCTGCTGATTTTATCTGTTTTCTTCTTTTCCGGGCAGCCCCTTTGAATAGAGTATTTGTCTCCAGGGAGACTGTGTGGCTTTCCTGTGGTGGTGACAGACTTTTGGTATTTATTTTCATAGGCGGACCTAGGAAAGGTCTGACACTGAGCAAGGTGGAGGAAGGGGTTAGATAAGTGTCACACTGAGTCATTCTACTAATCCATCTTAACTGCCTAAAGTGGATGTGTATTATTCAACTTAAGAGAAGTTGTTGAATCTTACCAAGTCATAAAATAAAAGATTTGATATCGCATAGTTGCTATTTATTTAAAACCTCTATCACTTCATTTATATGTTTTGCAATGGTCTGTTCATTTCTGATTAATTACGGTTATAAATTTCTTTTTGAGGTCCCAACAGATTTTGCATTTTTTAATTCTGCTGTATGTTGTCAGCACCAAACAACCTAAAAAGTTATGTGTTCTTAGCAAATGTCTGTATTTGAAAGAGCATCTTGCTTCTCGGAGTGATTTCTATCTGAATGTTTTTATTTCCAAATTAATACTGACATTTCACCAATTTTGTTAGGCTATGTTTGGTGTGTATTTGTTTTTCTGTGTTTCTTATAAACCATATATAGATGTTCAATCTTATATCCAAAATTTTAAAAATGTAGCTGTTTAAATTCTTTCAGGATTTAACTCAGAATTGTTCTGTCTTTCTAAACAAGAAACACAATTATTCTAGAATTCATAGAACTTGGAGGACTTTTAAAATTAAAAAGAATCGCCGAAACCGGTTTGGCTCAGTGGATAGAGCATCGGCCTGTAGGCTGAAAGGTCCCAGGTTCAATTCCAGTCGAGGGCATGTACCTTGGTTGCGGGCACATCCCCAGTAGGAGGTGTGCAGGAGGCAGCTGATCGATGTTTCTCTCTCATCGATGTTTCTAACTCTCTATCCCTCTCCCTTCCTCTCTGTAAAAAATCAAAAAAATATATTTTAAAAAATTAAAAATAATGGTGAAGACAGATGATAGCAATGTCACCCTTACCTCTCATAGTTACAGCAGGAAAGGAAGATAAATGGTTTCAGAAAATCACCTTCAGAATTTTATGCTCTTTTCCTTTTATCCTGGACAAGATGGAGAACATGTCAGTGGAGAAAATTTCTAAGTCTGCAAGAAAGGGAGTCAGAAAGCATGGATGTATTTTTAATTCCCTGTCTAATAAATAAAGGGCCTAACTGGCAGATATTATATGTCAATTATATCTCAATAAAACTGGGAAAAATAAACTAGAAAACAATAGGGTAGCAGACATATTGAAGTGAATGAAGCAAGACATTAAAAGAAAAATTGCTAACAACTTACAGAATTTAAAAGTCACTGGCAGTCTTCTAAGTGCTTTACATGTATGAATTCATGTAATTGTCACATGAAACTTAGAGTAGGTGCTATCATCAAACCCATCGTCACATAAGAAAAGTGAGGCACAGAGAGGTTGTATAACTTGCTTAAAATCACCAGCTTGCAAATAGCCTCACCAGGATTTTAAGTCAGTCAGGCAAGTTCCAATATCATTGCTATTAACTTGGGTAATATGCCTCTCAGAAAGAAAGAAAGCACTTGTTCCTGATTCTCTCTATAGCTCATAAGTTGGGAGTGTTAGGGTCAAGCCTCGGATAAACCTGTGGCAGGGCCACAAATGCGCCCCAGCTTGGAGGGCAGAGCCTCTTAGCATAATTATAGCCCTCCCTAGTTCCTTCCTAGGTAGCTAATGAGCTGTGGGAGGTGCAACAAGTGCTGCCAAAACATGGTGAAACACACAAGAACATTGTAAACATGTTGACCACTTCCCCTGTTTTGCTTTGTGTGCTCTGACTATAAAATAAAGCCTCGACTTGCAGGCTGGGGCTTTCTGTGTCCTCGTCCAGGCATGGGAGATTTGCCGAGCCCCAGCTGTATTCTCTTGTCTGTCTTCTTTAATCCTTCACCTCCCCTCCTCGGGCTCACCCTTGGCCTTGCTGGCATGGCACAATAAGTATAATTATTTGATGGATTTATTACCATGCCAGGTTAAAGTTCTCTTTCCTTATCTTTTTTTACTTTTAGTTTTCAGTATGTCAGGTGGCCAAAGAGAAGCACACTGCTGAGAAGCAGCTATTCAGGGGCGTCTGTCTTCCAGTTTTCTGAAACCCTTTTAAAGACCACCCAAGGCCTCCTTCCCAGCCACGAGTTTTCCGAGGACTGATATCCCCTGGGCTTCTTGGAGCAAGTCTCAGAGGAGAGACCTCTGGCAACCAAGAGCGGTAACCAGGCAGAATGGCAGAGTATTCATTTCAGTGCCTGTGGCAGTGAGGGTAAGGAGTTCCCGGATACCTTCATCTCTGTAAGAATTTTTTTTAATTAATTATGGTATTTTTATACTTTTTATTGAACTTAGTAGGGTGACATTGGTTAGTAAAATGATGTAGGTTTCAGGTGAACAATTCTATAATACATCTTCTGTATATTGTGTGTAAGATTTTAAAATTGTGAAGGTTGCATTTTGTAGGTGGTGGGCAAGAGGGAGGGAAGAGGGCGAGTCTGGGGAAGGATCCTGGGGGTTGACAGAAGGCAGACCAGGTGACATCTGCCCCTTAATCCCATAGGAATGTGTGAGGACAGAATTTGTTGAGGCCAGAGTAATGTTTGCCCAAGCGCCATCTATCTCAGCGACTGCTCTTCACCTCCTGTCTGCCCCATCCACTGAACAAAATGTTCTTGAATTAGAGTTTAGACAGATCATGGACAGATGTATTACTGCAGAACATGGCTGTCAAGATGGAACAAGACTATTTCCTTGGAAAAGGAGGCAAAAGGTGTCCTTAGTGAGTGTGAAAGGCTTCCCTGGAGTCGCTGAGCGAGACACGAACCACCTTGGTTAGACTTTTTACTGTGGGTCCATCTTTGTCGCTCCTCCAGGTACTTTCAGGGCCTCCCTCTGTGGCACACTGTCCTCCGCTCTGGGAAAGATGGTGGGTTCCCTGGACTTCTCTCTGCCCAGAGATCTCTTCTTGATCCTGCTTCTCCAGGTGTCCATATGGGGCTCAGGTGAGAATATTTAAAGATTCTTATCCCTGGATTCTCTCTTTCTCTGAATAGAGGGATTCAATCACTTCTCATACATACCTGGATTAATTACAAATCCTTCATTTTGATACAATGATTTATTTGCCCATACACAAGGAAAAATAAGTCATCATACGATTATTTTAGAGAGAAGGATCAGGCAGAATTACCTCACTAATGCGTTGTAATTCGTGCAGGTCTCAGCTTCATGGGGAATGCACTTTCTGATGCCCATGCAGTTTTTCTGATGAAAAACTCTAGCTTCATGATTTCCCAGCCCTCTTCCCTCCCCCTTCATGGAATTTACCACCAATGCAATTTAAAAAGTCATTTATTTCACATGAGATGACCATGTTGCTTGTAAGCTCCGGAGGCGTAGACACCCTCTCTGTCTTTGCTCCCCCACCTTCAGCCTGGGTGTGTGCAGAGAAGGCGGCCGCCTGGATGACAGAGTGCCTATGGGTCTCCACAGGCTGTGATGACGCTGTGTCAGAAAACGCCTGGGTCCTGTGTTATTCTTGTCGCTTTCGGTCTGTCCCACAGATTCATTCACGGTCCTTGCGCCCTCGGAGCCCATTGTGGCCCTGCTGGGCGCAGACACGGCGCTGCCCTGCCGCGTAGCCCCGGCCATGAGCGCTGAGGACATGGAGCTGCGGTGGTTCCGCTCGCGGTTCGCAGATGCCGTGTACGCGTATGAGGACCGCGTGGAGCAGACGGAGCAGCAGCTGGTGGACTTCCGAGGGAGGGCCGAGCTGGTGAAAGATCACATCGCGGAGGGAAGAGTGGCTGTGAGAATCCGCAGTGTTAGGGTCTCAGACAATGGGATGTACACGTGTTTTTTTAAAAAAGGAAATGATTTTGAAGAAGCGATTTTGGAGCTGAAGGTGATCGGTGAGTAATTGTCTGAGAGCATAGACCGCTCTAAGAGAAATGTAAGTGCTCCGCATTTGATTTGGGGGGAAGGATGGCGAACAGGACAGAGACACAGAGGCAAGTATGCTGCAAGCAGGTTGACATCCTAGACTGGGCTTAGCCCCACACCTTTTCCATTTATACATACATCGCTCTGTACTTCACAATTAAACAACTTCCCTAAATATCTACATATATATAAAAGCTGAGCGACCAAATGCCAGAACAACCAGAATGACCAGAACCACAGGTCACTACGACAGGAACTGCAACAGCCAACTGGCCCAATCTGGGCCCCTATGGGCCCCCCACAACCTCCCATGGCCCCTCCCCCCAGCAGCCCCCAATCAGGTCCCCCACCCCAGTCGGGGATGGATCCAGGGTCCCTCCTCCCAGCCACCGACTCCCCGATAGGCTTCAATCACCAGCCAGGCTGAGGGACCCCACCCATGCACAAATCTGTGCACTGGGCCTCTAGTCTACCATAAAAATAGGCCTCTTGTGTCTCTCCTACACATGGGCAGGAGAGTGCCATCCTTACCAAATGAACCATCGCTCTCAGACAAGAATCCCAGGTAGCTGCTGCAAGGGACTGGCCCAAGCAGGATGGTTGATGGTCGTGTCTTAAATGCATTGCTTGGAGAAAGTGACTTGAGGGTTATGAGAGGGTGGCTTGATATTGCAGGAAAAAAGTTATCCTTAGAGAACTGAGGTCAGAAAATAATAAACATTCAATAACTAAGTGAAACAGTAGATAAAAACATGGACTTAATGGTTTGGGGGGAAATAAAAAGGCCCTAAAGAGTGGACCAGTGGGAAAGGCCACCATGGACTGAGGCTTGGTCACAACTGAATTAACCATCATAAGTTTTATCATCATTGATGCTATTTCATTTAATTACATTAATACTGTAAACTCATTGTATCAAACTCAATTTAGAAAGGTACCCTAATATATAAAAACCCAGGGGCTGTCACATCCAAAACGACCAGAGGGATGACTGAACACTGTGCAGGCAACAGGTTCAGGTGGGTGGGGACTGGCGAATGGGCTGAACTCCTGACCTCTTGGGGAGAGCGAGGAGGAGCTGACCAGTGGCTACTGCAGCTGCTCGTGAGACCTGGAGAGAGAGAGAAGCAGGGTCTGATTCGCAGCTTTGAGGCTGCAGATCAGACCCTGCTTCTCTCTCTCTTCGGGCCTTGCCAGCACCATGCCTCTCTCTCTCTCTGAGAGATCAGCAGTTCAGCCCGCTCGCCAGCAGCCTAGGGTGGCTGTGAATCAGCCCCGCCTCTCTGATAAGGCTGGGAGATAGGAGATAGGCCCAGAGATGTTTACTGGCATAGAAACTGGCCAATCAGAACCAAATCTGGAGGAACTGCGAGGAACCAATGGTTGCCTATGAGGAGGAAATTCTGACGCTTACTGGCATAGAAACCAACCAATCAGAACCTAATCTGGGTGAACTGCAAAGGCAGAACATAAGGTGGGGGCTGAGGAGGGGTTTTAAGGGCAATAGCTGTTCGGTGTAAGGTGTAAGAAAGCAGTTCAATTTTTTAATAACTGGTTTGTTTGTATAGTGCATAAGGCTGGCCATCAGTCCAGATATAGGGATTATGTGTTTTTGTCTGCCAAGAGCATCTCCTCCTGCTGAAAAAGGGACCCCCCCACACACACACTTAAGCAATACTATCCTGTATAATCTATCTATACTAATAAAAGGATAACATGCTAATTAGACCAGATTGACTGGCCATCTTACAGACATCCGACTTCCTTCCAGACAAATCCATGGTGGTGGAGGCCAAGGCAGAAGCAGTTAAGGGTGATCAGGTCATCAGGGGAGGGCAGTTAGGGGTGAAATCAGGCCGGCAGGGGAGGGCAGTTGGGGGAAACCAGGCCAGCAGGGGAGGGCAGTTGGGGTGAGATCAGGCCTTTGGGGAGGGCCTTTGAGGATGAGATCAGGCCAGCAGGGGAGGGCCATTGTGGGCAAGATCAGGCTGGCAGGGGTGGGCAGTTACGGGCGATCAGGCAGACAGAGTCAGTTAGGGGTGATCAGGCCAGCAGGGAAGAGCAGATAGGGGTGAGATCAGGTTGGCAGGGGAGGGCAGTTGGGGGCAATATCAGGTCAGCAGGTGAGGGCTATGGGGGGCAACCAGGCTGGCAGGGGAGGGTAGTTGGGGGTGACTGGGCCAGCAGGGGAAGGCAGTTGGAAGCGAGATCAGGTTGGCAGGGGAGGGCAGTTAGGGGCTGTCAGGCAGGCAGGCAGGTGAGCGGTTAGGAGCCAGCAGTCCCAGATTGCAAGAGGGATGTCCGACTGCTGGTTTAGGCCTGATCCCAGGGATGTCATTCGGACATCCCTCAAAGGGTCACCAATTAGAGAGGGTGCACACTGGGCTGAGGGAACCCCTCCATGCACGAATTTCATGCACCAGTCCACTAGTAAAATATAAATTGATAATCTTCCCTTTTTCTATATTCCCTTTTCTCTTCCAAAGTAATTATTAATACCAAATTATTCTATGCCCTTCCAGATATCTTCTTTATATATTTATATATGTAATTTAAATATACCTA
>NW_005354633.1:67835-68439 GCF_000412655.1 Myotis brandtii | reverse complement strand
ATAATAATAAAATATATAATATACTATTATATAGATATAGTTATATATAACCCTATATAATAAAGAGCTAATATGCAAATGGCCATCGTGCCCTCGCACCCTCGCACCAAGGCCAGGGGACCTGAGGCTGTGCCCCCTCCCTGCGGGGCTTGATGGGGGTGGGGTCGACCGGGTCTGGGTCTCGTGCAATTTTGAGGCATGCGCGAGTGGGCGGGGACTTGACTCTGGGCCCTGCAGCACTCCTCAGACTCAGACAGGAGGGAGATTTTCATATAAATTTTGCTAATTGTCTTTCATCTCTGACACTTCTATTATAGAGGAAGGGCAAACTGCAATATTAAAATGTTTCTTCTAATTAATTCCCTTTTAATGTGCACAAATTCCGTGCACCAGGCCACTAGTATATAATATATTTACGTTGCATTTAGTTGATGTCTGTTCATAAACTAATCTTCAAAATGTTTATGTTAACTTATTTAAAAACAAAATTAAGCCCGGCTATTGTGGCTCAGTGGTTGAGTGTCGACCTATGAACCAGGAAGTCACCATTCAATTCCTGGTCAGGGCACAAGCCCAGGTTTTGGGCTCGATCCCCAGTAGGGGG
>NW_005354633.1:65118-66826 GCF_000412655.1 Myotis brandtii | reverse complement strand
TGAGGGTGTGGCCAGCCTGGGTGAGGGGCTGATGGCTGTTTTCAGGCTGGCCAAGACCCCCAGCAGGGACTCTTACCCCATGAGGGTGTGGCCAGCCTGGGTGAGGGGCTGATGGCTGTTTGCAGGCTGGCTACGGCCCCCAGCCACCCAAGCTCCCAGTGGAGGCTGGCTGGGATTCATTTATCTTCTATAATTGAAACTTTATTGCCTTTAGAGGAGGCCGCAGCCAGCCAGGGCAGGCAGGAAGCTTGGCTTCCTCCATCTCTAGGGCAACCAAGCCTCCTGCTTGCTCCACCTCCGTATATAAAACAAACAAAATTAAGTCTGTCTTTTAGCTCTCAGCCATTCACCCTGGTGTAAAGTTATGCCTCAGTTCTTATTGGAGCTGTCTGCCCCTCTTTTCTTTGAGTAATAATTCTGAATATGCCTTTGGAGTCTAATGCAGCCTGTGGCATTCAGGATTCAGGAAAACCCCCCTAGTCCTGACCCCTCACTTCTCATTTGATTATATCTGATAAGGTATCTATGGGTTTGTTTTATCTGTTTTCTTTATCTGTAACTTTATTGGGAAGAAGACAAATCCATTCAGTCTTGAAAGAAAGAGTGACATATTCTCCTGAGCCATGTAACTGTGACCTCCCAATAGGAGGTAAAAGATTCTCAGATTTCCAGTAATAACCTCACGGGAGTCACAGTATTTTTAGTACCTTTCCATATCAGTTCTTTGAATGACCTATACATATAAAGGCAAGTCCAATGTTCAGAAGCAATTACTTGATTATACATTTGTACTATCTTCCATCTAGTTGACCTTTGTCTAGACTCTAGTACAACCACTTCTATGCTCAGAAATGGGCATCCCTTTCTGCTCCTTTCTCAACACCAGTGTGGCTTCTGTTTGCTTATTTCAACTTGGCACTTCAATAGTTACATTCTTTCAGGAGGTACAGGTCTGTTTGGTCTATTAGTACTTGCTCCTTAGGCTTTGATCTGCTTCATTTTGCTTAGAACCAGTTTCACCTGCGTACATTTTCCTTCTCCCAGAGATTTAGAAGCCCCCCAGGCAGTTCTAAGGATTGTCTTGCAGATTGATTTCTGTTTTCTAGTAGTGTGTCCCTCCTGGGCAGGCCAGGGTCTGGTAGTAACAATTATTAGCTATATCATAATTTTCAGCAAGAGAAAGAGAGAGAGAGAGAGAGAGAGAGAGAGAGAGAGAGAGAGAGATGATGTAGCTGAGGTTCCTAATATATTTTCTACATCTAAGGAATTGAAGGAGGACTGAGCCAGACATAAGAGGATTCATAAAAATATAAAATAATATATAGTTTTAGAAGTCAAGACAGTCATTATTCTCAAAGAGACTGGATTCTTCTAGCGTTCTGGTAATGTGATGTTTTGATAAAGGTGCTGGGGACATGGACCCCCAAATGAACCCAGCCTGTGCTGAGTTGAAGAGGAGAGTTGGTAACGGGAAAATAAATGGATGAGAGTAAAAAATAAAATACACGTTGACTCCTTAATTGACTCAGTTCACCTGGCTACCTTCATCTTGTATATAATCCCTAATCAGAACAAGAAAGAAAATTTGGAAAAAGATAGAGATTGTTAAGGAAGTGACTATAAGAAGTTTCAATTTAAGCACAAAAAGTTAGTTTTCCTGAGACTCCAATAAATGGAATAGGTAGATATAGATATGAATATATATATA
>NW_005354633.1:63596-64227 GCF_000412655.1 Myotis brandtii | reverse complement strand
ACAGGAGTAAGGAGGAGATGTGTGGGAACTGGGGTGGGATAGGCTTGCTCAGTGTATGTTTTTGATCAGGTTTTGGGGGCCCTGTATCAGAGCCCTTCTTCCCTAGGACCTCTCCTTGGAAAGTAGCATTTGCTGTGACTTTCCTCATACTTGGGATTTTCATCTGTGCTGTTGTATTTTTGACCCGGAAAGAGCAACAGGAAAGGAAGAAAGTACAGGAAGCCCAGGAGGAAAAAGAAAAAGAAAGCCAAGCCAAAGGTAAAACTGAAGGAGACTTGGGGACATCTGTAAATTTATGAGTTTGTTAGTATGGCTGTGTATATGGATGGCATCTGTTGGGGCACAGAGACACATGTAGGACTTAGTTAGAGCCCAAGACCATCAAGAAGACATGCAGCCCAGGACGTCCATGACAAAAATATGATAATAGAGTCCAATGGAGAGAGGAAACTCACTGGTATAAACATGGAGTCAAGAATAAATGGTCACAGTAATTCTCAATTAAGATAAATTTCTTGATCTAGACCAGTGGTTCTCAACCTTTTGGCCCTTTAAATACAGTTCCTCGTGTTGTGACCCAACCATAAAATTATTTTCGTTGCTACTTCATAACTGTAATGCTGCTACTGTT
>NW_005354633.1:62624-63345 GCF_000412655.1 Myotis brandtii | reverse complement strand
GAATCATAATGTAAATATCTGATATGCAGGATGGTCTTAGGCAACCCCTGTGAAAGGGTCGTTCGACCACCAAAGGGGTCGAGACCCACAGGTTGAGAACCGCTGATCTAGACATATGGACGCAGCATTTAGGATCTGGGCTCAGTAACAGTCTAGAAAGTAAACGTTGGACTTTTTCTGTAAAATCTGATTTGTTATTTTCTTGCCTTTTTAGAATCATTCAAGAAAGAGCTTGGTAAGTTATTTTTAATTTTTTACTAGAGGCCTGGTGAATGAAATTTGTGCATGGAGGAGGGGTTCCCTCAGCACAGACTGCACCCACTCCAATGGGGGACTCCTCAGGGGAAGTCCAACTGCTGGTTTAGGCCCGACCCTTGTGGGATGGGGCCTAAACTGGCGGTTGGACACCCTTCTCACAATCTGGGACTGCTGGCTCCTAACCACTCACCTGCCTGCCTGCTTGATCACCCCTAACCTCTCTGCCTACCTGCCTGATTGCCCCTAAGTGCCTCTGCCTGCCTGATTTCCCCTAACTTCCGTCCCCTGCTGACCTGATCTCACCCCCAGCTGCCTCTGCCTGCCTGATCACCCCTAACTGCCCTGCCTTGCTGGTCTGATCTCGCCCTCAACTATCCTCACCTGCCCTCCTGATCTTGCCCCCAACTGCCCTCCCCTGCCAGCTTGATCTCGTCCCTAACTGCTCTCCCCTGCTGGCCTGATC
>NW_005354633.1:50692-62232 GCF_000412655.1 Myotis brandtii | reverse complement strand
CCACAAAATACCATGTGCAGGCGCGCATGTACAGTGCGATTGAAACTTCATGGCCCATGCGCAGAAGTTGGTATTTTGTGGAAGAGCCACACTCAAGGGGCCAAAGAGCCACATGTGGCTCGTGAGCTGCAGTTTGACAGCCACTGCCCTAGGCAGTTAGTGCTGGGTCTGGGCGCCGCCAGCAGCCCCAGTCAGTGCTGGGTCACCACGGCAACCCAGCACTGACTTCCGGTCTGGTCCTTCTGTAATGGTAGTTGCATCCTGGCTCTTTATTATATAGACTAGAGGCCCATGGCATGAAGAGATTTGTGCAATAGGCCTTCCTTCCTCTGGCTGCTGGCACCAGTTTTCCTTCTGCACCCAGGACCCAAGCCTTCGCTCCTGCCTCAACAAAGAAGCCACACCTGGAGGCTTCTCCACTCCAACCACAGCAGAGAAGCCAAGCCTCTTCAGTCTTTAGTCTTCTGCTTTACTCAGGCTGGAGCCTTCAGTCTTTGCTCGGTGCCTGCATATGCAAATTAGCCCGCCATTTTGTGTTAATTTGCATATTAATTCCTGATTGGCTGGTGGGCGTAGCAGAGTGATGTTCAATTTGCATGATTCTCTTTTATTAGTGTAGATTTTCTAGTCATTACTTTATTCTGTACACTTGGCATCTCACAGGCTGTTATTGCTTTTCAGACAGAAGGAAGGAATTATATAAGCATCCTGGCTCTTTATTATATAGCCTAGAGGCCCATGACATGAAGAGATTCGTGCAATAGGCCTTCCTTCCTCTGGCTGCCGGCACCAATTTTCCTTCGGCACCCAGGACCCAAGCCTTTGCTCCTGCCTCAACAGAGAAGCCACGCCTGGAGGCTTCTCGGCTCCAACCACAGCAGAGAAGCCAAGCCTCTTCAGTCTTTAGTCTTCTGTCTTCACTCAGGCTGGAGCCTTCAGTCTTTGCTCGGCGCCTGCCATTTTTTTGTTGGGTTAATTTGCATATTCATTCCTGATTGGCTGGTGGGCGTAGCGGAGTGATGATCAATTTGCATGTTTCTCTTTTATTAGTGTAGATTTTCTAGTCATTACTTTATTCTGTACACTTGGCATCTCACAGGCTGTTATTGCTTTTCAGACAGAAGGAAGGAATTATATAATCAAGGTGAGTTATACTGATATTGTTGGGTCAACCATCTCATCTGCCCCTCTGTTCTGATCCCCTCCTATAGACCTTGTTGGTGAAGGGGAATACCCAACCCTAAAATAATAAGGGGGTCACCCAACACTGGGCAGATGAGATTGACAGCAGTTTGTTAATCACATATACTCACATCCTGGGGGAAGGCACCACACACCGTGCAGGACACATGGAGGCTGCACTTGGGAGCCGAGTCAACCAGCAGGGCTGTGGGAGGTAGGATCATAATGACAGGAGGATGAGGCACTCCTGTTTTCTGTAGAAGTATGTGATCGGCATGTTTGAAAAATTTTGCCAGCTGACAGGGAGGTGAAGCCCACTATTGGGCTGAGGACAGGTGGAGGTCAGCGGCTTTGGCTGGTAGGGGAATTAGCTGGGTGGGAGCTTTTCCTGCTGGATGGAGAGCATATCTGGTGAGAACAGGGCAACTCACAGTTGGGCATTTGAAGCCTTGTGAGGCTCAAAGATGTCAAGGCATCAATGCAATTTCAGGATTTACAACACAGTTTCATAATTATAGCCCATCCTCTTCTTCTCCCAAAAGAAACAGACTGGGGGAAGGCACCACACACCGTGCAGGACACATGGAGGCTGCACTTGGGAGCCGAGTCAACCAGCAGGGCTGTGGGAGGTAGGATCATAATGACAGGAGGATAAGGCACTCCTGTTTTCTGTAGAAGTATGTGATTGGCATGTTTGAATAATTTTGCCAGCTGACAGGGAGGTGACGCCCACTATTGGACTGAGGACAGGTGGGGGTCAGCGGCTTTGGCTGGTAGGGGAATTAGCTGGGTGGGAGCTTTTCCTGCTGGATGGAGAGCATATCTGGTGAGAACAGGGCTCACAGTTGGTGGGCATTTGAAGCCTTGTGAGGCTCAAAGATGTCAAGGCATCAATGCAATTTCAGGATTTACAACACAGTTTCATAATTATAGCCCATCCTCTTCTTCTCCCAAAAGAAACAGACCCTCATATTTTATCACAGATGGGTTGGTGGATGTGGAAAGTGTGAAGAGATAGTACCGGAAATATAAAAGAATACAAATATCCCATAATTTTCATTGAGATGATGAACACAGAAATATAGCACTATCATAAACCTTCAGATTTCGTGTGGTTGCAGCAATTTCAGTCTGAAGCAAATGTCCTTCGAATGGGAATATCTAACTTCTTTGTTTTATTTCAGACTGGAGAAAAGCTGGGTTATATGCTGGTGAGTAACTGATGTTGTCTTGGGGGTTCAGGTGCCCCAGGATTTCATGAGCCATTTCCAGGGCATGTTTAGAAAGGCGCCATCTTCTGGAGATTTTATTTTGAAACTGAGAGTCCAGAAAAATATAGCAGCTAAGTGAATAAGCATACCACTAGTTCAGAGGACATGTTCTTGCCATATTTTAACATGATATTTTTTTCTCTTTAGACTGGAGAAAGGAACATTTCAAAGCGGGTGAGTGGTCCTATTCTTTTGTCCTACATAATCTCTTTTATACAAACCAGAAACATTTATATAAACACCCAATAATACCTCCTTGGTTAGGCATTTCATGGCTTTCACTTCAGTCTCAATTTCATGCTGAAACATTAACAGATTTCTTACTATTTTGATATCATTCATTCAGCCTAAATCTATACAACTATTCATTCAGTGTCAAATAAATACAGCAGGGCTGGTCTCTAACTCCATGGGAAAGTGCACATACAAATTGTGATGAATGTTTGAAGGAAATAGCAATTGCTGTGAGGGGAAGGAATAGGGGATTAAAGAAACTGCCATGAAGAAATGATGTTCAATCTGAGACTTCGGTGACAGGGTAGATTTATTCACGCGAACAATATTGAAAAAAGTTCAGCCGGAAGGAAGTCTGCTATGCAGCCATCCTGAGACAGAGCAGAGCTCGTTGTTGCTCAGTGCAAGCGCACAATGGCCTGGCCTCAGAGTCTTTCCAGAGTTAGAGTTGATTGTCAATGACTAGTGCAGTTCTCAACCTTTATGAATCGTAATGTAAATATCTGATATGCAGGATGTATTTTCATTGTTACAAATTGAACATAATTAAAGCATAGTGATTAATCACAAAAACAATATGTAATTATATATGTGTTTTCCGATGGTCTTAGGCGACCCCTGTGAAAGGGTCATTCGACCCCCAAAGGGGTTGCGACCCACAGGTTGAGAACTGCTTGTCTACTGCATGCTGCTTTACTCTGAATATCCCCGCATCCACACCCATCTTCTAGTTAACATAATCCTCCAAACACATAATATCCCACATACAAATTCTTAGAAAAACTTTAATTATTGAAAATGTTGGGTTTGACAAGAAGCAGGTTACTTACTACTAGTACTAGTGCTACTGCTACTCTTAATGTACAGTGTTAGTGTTACTAGAGCTACTGGAAGCTAAAGTTTACCAAGTGTTCATCACGGGCAAGACATAGTATTAAACTCTACATGTTATCTCATTTCTTGCTCCCCATACTCCTATGCTGAAGGCTCAGAATTATGTTCATTGTCATGAGGGCAAAGCAAGGCTGAGAGAAGCAAAGTGGTTTCACCAACTTCCAAGCTCCTAAGGA
Source organism: Myotis brandtii (assembly GCF_000412655.1). Lineage (NCBI taxonomy): Eukaryota > Metazoa > Chordata > Mammalia > Chiroptera > Vespertilionidae > Myotis > Myotis brandtii. The sequence continues at coordinate 58,475 of NW_005354633.1, read as the reverse complement.
TGGAGTGATTGTCACAATGTGGGGCTTTCTGACTAAAGAGCCTGGGATTTCAACCATTAGAAGTATAAAAAGTGTTTGTGTGAGACGGATAACTGAGTTATTACATAAGCCCAGAGAAAAAGGATACCAAAGAAACTTAAATGCAAATAGGTACAGTGTGACTGAAATACGGCACAACTTAATTATTAAAAGCAAACAGCCAGCATGTGAAGGAAGTTGGAGAGACCCCGTCCTGCAATACCCAATCCTGGGCTTTCAGATGAGACAGCTGTCTTCCCTAAACAGTGTCTGCCTGTGGGGAACAGGTGGCCACCCGAGGTCCTGTCAACCCCTACCTTCTATGATCTACACACCACGCATCTCCTATGAATAGATATGGATAGAACACAATGGTTTACCCACTATTCCATTGCTTTCCCCCTTCTTTCCGTCATGCCCCTTTTCCTGTATTTGAATCTTTCCTAAAACCAACTAGTCTTGATTGTGGAATGACCTTTCTTTTTTTTCTTTTTTTTATACCTGCAGTGGCTGTTACTCTGGATCCAGACACAGCTCATACCAAACTCATCTTATCTGAGGATAGAACACATGTTTCTTCAAAAGAAAATGTTTCTCAGAACCATGATGGCCCCACACAGCAGGATCAAGAGGCCATCTTCAGTGTTCTGGGCCAGAATTGCTTTACCACAGGGAGACATTACTGGGAGGCAGAAGTAAAAGTGGGAACAGAAGGTGGACCTGGAACCAGATGGGCGCTGGGTGTCTGCTCAGATACAGTGAAGAGAGAGGGGTGGTTTGTAGAAAGTCCAGAAAAGAATTTCTGGGTGGTGACATACAAGGAAGGGGAAATCTGGGTTCTCACTTCCCAGTCAGAGCTTCTGTCGCTGAGGCAGCGCCCTCACAGGATAGGAGTGTTCCTGGACTGGGAGGGTGGGGATGTGTCCTTTTACAACATGGTTGATGGATCTCACATCTATTCCTTCACTAGAATCCAATTCTGTGGGACCCTCCGTCCTTACTTTAGCCTTCAGGGTCCTGGCACATCTGTGGCCATCTGCCCAGCTTCAGATCACACTGAAAATTGTCCTGATTCTTCTCCAAAGACCTCTGTGACTCACTCAAGGAGTTCTGATATGGGCGTCCCCCAAGAAGCTAACTCTCTGTTACCTCCATAAGAAGTGAAGTGTCAGTGCCTTAGGTATCTCTGAGCTGCCTCTACTCAAAGCTCTTATGGGTGAGAAAGCTGTTTCTGTGTGGAGAGTAGCCCATTTTCAGTAGGTTAACATTTCAGCCCCTTTCAAAGAGGGGGAAGCAGAAAGAGGAATGGAGCAACTGGAAAATCGTTGGGAGAATTTCCTCTGATGTTACCTTTGGGACAATGTGGTCTCTATGAGCAGTAACCATTTGTCACAAGAAAACTGCAAACAAATGCATGGTATCTCTTCTGTTCCATTGCTCAGTGTGTGTTGAAATAAATACTCTACAATAGAATACTATGCAGCTGTAAAAAAGAAAGAACTCTTACCATTTGGAACAGCATAGACAGACCTAGAGAGCATTATTCTTATCAAAATAAGGCAGTCAGAGAAAGATAAGTATCACATGATTTCACTCATATGTGGAATCTAATGAAAAACAAACTGATGAAGAAAAATAGACCCAGAGACATAGAAACATTGAACAGACTTTCAAACCTCAGATGGAAGGCAGGGAAGGGTGGAGGGGGGAAGAGATCAACCAATGAACTCATATGCGTACATGCATAACCCCTAGACGCAGACAGTGAGTGGTGAAGGCTTAGAGGGGAGGGAGTTGGGAGAGGGAAATGGGGGGAAAAATGGACACATGTAATATTTTCATCAATAAAGATTTATATTAAAATATTTTTAAAAATACATCTACAGAGAAATTTTCTACACTTATGTTTGTGTTATCAAATGTGGAGGAGAGGTGGTATCTAAAGGGAAGGGTCAACAGCTGAGTGAATTCTCAGTACATGTTACTGTTATTAGAAATACACAGAAATCATTCAAATCTTTTGAAAGTTACTAGCTCAGCTTGTCCTTGCCTCCTTGCCCTTCGACTTGTGAACCTGGAGTCTTCCATGTGGTGGAGAGGATGGTAAAACCTTTCCACTGGGAGACCAAGCCTAATTATTAAAAGCAAACAGCCAGCATGTGAAGGAAGTTGGAGAGACCCCGTCCTGCAATACCCAATCCTGGGCTTTCAGATGAGACAGCTGTCTTCCCTAAACAGTGTCTGCCTGTGGGGAACAGGTGGCCACCCGAGGTCCTGTCAACCCCTACCTTCTATGATCTACACACCACTCGTCTCCTATGACTAGATATGGATAGAACACAATGGTTTACCCACTCTTCCATTGCTTTCCCCCTTCTTTCCGATATGCCCCTTTTCCTGTATTTGAATCTTTCCTAAAACCAACTAGTCTTGATTGTGGAATGACCTTTCTTTTTTTTCTTTTTTTTATACCTGCAGTGGCTGTTACTCTGGATCCAGACACAGCTCATACTAAACTCATCTTATCTGAGGGTAGAACACATGTTTCTTCAAAAGAAAATGTTTCTCAGAACCATGATGGCCCCACACAGCAGGATCAAGAGGCCATCTTCAGTGTTCTGGGCCAGAATTGCTTTACCACAGGGAGACATTACTGGGAGGCAGAAGTAAAAGTGGGAACAAAAGGTGGACCTGGAACCAGATGGGCGCTGGGTGTCTGCTCAGATACAGTGAAGAGAGAGGGGTGGTTTGTAGAAAGTCCAGAAAAGAATTTCTGGGTGGTGACATACAAGGAAGGGGAAATCTGGGTTCTCACTTCCCAGTCAGAGCTTCTGTCGCTGAGGCAGCGCCCTCACAGGATAGGAGTGTTCCTGGACTGGGAGGGTGGGGATGTGTCCTTTTACAACATGGTTGATGGATCTCACATCTATTCCTTCACTAGAATCCAATTCTGTGGGGTCCTCCATCCTTACTTTAGCCTTCAGGGTCCTGGCACATCTGTGGCCATCTGCCCAGCTTCAGATCACACTGAAAATTGTCCTGATTCTTCTCCAAAGACCTCTGTGACTCACTCAAGGAGTTCTGATATGGGCGTCCCCCAAGAAGCTAACTCTCTGTTACCTCCATAAGAAGTGAAGTGTCAGTGCCTTAGGTATCTCTGAGCTGCCTCTACTCAAAGCTCTTATGAGTGAGAAAACTGTTTCTGTGTGGAGAGTAGCCCATTTTCAGTAGGTTAACATTTCAACCCCTTTCAAAGAGGGGGAGGCAGAAAGAGGAATGGAGCAACTGGAAAATCGTTGGGAGAATTTCCTCTGATGTTACCTTTGGGACAAAGTGGTCTCTATGAGCAGTAACCATTTGTCACAAGAAAACTGCAAACAAATGCATGGTATTTCTTCTGTTCCATTGCTCAGTGTGTGTTGAAATAAATACTCTACAATGGAATACTATGCAGCTGTAAAAAAGAAAGAACTCTTACCATTTGCAACAGCATAGACAGACCTAGAGAGCATTATTCTTATCAAAATAAGGCAGTCAGAGAAAGATAAGTATCACATGATTTCACTCATATGTGGAATCTAATGAAAAACAAACTGATGAAGAAAAATAGACCCAGAGACATAGAAACATTGAACAGACTTTCAAACCTCAGATGGAAGGCAGGGAAGGGTGGAGGGGGGAAGAGATCAACCAATGAACTCATATGCGTACATGCATAACCCCTAGACGCAGACAGTGGGTGGTGAAGGCTTAGAGGGGAGGGAGTTGGGAGGGGGAAATGGGGGGAAAAATGGACACATGTAATATTTTCATCAATAAAGATTTATATTAAAATATTTTTAAAAATACATCTACAGAGAAATTTTCTACACTTATGTTTGTGTTATCAAATGTGGAGGAGAGGTGGTGTCTAAAGGGAAGGGTCAACAGCTGAGTGAATTCTCAGTACATGTTACTGTTATTAGAAATACACAGAAATCATTCAAATCTTTTGAAAGTTACTAGCTCAGCTTGTCCTTGCCTCCTTGCCCTTCGACTTGTGAACCTGGAGTCTTCCATGTGGTGGAGAGGATGGTAAAACCTTTCCAGTGGGAGAACAAGCCTTCTTGAGGTGAGCCTTTTATTTATTAACTAGAGGCCTGGTGCACAGATTCGTGCACAGGTGGTATCCTTCAGCTGGGCTGGTGCCCTCTCGCAATCTGGGACCCCTCAAGAGATGTTGGAATGCTGGTTTCGGCCGGATCCCTGCAGGCCCCAAACCGGCAGTCTGACATCGCCCAAGGGATGTAGTAGTGTGTGAAGCAGCAGGTGCCTGGGGAGGAGCCTGAGCCTGGCCTGGGCACTGCTCCCACTCATCCTGGCCCTGCTGTACCTGCCACCACTGTCGCTTGGTAGCCACTGCTTGGTAACACTGCCGTGGAGGTGGGAGAGGCTGCAGCTGCGCTTGCCAGCCATGAGCCCTGTGTCTAGCGCCTGTCAGTCAGCTGAGCAGTGCTCCCGCTATGGGAGCACACTGACCACCAGGGAGCAGCTCCTGCATTGAGCATCTGTCCCCTGGTGGTCAGCGACCGGTCGACTGGTTGTTTGGTCATCCGGCAGCTTAGGCTTTTATATAGAGAGAGGCTTTTATGTATACAGACAAGTTCTCACTGGTCAGCAAGTCCAGACTTTTGTCCTCTGGGAATATGTGAATGAGAAAGGAATTGATGTTGCAGTTTATGATTTCAGAGTAAAAAGTAAAATTAGTCAAATAAACACGAAGAAACATCTGCAGCCTTCATGGAGAAGAGTTGACAACACTGCCTGTTTTCCTCGCTGACGATGTCCTTCCCACTGTTGAGGTTTCCTTTGCCTTAATGCAGCTAAGCCTTCTCTAACATCACCAAGCTTGTGTCTTCAAGGATATAAAATATGAGCTTCTCCTTTTAAGTGAGTCTTCCCTTCCTGGTGATAGAAGAGAACAACTTAGCTTTTTCTACACTATTGACAGTTCTTTAAACCACAAGTCTCTCTTGGAGACTTAAGAATTCCTAAGAGTCTCTTAAGAATCTCCCTTGGAGATGAATCTCCTTAGCAAAAATTCCCTGGCACACTAAGTTGTGCAGAGCGACTACAGCATTTGGACAGGTTCAAGCCTTGGACTGATGAGAGGGCATGGTCCTCTTGTGCCAAAGCCACATACAAGTCTCAGCTTGGAGGGCAGAGCTCTCCCATCACAATTATAGCCAAAGGCTATGATTGTATGTAACCTTGACCTTATAGTCTGACCTTGTAGTCCTAGGTAGCTGAGGGATGTGGGCTGTGGGAGGTGCAGCAAGTACCGCCAAAATGAAGCTTGATAAAGTTCAGAGAATTGCAACAACAGGAAAGAAGCAGATTTGAAACTCGCAAGAACATTGTAAACATCTTGCCCTTGTTTTGCTTTGTGTGATCTGACTATAAAATAAAGATTCGGCTAACAGGCTGTGTCACTGTGTCCTCATCCAGGTGCAGTGATCCACCAGGCCCCAACTATATTCTCTGTCTGTTTTCTTTAATCCTTCACCGCCCCTCCTCAGGTTCACCACTGGCCATGCTGGATGAGGTTCATTAAGTGGCAAAGCCAGTACTTCAACCCAAGAAGAATAAAACCAGAGCACAGAATATTCACGTCACTGACAGTGGGAGAAAGGGAGGGACTAACACAACACCGTATAAATAATAAAGGCAGGAGAGAAGTAAGTGAACAGTGGAAAAATATTAAATTGCTATAATTAAAAAGAAATGGTAGATGAGGAGGGATTTCCATGTATGAGAACCCTATACACAGGGTCACAACAAAACATTTAAAAAAATGAGATTGGAACTATGATATAGAGCAGGAAGGATAATGGGTTCAGTTTAGGATATTTTTCTTTTGTTCTAAGTTTAGGATATTCAGCATGAGGTTCTCGAATGAGTTTTAAGTGTCTCTCCCACTGGAACTAAATGCATATTTTGTTCTACACAGGATTCTTCCACCTGTCACTTCTCCACTCATTTTAATGAGCTTTTGTCCTTTAAGCTTGGAGACTGGGAAGCATAGGTTGGAGGTGGGCAATGAAAGAAAGTGTGAGGATTGGTGTTCTTTAGAATCAGTTGTAGAAATGTCAGGGATGACATCGCCCACAGCATCCTCATCTCTAGTGTGGGCAAAACAACAAGCAGCAAAGGGTCGCCAAGTAGCCTATGATTTCTGGCAAAGTAATGAGCTTGAATTCACAGTCTGACGCCATCAATTGAATTCTTTAATGCTAAACTACTCTGGAAATCTCATTCTGAGTAGAGTTTATAAAGGTATGATAGGACATTGAAAAAAGAAATAAGCTTCAATAGAATAAAAAATGTAGGGCAGAAATTATATCTTGTTAAGCATTTTATCTCTAGGGCCTAGCAGAGTGTATTCTACAAATAAGGATTCAATAAATATCCTACTTATAAATCTACTCATGAATCCCACAAATTCTTATTGATCAACTAACTGGTGGTACTTTTCTAGGTTGTGAGGACACATAAAACTATTTCTGCCATAATGGAACTTATAATCTACTGACAAATAAGGAAAAAGTCCTGCAGGGAGATTAACAAATTTAGTTTCTCTGTTTCCTCGTTGTGAGGACACATAAAACTATTTCTGCCATAATGGAGCTTATAATCTACTGACAATAAGGAAAAAGTCCTTCAGGGAGATTAACAAATTTAGTTTCTCTGTTTCCTTCAGTTCTCTCCTTGAAACTAAGATTCATCCAATCTCTACATCTATTCTGAGAGTTGCCATGCTTTACATGACTACAACCATCTATGCATCAAGATCCTTTTTGACTCACCAATTGTGGCATTTTACCCAAGCCTCTAATCACTCTCCTTTCCTATGGGTTTTTTTATTGGAACTGGAAGTGAGCTTGTAAATTAATCCCTAATTTGGGGAGCTAACAAAAAATTATGTTCTTTAGCTTGTAAAAATTTTGACTGATAAAAAAATATTTTTGTGAAATTTTCTTAAGGAATATATGCATTTATATATAAGATCTGCACAAGGACACAAGACTAACAAGCAAAGAACTAGTTTGATTAGGAAGAAAGGTTAAAGTAATAAAAATAAAAACAAAAAATAAAGAAGACAGTTAACCTCAAGATATTAAATAAAACATTTTCAGTTACATTAAATCAAAATAGAGTAATGTCAAAAATATTTTAAGGCAAAGCTAACCTATTTACTACTAAATTTGTTTAGTATTTAATGTATCACTAAATTTGTATTAAAAATATAAAGGGCATATTAATGTATAAAAATGTATAATTTGTAAATCTCCATAGAACATATAACACTAAAAGTGAACCCCAGTGTAAACTGTGGACTCTAGTTGAACATAATGTATCAATATTTGTTCATCTATTGTAACAAATATACCACACCAATGCAAGACATTATTAACAGGAAGCTATGGGGGGAGATATATGGAAATATTGTGGATTTTCCACTCAATTGTGCTGTAAACCTTAAACAGTTCTAAAAAAAGAATGAAGTACTGTTACATGCTACAACATGGACAAACTTTGAAAACATTATACTGAGTATAAAAAGCCAGATACAAAAGTATCCATATGTTTCATGATTCCATTTATATAAAACTAGAGGCCCAGTGCACAAAAATTTGTGTACTCGGCAGGGGGAGGGGCCCTCAGCCCAGCCTGTGCCCTCTCGCAGTCTGGGACCCCTCGGGGGATATCCACCTGCTGGCTTAGG
>NW_005354633.1:33148-50191 GCF_000412655.1 Myotis brandtii | reverse complement strand
TGGGGTGCCTGGCCAGTCTGGGTGAGGGGCTGAGGGCCGTTTTCAGGCTGGCCTGCGACTGAAGCTCCCAGCCTCTACTTTTTTTCTTTTTTTTTAATTCTGGGATTTATTTACCTTCTATAATTGAAACATTGTTGCCTTCACTGGTGCTCCAAGCTCTGAGGCTGCGGCCGGCTGAAAGCAGGTATCTGGGGTTTGTTTAGCTTCTATAATTGAGACATTGTTGCTTCCAGAACTCAGAGCCGGGCCGCAAAGGCAGAGAACCTTGGCTTCCTCCATCACTGGAGCAAGAAACCTTCTGCTTGCTTCAGCTGTGTGGCTGCCGACCGCCATCTTGGTTGGCAGTTAATTTGCATATCTCGCTGGTTAGCCAATGGGAAGCATAGCAAAGGTACAGTTAATTACCCTTTTTGTCTTTTATTAGATAGGATTCTAGAGGCCAGGTGCACAAAATTCACACACCTGGGGGGTTGTCCCTCAGCCTGGCCTGCACTCTCTCCAATCTGGGACCCCTCAGAAGATGTCTGATTGCCAGTTTAGGCCCGATCCCAATCTCACAATCCAGAACCACTGGCTCCTATGCACTCACCTGCCTGCTGGCCTGATCACCCTATCTGCTCTCCCCTGCCAGCCTGATCGCCCATAACCATCTCTGCCTCAGCCTCGCCACCATGGCTTTGCCTGGAAGGACATCCAGAAGGTTATCCAGAAGATTTCCAATCTAATTAGCACATTACCCTTTTATTGGTATAGACTGATAATATGTAATTACATCAGGACCAAGTAGATTAGCAGTTACCTGGGGCTGGGGAGAGGGAAAAATGTGTTGTGCCTGCTTATGGGTATGGAGTTTCATTTTAGAATAATGAAAATATTCAGGAAATAGATAATGATGATGGCTGCATGATATTATGAAAGTATAAATATCACTGAATTGTGTACTTTAAAATGGTCAAAATGATAAACGTTATGTTATGTGTATTTTACCTCTGTGTTGAGCTGGCATGGCCAAGAGAATAAAACTTAGTCTAGGTGGGACACTGCCCTCTCTGATGGAGAGACAACGCCACAGCCTGTAAGCCAAGTCTTTATTTTATAGCGGCCGGCTGAAAGCAGGTATCTGGGGTTTATTTACCTTCTATAATTGAAACTTTGTTGCTTTTGGAACTGTTGCTTTTGGAGCTTAGAGCCGGGACACGGCAGGTGGGGAACCTTGGCTTCCTCCATCACTGGAGCAAGCAAACCTCCTGCTCACTTCAGCTGCATGGCTGCCGGCCACCATCTTGGTTAGCAGTTAATTTGCATATCTCGCTGATTAGACAATGGGAAGCATAGCAGAGGTATGGCTAACTACCCTTTTTGTCTTTTATTAGATAGAATTCTAGAGGCCGGGTGCACAAAATTCACACACCTAAGGAGTTTTCCCTCAGCCCGGCCTGCACTCGCTCTAATTCGGGACCCCTCAGGGATGTCTGATTGCCGGTTTAGGCTTGATCCCAATCTCACAATCCAGAAGCACTGGCTCCTAAGCGCTCACCTGCCTGCTGGCCTGATCACCCTATCTGCTCTCCCCTGCCAGCCTGATCGCCCATAACCATCTCTGCCTCAGCCTCGCCACCATGGCTTTGCCTGGAAGGACATCCAGAAGGTTATCCAGAAGATTTCCAATCTAATTAGCACATTACCCTTTTATTGGTATAGACTGATAATATGTAATTACATCAGGACCAAGTATGTTAGCAGTTACCTGGGGCTCAGGAGAAGGAAAAATGTGTTGTGCCTGCTTATGGGTATGGAGTTTCATTTTAGAATAATGAAAATATTCTGGAAATAGATAATGATGATGGCTGCATGATATTACGAAAGTATAAATATCACTGAATTGTGTACTTTAAAATGGTCAAAATGATAAACGTTATATTATGTGCATTTTAACTCTGTGCTGAGCTGGCACGGCCAAGAGAATAAAGCTTAGTCTAGGTGGGACACTGCCCTCTCTGATGGAAAGACAACGCCACAGCCTGTAAGCCAAGTCTTTATTTTATAGCCAGATTCCACGAGGCAAAGTAAGGGCGTGGTCAAGATGTTTATAATGCTCTTGCGGGTTTCGAATCTACTCAATTATGTGCCTGATCAAGCTTTGTTTACTTGCTGCACCTCCCACAGCTCATATCACTTAGCCATGTGGGACCACAGGCTCGGACCATAAGGTCAAGCTTACAACTATAGCCTTTGGCTATAATTGTTCTGGGACTTGAACGTGGCTTTGCCACGAGAGGATCGTGCCCTCTCATTAGTCCTAGGCTTGAACCTGTCCAAACGCTGTAGCCGCTCTCCACATACCTCAATTAAAAAATTTTAAGAACTAAATAAAATAAATGTGTCCATAATTGTGGAAGAATTAACATAGTTTCAAACACAAAGTTATGAGTTTAAACAGAAAAAGAATATCATGACTGGAAAGAAACTCCAGAATGCTGTAGATCAGTGGTTCTCAACCTTCCTAATGCCGTGACCCTTTAATACAGTTCCTCATGTTGTGGTGACCCCCAACCATAAAATTATTTCCATTGCTACTTCATAACTGTAATTTTGCTACTGTTATGAATTGTAATGCAAATATCTGAAATGCAGAATGTATTTTCATCCCTGATCACCCTATCTGCTCTCCCCTGCCAGCCTGATCACCCTATCTGCTCTCCCCTGTCAGCCTGATCCCCCTAACTGCTCTCTCCAGCCAGCCTGATCGCCCCAAACCATCTCTGCCTCGGCCTCGCCATCATGGCTTTGTCTGGAAGGACGTCCAGAAGGTTATCCAGAAGATTTCCAGTCTAATTAGCATATTACCCTTTTATTGGTATAGATTGAGAATATGTAATTACATCAGGACCAAGTATGTTAGCAGTTACCTGGGGCTCAGGAGAATATATATGTGTTTTCCAATGGTCTTAGGCGACCCCTGTGAAAGGGTCGTTTGACCCCCAAAGGGGTCTCGACCCACAGGTTGAGAACCACTGCTGTAGATGAATGACCTTCACAGAACAGCAAAACTCTATGATGATTGCCAACCTGGGAAGCAGCAGTGTCGTTTGCAGGTTTTCCCCATTCTCACCTCAGAAGATGTTAAGACTTTTTCCAAGACATTTTTTTCACATTATTTCTTCTTCCTCATGTAACTTCTCTTCTTTAATTTATTATGATTTTAACATATTTTTTACTCTGTTACATTTATTGCTTATGTTTATTTATTCCATAATTATTGATTTTTAAACTGTTTTATTTTTCTCTAAAAACAAAATTGACATTTCATATACATGATACATAATTGAATGTTCTCTTGCACTAGAATTTCTGAAAATTGTCTCCACTCCACATTTTCTATTAACTTTCTGAAAAAGTCTGGGATTCCACATTTTGCATGATTTTCTAGATTATATCTTAGTGATAGGTTTTCTCTGTATATTCAGCTGTATTTTCTTTTACTCTTTTTAAACTGTATTTATAATTTCTCAGCCCTACTTGGATAATTAATTGTCATCTTGTTAAAGAAACCAATAAAATACTTGACCATTTCCTGCATGTCCTTCTCTAGGCTAAATTGCATTCCCCATTGGACTTTCTAAGGGTCTTTGGTCATCAGATATCAGATTGTGATCAGTAGGCAGGATATCAGAGGACTTGGGATGGTTATGTCTCTGAAGGGAGCAGTCACCAAATCAGATTTGAAGCCAGAGATTACAGCACTTTAGATCTGGTACCTGATGGTCTTGTCAGTCCCACTTGAAGGTAAAAAAAAGAAACAAGCTGGTGCTTGGAAGCTAATTTTGGTTTCCAAAGTCCAAGGGAACTCTGCCAGGAGAACCTACATTAGGGGCCAAAGAATGAAGAGCAGGTGTAGAGTTTCGGAGAATAAAATGGGGGAAGGTGACAATAGGGCACTTGGTCATGTTATAAAAGAAGAGGTGTCCACAGGCACACTCACGGGAGAGTATGACTCCTCCTGGGCCATCTTCAGGAGAGGAGGCATGAGAAGAGGGCATTGCTCAGGACTCGTGTCCATAGCACCCACTGCCGGAACTCATTCTCAGGTGACACAGAGATGACTCCCTCCAGCATTGTCCTTGGCAATAGCTAGGACCCATCCCATCCTGTCCTCAGCGTTCGCCTCCCAGTGCCACCTCTCCTCCTGGCCTGGAGCATGGGGTACGCTGTCAAGTCCCTGTGGGATGTCTGGTTGCATGACTGTCCCATGCTTGCTTCCCTTGAAGGGGTCAGTTCTGGGTGAGCTGTATTTGGATCCAGTGTCTCATTCACTGTAGAGGAAGAAATTCCAATCTGATAGTAAGCAATATTATGGAAGCATTAAAAATATTAATTTTGTGAAATTAACATCCAAACAGGCAAGCAAATGTTACAGTGACATAAGAAATTTAAAGTGGAAGAACTTTCCAGGGCACATAGAATAGCATCTCAATACATGAGAAGTCTTTCATCACCAATAAGCAAGTCACCACATTGTGAAAGACTCAGTGAGATGCTCACAGCCCGGAAAGCCAGGCTGGCTGGCTTTTCCACCTTTTTCTTCCTCTCCCCTAACGAGAGCACTTGGGAATGTCCATAGCCACAGATGATTGTCTTTACATCCTTTTGCTTCTATATCACTGTGAACGCTGACCTCCTTCAGCACTGATCCGAGTGCATGAACGTAAGTCATGGAGTCTCGCGTTTCATCAGTTACTGACTTTTCGGAGTATGACTGCCATAGGCGCCTCCTGAAGAGAGAGGTTCCCGCTGCCCAGTGTGCCCAAAGTCTGTTTGCCTCACGTACCTTTACTAAAGCTCTTCATCTGGATCCGGCCGACAGCCACCACAACAGGCAGTCCCAGGAGAAGCAGTCCCAAGAGAGACAGTATCTTCCATGAAAAAGTCATACTGGAGTCTAAAATTAAACCAAAAATCCCATCTATCAATATACTAGTATATAAAACCCTAATATGCAAATAAACCGAACAGTGGAACAACTAAACAATTGAACAACCGATTGCTGTGACATGCGCTGACCACCAGGGGGTGAGTGCAGAACATGGTGGGCATTGGCTGTAGTGGGATGGGTGGAGCAGGTGATCAGGGGCACCAGACCAAGGCAGAGCGCTGGTTGTTGTCATTGCGGCGAGCCTCTGGTGGTTACTGAAAATTATTTGCTCCTTCATGCCACAGTTCCACCAGTGCCTTCACCCACTGCCAGTGCTGGCCCCACTCACACCCACTGCCAGTGCCGGCTCTACTTGCACCTCCTTCTGGCAACAGAGCCACTGCTCGCACCCGCTGATGGTGCCTGGCGCGGGCACCGACCGCTTGGTGTCGTCAGCAGGTGCGAGCAGTGGCTGCCGGCCCTGATTGCCCCTGAGGGCTTCTCCACCTCCCCACTGCTCCTGAGGGGCGACTGGGACAGCAGCCACCGCTCATACCTGCTGATGGTACTGGCCCTGCTCGCACCCGCTGACAGCGCGGAGCCATTGGGGCTGGTGCCAGCAGTGGATGTGAACAGGACCATTGCTGTCAGTGTGTGAAGCGATGGTGGAGGGAGCAGGGCTGCCAGCAGACAGGGGATGGGGGCCACAGCATGAAGGGCTGGGCAGGGGCGCGGAGGATGGGCCGAGATCCACCTCTGTGCTCACCGCAGCCTCACGGCCCACAGTTCCTTTCAAGGTGCACAAATTTGTGCACTGTGCCCCTAGTTAAATCATAAAACTGGGCAAATTCCAACTGTATCTGACCAACTCCTGAGCTGGAGAGGAGGTGGGACTGGGCCTCAGGGAGGAAGTCGGTTGCTCCTCCCCGCCCTGCAGAAGCAGAAGTTTAGTGAAGTTTAGGCTAGTGCACACTCCTCACAGACACACACACACACACACACACACACTCACATAGTGCACACATGTACACACACTCACACACATATAAACATTCACACTCACCCCCAAACACATATTCACACACACATGCACACAAACACATACTCACGCACACATACTCACGGTCACACACACTCACACAGTCACATGCATACACACATCTCACATGCACACACACATCCTCACACAAACACACACTCACACACAAACAGACACACTCACCCACACACATACGTACACTCACACACCCCACATACACATGCACACATTCACTCACACACACATTTCTCCCCTCTCTTTTTCGGCTACATCACCACGATCAGTGGACAGCAAGGTGGAAAGTGAGGGGGGAGGATAAAGTGGCCAGGCCACAGCCAGGAAGATGGTGTTAAGGAAAATTAGTTTCTAATCCAGAAGAAAATCCACCGTGAGCAAAACAGAACCTCTGGGTGGGCCTCATATTCATTCCCAAGGCTTCGAGGATCAACTGGATCACCCACCTGAGAGAAAAAACGTTGTCATTTTCTCCTCGCCGAGAAGGGGGTTGCCGATGGAGCAGGTCACGTTCCCATCAGAGCTGTTTGTGACCTGAAGGAACGCCTCCACGCGGAACAGCCCATCGCTGCCTTGAGCCAGCACCTCGGAAAACGAGGGCACTGTCCTCCCTTCCAAGTCCCTCCACTGCACTCGGGGCTGTGGGAACCACCCTTCCGAAGAGCACATCAGCCGCATTTCTCCGTCCGTCAGGCCCTCCATGGTGATCCGCGGGGAAGAGCCCAGACCTGGGGAATAGGGATCAGGACACAAAACCTCAGTCTCTGCAAGTGGCAATAGGAGCAGTGAGATCACCGAGAGGACGGGAGACCGAGTGGACAGGGCAAAGCTTACAGGGAATTATCCTCCACTGAGGGTGAGACTGCCCCGAGTGGTTTGCTTTTGTTTTATTTTGTTGGCTTATTTATTTTTTTGTATTTCTAAAATTATCCTAGGGCCTATTAAAGGATGCAATAAATTTCAAATCCAATCTTTCTTCTTCTCTACCTGACAACAAAGTTATGTTGACCAGGGCATAAAGCACATGACCAGGAAGTGAGTCAATAAGCAAGAGGATATAGTTTCCAAGATCAAAATCTTATAAATACAGAGTGCCCCAAAAATGTATACACACACTTTGAAGAATTGTAAAGGCAGTGTTTGTTAAAATACATTCATTTTCAAAATTGAGCTGTCACCTGTTCAAGTGTGTACACATTTGGGGGCGGCACCCTGTCTGTACGTCCAGTGGCAGAAAGTGATGGAGTCTATTCACCTCCTCCACATGTGCTCCTGTGGCTATTCCCTAAATGCGTTTATTAATTTAGACACAAAATCAATGGGAGAACCGCGTACAGCATCCAAGATGTTGGCCTATGTCTTCAATGGCATTTTCTAGCCTTGGACAATCCATTTCATTCACAGGTATAGACAGTGGCAAATTATGAGGCAGGCAACAACTTTGTCTTTCCTCCTCCAGCCTGCCAATTCTGTCAGTATTTACTATTTTTTTTTATATGTGGATGTAGTTTAATCTTTGAATCATTACACTTCCCAGTAACAACACAAAAACAAAATTTTAATAACACTCTGTGAATAGTAGGCTGTGTAAAATTATGGCGAAAAATTCTCACATTTCACTAAATGGATGGTCACTTTATGGAGATCCTAAGAAGGGTACAAGTTCTATAGCCAAGGAATTAAATCTGGTCCATTTGAGTTTGTGGACTTTAAGTATCTATGGCAGTTACTGCACATCAAAGGGTTCAATATTAATTTGATGAGTGAATGACATTAAGAAAATTTCGGATGCCGGGGAAATTTCCCAGAACTACCATGTTAAAGCAGTAGGAACCAAACATCTATCTAGAACCCTTACCTACTATCTTCACATCCAAGGTGTTCTCCTGGTAGACACCGTCTTTTTCAAAAAGGCACCGGTACTGCCCATCATCTGAAGTCCTGGCATCGTGTATCTGCAGGGTCAGCCTCCCCTCGCTGATGGCGTCAGTCACCAGCACTGTCCTCCCTCTATATTCTGCCATCTGCTCTGCAGACACATGGTCCCCATCCATATACACATAAACAGCAGGGTAACGGTGGGCTCGGACCCACCTCACCTCCATACTCTGTGCATTGGCCTCGGGGGACAGGCAACAGGTTAACTGTATGTCTTCTCCCACTCTGACAAGAAGGGGCTGGGAAGGTCCAATCACTTTTAAGGAAGCTATTAAATACAACAGAAAAAAAAAACACAACGAAAGATTCAAAATGGAGCAAAAATAACTGTCATAGGCAAGAACATCTCAAGTGGGGTTTAGGTCCCACCAGCACCCCAGGGAAGCTCGAAGCTCAAGGTCACCCTTTGGAGAGGAGGGTGTTTGGTGTGATCAGGATAGTGGTTGTCCTGCTCAAGGCTGAACCATCCCATCATGAATGTCAGTCTGAAAAATTCACTAACGAAGCCCTCACTTGCCCCTAACTACAATTGTATCCAGGTTACAGCCAATAAGATCATTTTGCAATTAAAACTTCTAGAATACAATTAATACTTTATCCTTTCAAATCTGCATGACCTTAACAACTCTTAATCGGTGTATGCCTCAGTTTCTTAAACTATAAAACAAATATATCCCTACAAACTCATGAGGTTGTTCTGGAGTCAACAAAATAATAGGTGCAAAGCTCTTAGATGGCCATCAGTGTGAGTGGAGGCAGGCAGACTGAGGCCTGAGGGCACCGGAGCAAACCCCACCCTCCGCCTTGACAAGGGGGGCATGAAAGGTAGTTTCAGGTGGATCGTAGTAATCAAATGTGAAACCTTCTCCTGGTTCAATTTCATTAAACCTTAGAAGTCAGATCCAGCCATCATATTTCAGTTGCTGAAGGAGCACATGTGTGGGGCTCTAAACACACCAAGTTCAATGTCCCCAGATGATTTTGAGAAAAATAAGATCAAGAATGGGGGAGGTTGGCAAAATACAGAATGCAACAGGAAGATGAAGCCACAGGCGGAGTCTGATCTTGGAGAATGGAGGGTCCCCGGACGGCTCTCCTGGCTCTGAGCTGTTACACCTCCGGCTCCCCGGCCCTGGCCACGCCAGCTTTGCTCTATTCTAAATGAAGAGTCATCCTCTCCTATCAAATGGTCGGAAAGCTTCCACATATGTTGTGATCATTTATATTAGAAAGACAGGCATAGATTTGCATATCGTCTGAATGGGGCTCAACAAAGGCAAAAATATCCTCATTATGTAATTATTCAAAATCTGCTAGGCACTTCTCTAGCGAGAAAACTCGCTGTCGACACAGTTCTAATTTTCAGGTTATTTCCTTCTATTCCAGCTAAAATTAGATTCCCACTTATTTCCAGCATTTTGTTTGGTTGGCCCTTCAATTTTACCTAAAACAGTATGTATCTGTTGAAATATAAAATATGTATCCATTCCATGTGTATCTGTTAAAGGCTAAAAACAAATGTAAGAGTCAAAAAGTAAACAAATAATTACTAGAATTAGTGGGGTGATCACAAGTGTAAGGTATAAAAATGTTGAATCACTCTACTGTACACCAGAAACTAATATAACCAGGATAAGATTATATACCAACTATGCTTTCAATTTTTATAACGAAAAAATGATGTAGGGATTAGCTTGCTGCTATTCCTCCACCCATGTGTCTGACAGTAAATTACTCAGTAAAACCGACCATTTCCTCATCTCTGCTACCATCTGAGGATTTCCCTGGTGCATGGCCCATGGTGCATGTCAAACTGGATCACCTTGCCAGGCACCGGTTAATTAAGAGCTAAAACTGATGTTAATGGAAACTGAAGAAAGGAAAATGTAAGTTTGGAGGTAGAATCAGGTGTGTTATAGATGTTAATGGAAACTGAAGAAAGGAAAATGTAAGTTTGGAATCAGGTGTGTTATAGACACATGAAACTCCTGTTCTTCCAGAATCCAAGTGAAAATCGAGTTTAAAGTCCCGCGGAGCCCTGCAGGCCTGTCAGGAACTGATGCTCCACCAGGGAAAGAACTTGAGGGCAGCTCTACACACCCTTCCCATACAGCTGTGTGCACAGCACCCCAACCCTAATCCATGCTCACACTTCCTGTTTTGTTTTAGTTTTGAGAATTGGACACATGCTCCTGAAATGCCTTCCGAATATTCACTGAAAAATTAAAACCTTTCTGGAGTGTGAAACCCACCAACTTACACACTTATTCCCTGACCATCTCATCGTGATAACATACAATCCTCATTCAGTCAGCATATCCACTTAAGGGGCTATCTCATTCCCCGATATGCTCAATTATATTATACTATACTATATATGTTTTGTTTCGTTTTATTCCTCACCTGAGGATATTTTTTCCATTGATTTTCAGAGTGTGAAAGAGAGGGAAGAGGAAGAGGGAGAGAGAGAGAGAGAAATCAATGGAGAGAGAGAATCATTGGTGGGCTGCCTCCTGCAGGCCTCCTACTGGGGATCGAGCCCACACCCAGGCATGTACCCTGACCGGGAATCAAAAAGCAACCTCCTGGTTCATAGGTCAATGCTCAACCACTGAGCCATGCTGGTGGGCGTGGCCCTCTGTGCATGGCCTTCCGTGGCTTTTCATGGCCTTCCGCCCCCATCACAGCTGGTTGCCACTTACCCTCTATGGGGATGCCGTTGACTCGCCACCGGATGACGGGCTCGGGCTCGCCCTCCGCCTCGCACAGCAGGATGCCGCTGCTCCCCGTGCTATACACGCCACTCTGGGGTTTCTTCAACATTATTAGCCAGAGTGGGAGCTGGGGTTCCTGTCTCGGGACTTCCAGAGAGAGCTCGGTCTGCCAACCCCCCTTTGCCTCGGAGCCCTAATTCCTGAGGAAAATAGAAGGTGGCTTGACACTCCTGCCTCCTCAGCAGCTCACCCCGGGCACCGGAGGGCCCAGCCTCCGAGCCTGGGGAAGCTGGGCTCTCTTCTGGTTTCAGTGCGTCCCAGAGGCCAGCACAACTCAGGAACCGCACAGCCTCAGGCTGTACTCTGTGCTGGGTCCCCATAACTCAGAGGATGACACTTCACCTAACACCTTCCTGAAGGACAGAGACAAGTGCCAACCTGCCCAACACCAGCTTGGCTTTCTGATCTGTAACTGACAAGCCCTGCTGGGGAAGGTTTCTGTCTGATTGTGAGCAGATGCTGCCCCGGGCAGAAAGGGATCCAACTCGGAAGGTGAGGCGCACAGGTGTACAGTTCTCCTCAGCTTGTGGAGTTACCTTTGAACTTCCTGGGGCCCTTTCCTTTATCTCTATGGCCCACTGGGGTCCAAAGTGTCACACTAAACTCTGGGAAATATTGGGGAGTGTTTGCCACCCTGATGTTCCTAGAAACTCTTACATGGGCACAGAAGTGTGCTTGTGCTCATCTGATGTGCACACAGGAGGGCGTGCAGACACACACATACACACACACACACACACACACACACTCCTGTAAACAGATGATGGAGAGCAGGGTGTGGATGGAAGAGATGAATGACACAAGTTCATATGCATTTGGGCAGGTGCAGGCTATAGTCATGGGCTGGGAGAAGAGGTCACAAAAAGGAGAAAGATAAAAACGAGGTAAAGGAGAAAGCGAAATACATTCAAATATCAATTGGTTATTTTTTAAAACACTTATCTTAGGTACAGTAAAATACCTGCAGTTCAACCATTAAGTGAAAAAGAAAAACACAAAACAGACAAAAATGGAGAATTATCAGCCCAGGCAGCACAGGGTCCCAGGCTGCACCTGGGAAAGCAAGTCCCGTGGTAATGAGGTTAGGAGTGCCCTGGGCAAGGGGCAGGTGCAAACTGTGGCACAGGGGAGCCAGGGGGCAGAGCTTTGCCGGGGGATCACAGGGTGTCTTGGGGCCTGCTAGGCCTAGGGCTCCCGGCTCCTTCCAGGCAGCCCAGGGCCTTGTCCACACCCATGGGTGTGCGGCTACTTACCCAGCTCAGTTTGGAGTTTCTCTGGAAAAAAGAACAAGAACAACATGTTAAGTAAGCAATTTTTTCTAAGAAAAAAGGAGTTAAAATATCTCACAAAAATAAAAGCAAGTCCTACATTTTATTGGAAATCCAGATTCATAAAAAATAAATTAACCGTAGAAAAATATTGATTCTTTCCTAATGGTTCAGCTGCTTTTCCTTTCCTCTGAACAACAAAAATGCTCTCAGTTCTACCACCTCATAATACATACCCTTTTTATAAATGCATGGAAAGTATAACGTATATGGACCTAGACAATTATCACCTATAATTCCAAACTGAGAGATAAAACATAGTGTGTCCCAAGTTAATATTAACATATAGCATTTACTTCAATTTTTTTCTGTATTCATCTATAATAAGAATAGCTCTGTCCTTATATCCTTATATCTAAATATGTATGGCATCCCAAAAGCCCAAAAATCTTTACAGGATTGGAAATGCTTATTTACTATATAGATAGATATATAATAGACAAATGTAATCTTTACCATTAAATAGTCCATAATGAAGAGTTTTTTCAACCATTAAAATTTCAACCATTATTATTTTTCATTGATGCTATAATGTAATTTCATTGGACTATTGTTTTTATTCCTATTTACCAGTGAGGCTATAATTAGGATGCTATTGTATAAATAATTGTCTCCATCTTTGATTATCTTCATATGACAAGTTCCTAGAAGTAACCAGCACAATATCACATAAAAAACATTTCAGCTGAAAGAATATATTTTTTTCCTATACAATGTCATGCATACTTGTGAGTAATAAAATCTTGAACTTGGAAATAATTGAAACACCATTAGCAATAGCTATTCAATCAAAATATAATGTATACATTTTAGTCATAAATGTTTTATAGCTTTCAATACAAATTATTAAATGCTAGATAATTTTCTTGATTAAAAAAATATCCGGTGCGCTGCAGCAGTCCCCGGAACCTCTCCCGCTAATCTGAGCATCTGGGTCCTGGGGGCAGAGCGCTGACCTGGGATGAAGAAGACTGTGCCCTTCTCCTCGGTGAGGACAGGGTTGTGGATGGAGCAGGACACGGTCTCTGTGGAGGCGTTCCTGACCACGAGCGTGGCTTCCACGTGGAACAAGCCATCTTCATGCGGGACGTGATGCTCAGAGAGAGACAGCAGCTTCTCTCCCCTGGAGTCTTCCCAGTGAACCCGGGGCTCTGGGAACCAGCCTTCCGCAGTGCACACAAGCTGGATCTCACCTGCCACGGATCCCTCCATGTGGATGTGCGGGGCGGACCCCAGACCTGTGGAGAGGGGACATAGCCCTGCATTCAGTCACAAATCATGGAGACTGAGACCCCGGCGACATTGGAAGGAGAGAGTAGACGTCTAGGGTCTGGGGAGCAAAAACCATTCCCAAGCCTTCCATCCGTCCCAGTGGGAGTTCCCACCCACTGTGCTTGTTCCCCAGGCGGGATCTGTAAGTTTTTGCAGATAAGCAATACTGTTTTTAGGATCTAGGCAGGAGAATAAGAGGAAAGGACATGTGACCTGTGGCTCTTGTCTCTGGTACTGGAAACAGAGATGTGTTATAATTTATTCATGAGCTTGCCCTAGCCACAACCTCTGCCTCTCTGCATCTTAATATTATTGTGTTCAAGGTGATTCAATACGGATGAAAGAATCCATGTGTTTCTGAGATGTGGAGTGTGGGGGTGGGGGAGGGAGGCTCATACCAAGGCCTCTCTATCAAGGACACTTGAAAATAAAAATATATAACATTATGTCCTTTACAATGGTATCACTTTGTCTGACATTTTGGATGATAACTTGACTCCAATTTAAACAGACTAATAAAAGTCTGAAATCACCTCCCTGGGGACCTTCCGCATTCGTTCTGTTGTGGCTGTGACCTTGGGACGCTCTGAGGCAGTTGGGTGTGTAAAATGGGACGCTCCATGAGGAGTTCCCACATCTAAATAGTCCATTCAATGGGGAAATGTGTTTGTGAAATCCTAGTTTTACACAGCATTGAAATTCTTTCTCTATTCAACACAATTCTCAAACACAAACAAAGGGGACTGTATTTTCCCTACATGGTAAGTGTCTGTCACTCGCTGGGTGACGGACACCCACTCCTTCAGCGAGAGCCTAGGAAAGTGCGTGGCTTATTTTCAAGTGTCCCTGGCTGTGAAATACCTTAGTAATGTGCACCCTCCACACCTCAGAAACACGCGGTTCTTGCATCCATCTTGAACCACCTCGAACATTATGAGTATTTAAGAGAAAAAGTGGGGGGTGGGTGTGTTAGGAAACAGCCAGATACTGCTTCGTCCAAAGAACTATTTTGCTGATAAGGTAAATGGATTTGCCTGATGAACCACCTCGAACATTATGAGTATTTAAGAGAAAAAATGGGGGTGGGTGTGTTAGGAAACAGCCAGATACTGCTTTGTCCAAAGATCTATTTTGCTGATAAGGTAAATGGATTTGCCTGGTTTTCTCCTCAGCATGTGGAGGAGTTATTCCTGCCAGCAAACCATCTGACAGTTTAATTTTCAGTTATTTGTTCTCCCTAAAGACAGATCCTTTCTTCGCGATCCCCTTCTTCAGGACTCCTTCCTGCTTTGCTTTACAGAAGCATCGTGAAGACAGAACCTGCCGTTCACAGTGAGTCCCAGACTCATGGGACACAGTGTATGATAATCTCCATAAAGGCACCAAGTTCTTAACCGCTGTGGCCTATCACTAGCCTTCTAATTGGAGGCATTACGCAAAGAAAGAAGTGTTCACATCTCAGTTCCTGCATATTGGTGGTGGGAAGAGACCAACCAGTTCCACTGAGACATGGATGCTAAGCAGTCAGCTAGACTCACTCAGAGATGAACTTGCCCTTGCACATCAGCCTGTGTGGCACAAATCATCCTCAGCAAAACTGTGAACGACCACATGCCAGGGATTTAAAATAACTGTCAAGAATAGTCAAAACCAGACCAGTTAAGTTTGGGGATATTGCCCACGTGGGCCTGCTCCGGAGACCTCGGGACCATTTGCCCTCAGATGGATCAGGGTGGAGGACTGGGCGTTGGGAAGTGCCTCAAAGATTAAAGGGAGCCTTTTAACTGGACATGAACTTCCCATAAATCAATAGACTTCTCCCTCTGAGATCTGAGACCTGGTGTCTTTTCCCAGATATTCACCTGCCACTTGGAGCAGCAGGCTGGTCTCTCCATGGTAGTCCCCCTCTTGGAAACGGCACCAGTATTGCCCGTCGTCGGATGGCTGGATGTTGTGCATCTTCAGAGCCACGCTCCCCTTGGCCAGGTCGTGCTCTACCCACTCCACTCGGCCCCGGTACTCCTCCGCCTGCATCTCGCTCACCTCAGCTCCGTCCCGGTGTGCAAACAGCACATGCGTGCTGGGCGCTGAGCGGTACCACCTCACCTCCATGTGCTCCGCGCTCCTCTCGGGGAAGAGCTGACAGGTGAGGAGGGCATCTTCCCCGACCCTGGCCAGGATGCGAGGAGCAGGACCAATCACTCTGAAGTCCTCTACAAAAGAGTGCAAAGAGGAACCAGGCAATGCCAACTGGATGCTAACTTGCTTGCTATGGGAGACCCGCTACCCAAATGGAGGCCCCTGGAGGAGGGCGGGTTTCAGTTTCAGTGTTTGGAGAAGCCCAGCCTGGAGGTTTGCACACGTGGCTGTTACAGGGACAATTCCATGTACTGAAAATAACACACAGCCCACAAATGTGAGTCAGTGCTGAATCTGTCGCCAGCTGTGTGGTTTGGGGGCAAATCCATTATTTTCAGTGAGATTTGAGATTTGGAATCTCAATTTCTTCACCTTTAAAATACTGCAGCCATCATTTCTGGGGTGTTTTCAGTCTCATATAAGTTAATGTGTAAATCCATTTTTAACTGGGAACCGTATTACTGAATTATTTTATATTTTACTAGAGGCCCGTTGCACGAACATTCATGCAATAGGCCTTCTTTCCCCTGGCTGCCAGCACCAGTTTTCCTCTGGCACCCGGGACCCAGACCTTCACTCTGGCCACCACCTTCCATCTTCGCTTTGGACACAGTCTTCACTGCAGCTGAAGCCTTCAGTCTTTGCTTCTCGCTCTGGCCGGAGTCTTCATTCTCTGGCCAGAGCTGCTCCTGTAGCTCCTTCCGCCCCCCATCCTCCCCCTCATAGCTTGATCGCTGCTTCGCCTGCAGACCTCGCCTACAGGCTCCTGGGTCTCAGGGGGCCGCCTTGCCTGCGGCCTGGCTTTCCGACCACGATCACAGGCCGCAGGCAAGGTGGCTCCTGGGTCCTGGAGGGGCACCTTGCCTGCGGCCTGGCTTTCTGGCAGCTCCTGAGGTCGCACACGGGGACCTGGATGGCGGCTCCCGGGATCCCGCCCTGCCTGCAGTATGCAAATTAGCCGCCATCTTTGTTGGCGGTTAATTTGCATATCACACTGAGCAGCCAATGGCGATAGCAGCGAAGGTACGGTTAATTACCATGTTTATCTATTATTAGATAGGATAGTGATTTATAGTTCGTGATTTCATTTTATATTGTAAGCGACTGACAATGTAATCACTTTCTTAAAAATTTAGGTAATACATTTATTGAATAGATTTTTCAACTTTTCAGAGTTTTTCTTGTCCTGGGTCAAACACTGAGGTTTTGGTTGTTGCTTTGTGTGTGTGTGTGTGTGTGTGTGTGTTCTTTTTTGGTGTGGAGCAGGTAGGACTCCAGTCCCTGGGGCTGTTTTAGGAGGCAGTTTTTACAAGGACATTTATGGTGGATTAAGGGCAGTGATTTGTCTAGGGTTTGAACCTTCCAATCAAATGCTGAGTCACGTTTGACTCCTTCATTATTATCTGCAAATTGAGGAGGTTAATAGTTTCATGTGTTATTCCTTATCTTACCATCCTATCTAATAAAAGAGAAACATGCAAATTGACCATAACCCAGACACCCTTCCCATTGGCTAATCAGCAGGATATGCAAATTAACTGC
The DNA here is from genome assembly GCF_000412655.1 of Myotis brandtii. NCBI lineage: Eukaryota > Metazoa > Chordata > Mammalia > Chiroptera > Vespertilionidae > Myotis > Myotis brandtii. Next base: position 33,232 of record NW_005354633.1, on the reverse strand, counting down.
CATCCAAGATGGCAGCTGGCAGCCACGCAGCTTAAGCGAACAGGAGGCTTGCTTGCTCCAGTGATGGAGGAAGCCAAGGTTCCC
>NW_005354633.1:29190-31991 GCF_000412655.1 Myotis brandtii | reverse complement strand
GCCTGCTCCGAGCCTCTGCTGCCAGACTGTGGCCATCAGTAGGACATCCACTGAGGGCTCCCGGACTGTGAGAGGGGCAGGCTGGGCTGAGGGAACCCCACCCCCCAGTGCACGAATTTCATGCACCGGGCCTCTACTATATAATAAAAGGCTAATATGCAAATTGTCCCCTAGGGAGTTTGACCAGGAGACTAGGAGTTTGATCACTCACTATGATATGTGCTGACCACCAGGGGGTGGTGCAGACCATGGCAGAGGGCAAGTGGCAGCCACAGGGCACTGAGGGGGAGGGAAGGAGGCAGCAGGAGGCAGGGAGCCACACGGTGGCGGCGCTTGGGCTGTGAAGGAAGGAGGAGGCAGGGATTCAGGGAACCTGATCAGTCCTGATCGCAGGTCAGGCCCAGGGAGCCTACCCATGCACAAATTTCGTGCACCAGGCCTCTAGTGCTTAATAATGTCCTATGCCACATGTGCTGTCTTTCTCAGCCTCTGTGCTGTAGGGACTTTGTGCAGATCCCACCCCCTTAGCAGGAGCCTGGCCTTGCTTAGTGGCTCAGTGTCATGTAGAGGCTCCTCACGGGGTGCTGCAGGACCCAAGAGGGTCACCTGCCTTCTTGTTGTTGGAATCCACTGAAGCCAGAGGTGGCCATCCCACCTGGAGGCTGCTTCCCTGTGAGGGACCTGCCATGTCCAGAGCGCAGGCCAGCTCATCCCACATAGTCCCCGGCAGCCCAGGGCAGCTCTGCCTTCTGACGCTCTGGCTGGTGCTTTTCCCACTTTGCCCGCTGCGTTTCCTGGGGCTCAGACATCACCCACTGACACTGCATTTTCATAATCCTTTTCCAAAGGACAATAATTTGACAACAAAATTCAGCTACTGAGCTTTCCAAGCCCGTTTACTGGAAGTCGCTCCTAGTTCTTTATTTCCAGGTGTTTTCACGCTACTTAATTTTTGCTACAAAGCGTTTTTCTAGCCCCAAATGCATCCCAGAGGAGCAGGAAGAGGAGGAGTGCTCTGGCCAAACGTTCTAGGGGATGACTTACTGCTCGCAAGGCCTCCTTTCTCAGTGCTGTGTGGCCTATAAAACTGAGGAAACTGAGGCAGGAGGTACTCAAGCAGCTGTCCAGGGCAGCGTGGTGGGAGGTGGAGGCCCTTTTGGTCCCAGGACCCCACACTAGCTAGTGTCCTAGACCTTGGGCTGTGGACTCTGTACCCGGGTGCACAGGAGGGTGAGGGAGGCCTACCTGACTGCTCCATGGAGGGGGAGGGGGCTACCTGACTGCTCCATGGAGGGGAAGGGGGCCTACCTGACTGCTTCATGGTGGGGGAGGAGGACCACCTGACTGCTTCATGGAGGGGGAGGAGGACCACCTGACTGCTCCATGGAGGGGGAGGAGGACCACCTGACTGCTCCATGGAGGGGGAGGAGGACCACCTGACTGCTCCATGGAGGGGGAGGAGGACCACCTGACTGCTCCATGGAGGGGGAGGAGGACCACCTGACTGCTCCATGGAGGGGGAGGAGGACCACCTGACTGCTCCATGGAGGGGGAGGAGGACCACCTGACTGCTCCATGGAGGGGGAGGAGGACCACCTGACTGCTCCATGGAGGGGGAGGGGGCTACCTGACTGCTCCATGGAGGGGAAGGGGGCCTACCTGACTGCTTCATGGTGGGGGAGGAGGACCACCTGACTGCTTCATGGAGGGGGAGGGGGCCTACCTGACTGCTTCATGGTGAGCAGCATGAAGAAGAAGGAGGCAGCCACGCCTGGCAGGCTGTACCCGGGGAAGTCCACCATCCTCCCTGGAGCAGACAGGAGAGAACGCAGCTGCTGCGCCTCAGTGAGGCTGCCACACCGAGTGGTTCCCTGGTTCCCGGCGGTTCCTTGGTTCCCGGTGCGGTTCCGTGGTCCTATGAGGAGTCACCATCAATGCCTCTGCGAGCAAACAGTAAAACGGCCTGGGCTCCCTTCTCAGTCATTGACCATTCCGACCCTCTCCCCATGTGCTGCCCTCTGAGCTGAGTTCAAGCCTGAAGGAAGATTCCTGATGGAAATGAAATGCGTTCCTGGGCTAAAGGGACAGTAATATTTACTTTAAAAATCACCTTAGTTCCGTCTACCTGGGCATGCAGAAATTCTAGAGCAGGCGGCAAATATTTCCTCCTGCAAATGCCTCCATCGCTGGGGCCCAGGGAGCCAGGCAGGGCCGCCTTGGAAAGGGGAGAGAAGAACCGTGGAAATGGCGCTCCACGCAGTGAGGACCTAGGGAACAGCCCTGGATGGCCTTGCAGCGTGGGCTTGAAGGTATGGGGATGGCTAAAAGGAGGAGCCAGGCAGAGGTGGGTAAACCACAGGCCAGGGCGCAGGCCATGCCTGGTGCGTCCAGGCCAGGACCTTGGAAAGCTCTGGGGATCCAAAGAGCCACAGCTTCCGTTTTGAAATTTGGGAACTTCTGAATGAAAGGCAATAAGACCTGCTCTACAGGGTGTGCCAAGTGTCTTATTAAAAGAAGGACTCGCTTCACTCCCAGTAGAAGAGCCTGCTCGGAGCTGTAAGCCAGAAGCTAATGTCCCGAGACTACAGGGTGGGGAATCAGCAGCCACCTGAGCCCCAGGCTGCGACTCAGGTGCTTTGGGAGTTAGTTTTACTCACTCTGCTTGGGTTTAAAGCGATGCTCACTTTCACAAAACCTCTAGGGAACCTGCTGTACGCCCAGTCTCAGTGCCCAGATCCGAAGGAGCTAAAATATTTACATGAAAACGAGGCTGTGCGCTTTGGAAGGTCCCAGTGCTTCCA
>NW_005354633.1:26027-29103 GCF_000412655.1 Myotis brandtii | reverse complement strand
CTGGGATGGGACCTGGTAATGTTATTTTTAAGCACAAACCAAGAAACCACATTGTGTAAAATTCACATAGTTATAGGGGATTGATTGATTGATTGATTGTGTGTGTGTGTGTGTGAGAGAGAGAGAGGGTGGGGGGGGGGGGGGGGGGGGAGGATACAGCTGCACTTCAGCAAGAACTGTCCAAATCAATGAAGCTCTGGAAGAAAGTTGTGAAGTGCGTCTACCCTTCCTTGGTGCTGGGAGAGCTCTGTGCCTGGGTATGAGCTGGAGAAACTGCCTTGGCCCAGGGTTCTCGGTGGGGAGCGGGCAGTTTTGAGCTGCGAGGACTCTGGGCAATGCCCGCAGACATTTTGGGAGTCACAGGGGGAGGGGGCATCCAGTAGGTGGCAACTGGGGTGCTGCTGACCCTCCCACAGAGCACAGGCCGCCCTGCAGCCCGCGCTGTCAGTGCCCAGGAAACCCCGCCTGGACCATCTGCCCACTGCGCACGGGAAACTGTTGGCACACTTTTTGCAACTGGACTTACTGGTAAATTGTGACTTTAAATCATAACATTTTAGCGGTAGGCCTTTTGACATCTCTATTTTACCTTTTGAATGTAGGCCAGGAATCTCCCGAAGCTGCCGTTGATGTTGAATATGGCAAACCCTAGTGTTGTCAGAGAGAGGCTCTAAGGGTGTCACCAGATTCTGAAAAGCCCGTTTCACTTACTTTCCAGGGAAGCACTGGTGTTAGGAGGCAGGGGTACGTGGTCTGTGCTTAGGCATTCGGTGGAGGACAATTCTGAGCCCAAGGTCTGAGCGCATAGTATTAACACCACACCGCAGACCCTTACAAACTACCATCACCCGGCATGAGGTATATATATATACCTCAAAACTTAAATTCTCAAAGTGCCAAGGAACTGCAGTAAATTAACTAGTGAGAATTAAGTCAGTTCACCAAATTTGAAGCTTATATATCTATGTAACTTAAAAAACAGGTGCAGCGTATCCCATGCTAACGGGACATGTTCAGAGAGGAAGCGAAGGGCCCTCTGACTGGGGTGACGGTTTCCTGCTGTGAGCGGAGCCCCTGGCGGGTCCTTCTGAACCTCCCCGCTCCTTGCTCCTTGCTCAGGATGGAGACCATTGTCCTACGTTCTTCCCCTGCATCGCCATGTGACTCAAGACGCAAGCACCAGGTGTGAGAAGGGTCCAGGCGCCCCGGCCTCCTGGGTGCGGACCTGCGCCCCTCCCGCACCCGCCTGCTCACAGCTGCGCGGGGGCTCACGGGGCCCTCCAAGGAGTGTGAAGGGGGTCGGAGGGTGAACCCAAGTGGGAGGGGTTCCGACAGGCAGTGTCCGGGCCATGCCACCTGCCCACACCCGCTCCTTGTCTCTTAGCCCCTGGACACCCTGCCCCGGTCCTGCGCTCGGTCCGCACACTCACCTGTCTGCCAGCTCCCGGACCGGCTGCTGGGCGCCCTCCTCACCGGGGCTCCGGTGCTCCCTTCATCCGCGCAGCAGGTGACCGAGGCTGGAGTCACAGCTGTGGGCGCGGGCTGGAGAGGCCAGGCCCTGGCTTGGGAGGGTGAATGCTGCCTCGCCCACACCGTCAGAGCCACACCCGGGGGCCCAGCGAAATCAGACAGATTCCAATGGAGAGGCGTGTCCAGCCTCCGCTGCGATCCTCCGAAAACTGAAACTCAGACCCGTGGACTTTGCCTTGGTCTAGTTATGAGTTCGTTCCTCCTGCAGACTGAACAGTGGCATTAGCTGGACTCACCCGTCCCCGGAGAGCCAGGGCAGGGCGCGGCCCGGTGACACGGGTCAGGCCCCACACAGCAGCTCCCTCCCCCGGGTCTGCCTCCACCCCTCCCGCTGCCTCTTAGACGTCAAGGACCCCAGCCCAGGCCGAGGTCTCAGAAGACGCACTCACAGGCTTCGAGCTGGAAGCAGGGCTGAGGCCCAGTGAGGAGGGCACCCAGCAGCCGGGTCCCACCCTGGTCTTGCTGAGGAGACAGGGGAGGCGGGAGAAAGCACTGGCCTTCTCCAGCAGCACAGCCCAGGCCCAGGCCCCTGTGTGCCCTCAGTGCCGCCCGGGTTCTTCATCCCCTTTTCCTGGGAAATAAAGTGCTTAACGACCCCCGATAGCGACCAAAGAAACTGAGTAGGCTTCTCAGCACAGTGTTTGGGCACAAAATTATAGCGACCGAGCTTGTAGGCACATTTACGTATGTGGGTTGTTCAGGTTGAGTTTCCCCTTAAGTCAGTTTTTCTTGAATCGCCGTGGAGGTAGCTCTGGGTCCGCAGATATATTCTCGGGGATTCAAGAGCTCCCAGAACAACTTCATTTTCGGAGTTCATTTCGGTGTAAAACACACGCACATACGAGATGAGGATAAGGTTTAAACTGACTTTTCCCTGCAGTGTCTCCCCTCGCCTGTCGTGATCAGCCCGCATTTGGAGATCTAACTTGAGGTGACGTTCATGTAATTCACAAAGTGAGCCCCCTGGTACTCCCAGTGCCCACCTGACCCCATATTAGTTATTACAATATTATTGGCTCCATTCCCTATGCTGTACTTCACACCCCCGTGACTGTATCTCTCTCCCAACCTGTACTCTCAATCCCTTCACCCTTTTCTCTCAGCCCCCAACCCTCTCCCCTCTTATGACCATCAGTCTGTTCTCTGTATCTGAGTCTGTTTGCTTATTTTATCCCTTAGATTCCACATAGAAGTGAAGTCATGTGGCATTTGCCTTTCCCTGTCTGACTTATTTCACGTGGCTTAATACCCTCTAGGTCCATCCATGCTGTCGCAAAGGGTAAGATTTTTTTCCGGAGGTTGCTATTCTTAATGTGAGAATGTTCCCTCCACCTCTCAGTGTGATAAAGACCCCGTGGAGAGTGAGGGTGTGAAGAGAAGAGAAAAAAGTAAACATTGGTGTCTCCTTTCCATGTCTGCCTCCATTCCCCAGGGCGGACAGCGCTCCCTTCACTCTGTTGTGGGAATGGCAGCAATTCCCACAGCCTTCCCTCCACACAAGGTTGCAGGGCAGCAGCAAAGGGAAGGCAACAACCACCACCCCTCC
>NW_005354633.1:18656-25977 GCF_000412655.1 Myotis brandtii | reverse complement strand
GCCCCCTCCCACACACACCCCGGTAAGAAGAGGTGGCCCAGGAAGGCTCAGGGACTGGAATGGAAGTTCGCTGCCTAAAATGCTGGCATGGAATGATACAGTAGGGGAGAGAGATGGTGGGGATATGACGGTCATCACCAGGGCAGTGGCCACCAGGGGCACGAAATGGCCATGACAGAAAGTGGGGGTCAAGGCAGGAAATATGAGGGGAGCCTTCCACAGCCACCCTGCACCTCTATCAGCACTTAGAAACAACCCTGGGGGGAGCTGATTTTAAATTATTCACTCTGTGAAAGCCACTGTTCTGGAAATTGCTAGATTAACTCCTCTGCTGTAAGACATTACAGTGCTTGACTTAAAAATTAGGAACCATTATAGGAAAATGCAGAATTTTTTCAACCCAGACTTGTGAAAATGTTCTACCCGCTGCACATATTCCCTAACCCCTTGAAGATGGACATAGTGTTGGAACCCAGGAGTCTGCATTCTGTTTATGGTCAGTCACCAGGGACCCATGCATCTACACGGCCACCAGAGGGCAGCAGAGGCACACTCACGGTCTGGCCTTCAAGGACTGTTCTTCCAAAGGTGATTCACTCACAGATGTTTCCTCCTCCAAATGCTATTGTCATGTGTGACCCACATGAAGGCTCCCTCAGCCAGTAAATGACAAAAGAAGCCCTGAGCTTAGGATGTCTGAGATTTTAATTCTACTTTTGCTATAAATTTGGACAAGACTTATTTGGATAAGTCTGTTTCTTTCTGGGGCTTCAACGTCCTTAGCTTTAAAATAGCAATACTACTCAGTCATAAAAAGGAAGGAAATCTTACCCTTTGCGACAGCATGGATGGACCCGGAGAATATTGTGCTAAGTGAAATAAGCCAGCCAGAGAAAGGCAAGTACCATATGATTCCACTCGTATGTGGAATCTAATAAACTAAGAGTCGAAACAGACTAGGGATACAGAGAACAGACTGGCAGCTGGCAGAGGGGAGGGGGGGTGAGAAGGGAGAAAGGATTAAATAAAAATAAAAAATGAAAGACTCAATAGCACAGACAACAGTATGGTGATTGCCAGAGGAAGAAGGGTGGGGGGAAGTAGAAGAGGGTAAAGGGAGGATAAATGGTGATGGAAGGAGACTTGACTTGGGATGATGAACACACAATGCAATGTGCAGATGATGCATTGTAGAATCGTATACCTGAAACCTATATAATTTTATTAGCCAATGTCACTCAATAAATTAAACAAAAATAAAATAGTGGTAATATGTACACAACTCACATTAAAATATTCTTAAAAGGGTAGTGGGAGAATATAATCATGACACAAAGTCCCAACCTGGTTATAAGATTTTGTTATTGGGAGTGAAAGCCATGGAAAGAAGATAGACTGAAACAACAGAGAAGGTAAATAAAATAAGAAAAGAACATTAATGTAGGAGGACATCAGGGTTCTCACTATGAGTCAGAGAAGCTCAGGTGATGCCATCAGCTCAGGTCTTGGGGACTTGGTGATCAGCTCGTGTCTTGGGGACTTGGTAGAAACCTTTGTTGACAGTTGTCAGGTCAACTCACCGGAAAGATAATAATTATTCATTTCACGGAGTCCCGGGCCTTGGGCCTACACATGTAGAGTTCCCTCGAGGAGAGAACAGGGAATCCTCAGCCCCCGTATGTGTCACAGCAGATCGTCACCCTACAGGCCTCTGGGTGTGTTTCCTGCCTGCAGGGGAGATGGATTGGCTGAGCCCTGAGACGCCCACCCAAATGCAGGTCAGAGGCCTGGAATTCCCAGGAAAAGGAAAAGAGGGTTGAGGCTCAAAGGTGGATGATGTCCTTCCTTCCTCAGTATGGCCACCTGGGGAAGGGATTGGGACCCTCCATTCCTCCCTCCCCCTCAGTCTTTATGCTCTGCCTGACTCTCATTGTTGCTGGTGTTTGGAAGAAGCCTGAGGCCTTGAAATGTTGTTTAAAACAGTGTTTCCTAGATTTGTTTTTCTTGCAAATGAATGCTTCTGACACAAATAAAAGGTAGTTGGTTTTGAGAATGGGGAGTGATTACCTCACACTGAGGTTTTAGGAGTCCAGGTCGCCCATTACTGTGGCAGTAAGGGTGGAAGTAGGTCCTAGAGCAGGGGGCCACAATGGGTTCTTAAACTGGACCGGAGGGCCGGAACAAAAGCATGGATGGAGTGTTTGTGTGAACTAATATAAATTCAAAGTAAACATCATTACATAAAAGGGTATGGTCTTTTTTTTTTTTTTTAGTTTTATTCATTTCAAAAGGGCCGGATCCGGCTTGCGGGCCTTAGTTTGCCCACGGCTGTCCTAGAGGGACTCTATGCAGGAGGACAGGGGCAAGTCAACAGCCCACCTCTGGGAAGGCTGCACCCACAAGGGTGGTGGGCTCCAGGCTGTAAATCGCAGGGAGACTAGCTATTCTGTGAGAGAAACAAGTTATTCTGTGATATCTCGGGGTCCATGGGGTGGAGGTGATGTGGGGATAAACTCCCAGGAGACGGCTCTGGGCTGCCTGGTGTGTAGCCTCCTTGCCCTTGCCCACCTCACCCAGTCTCGCTTTGGCCTCCGCAGGGCACTGTGGGCATGGGATTTGGCTGCCACCTGAGATCCCCTGGCTTAGGGCAGGGACAGTGTCCCTCCCACTCAGAGGAAAGCACCACAGTGCCATCTGGCAAGGCCCACGGAAGAAAAAGCAAAGTGAGACCCTGTGGATGGAGGAGTCTTGTGAAGGAGAATGAAGAAAAGGGTGGTTTTGAAAGTTCATGCCAGCAGAAGCATAACTTTAACACTGTAATGGCCTCCACGACTCCATCCACACCCCGCTTTCTTAACAAAATATCCTCATGTTATAGATTACCCACCAGAATGCATCCAAAATAAAGAAAGGAATGAAAGGAAAGGAAAGGAAAAGAAAAGAAAAGAAAAGAAAAGAAAAGAAAAGAAAAGAAAAGAAAAGAAAACGCAGTAGAACTTTCTCACTTAGGGGATGGAACGAGGTCATTCCTGGTTCGGATGAACCTGCAGTCTAAGCTGCAGAGCTGGCTGTGCTGTCGGAGTGATCGCGGTCTTAGAATCCAAAAAGTGTCTGATAAACCAATTCCTCTGAAAGATTTAAATGTTCAAATGACAAAGTTACAAAAGTGTGAAATGACTATCATGCGTGATCTTTTGAAAATGATAAAATTATGTGAAACTGATTCCACGCAGGCTCGGCCTGTAGGAGTGGAGTTCCCCGGAAGAGGTGAGGACATGGGTGAAACACACCTGTCAGTCCCAGCCACCAGCAAACCTGCGCGGTGCAGGCGCCAGAACGCGGGTTGGGACCCGCACACTCACAGAGATCGCCCGGCAGGTCGCACACTGGAGGAAAGAGAACCTTCCGAGTGTAGGGGGGGAAGAGGGTTAAGGAAAAGCACCCCAACGCCCAAGCCTCCTGCATTCGCCCGCACACCCTGCCACGCTCCTTGGTTCATGCAGTACCGGGCCCTCTTGATGCCACGCAAAGAGGACTGTTGCAGTCCCGCATTTGACCACCAGAGGGCGTGCCTGTCCACGAACCTGCACCAGGTGTCCAGGAGGCAGACCGACTTCACCCTGAGCGGGGAGGACTGAGTTGTGTCCCCTAATGTCCCAGATCTTAACTTCCCATCTCTTCCTTTCAAAATTGTGCGGAATGGGGGCGGGAATAATGGAAACCTGCTGCTGCGGAATATGCTTCAATCTCCTTGGAGGCCCCAGAGAAATTCAGTGATGGCATGGAGAGAGGCAGGGAGCCATGGAGAGGTTGAAGGGGAGGCAGAGGCCAGAGGCAAGGCTGCTTCCTCATCCTACCTTCCTGGCCATCATGCTTCCTGCCGGCACGCTCCAGGAGCAACGCCGAAAACACTAGAGGGGAGGACATAGGCACTAAATTATAGCAACTCGGGGACTGAGGAGGCAGCCAGCAGCATGGGCGCAGCTGGTGTGCGGGATGGCGCTGCCAGGCACAGGTGCTGGGTGCGGGTGCAGGGCGTTCCAGGTTAGGGACATGCTGCTGTCACTATCAGGGAATGTGTGCTCAGGATGCATGAGAACAAGGAGTGCTGGATATTGGCAGAGAGAAAGGAAATCTACCCCTTGTAGGATATCCTGGCCTTGAAAATGACTTAACCTGGAGCACGGGAATTGGTGGCTGTTCAGTTCCATGGTCATGTTTAAGGTATTTAACTAACTGACTGGTTGTAATTAAACATACAATTGGTTATGAGAAACAATTTTTAAAATGTACCTTAAAGTTTTTAAGTAAGCAGGCCTTATACCTCAAAATGATGTTTTAAATGGGCCAAGCAGATCACACCATTTCCGACTCCTTTGGGCAAAGAATAAACTTTGCTGCCTGGAAAACAATTTTATGTTTACACAGAAAACCCTAAGGAAGTTATTAAAATGTCCAGGATGTGTGAATTTAACAATGGCAGTTTACAAAAACAGTTACAATGCTATATACTAGCAGCAGAATGCTGCATATAAAAAGTAATTTTATTACAATAGCAATAAAATACTTAGAGATGAATTTAACCAAACTATGTGTGCTGTCTACAAAACAGTGTCAACTACAAAGCACTGATGAGAGGCACTAATGAAATCCCCGAGGGGTCCCAGATTGGAGAGGGTTCTCAGGGTCCCCCGCTGTCCGGGTGGTCAGTGCTCGGGTCCCCCAGCTGTCCAGGTGGTCGGTGCTCAGGGTTTGTGCCTCCCCGGGCTGCTGGCATGAGCTCACGAGAGGAGCCACTGCTGGATCTGGTCCCGGCCTGGGAGCGACCTGTACGCTCTTCTTTCCGTTGCATGAGGACAAACTGTAACTTGTAGGGTTGAGATCTGATTAGAGTTTTTAAGAACTTTATCCTGTAAGGTCCTCACAGCATTTCCATCTGATTTTTACTCACAGGCAGCGACTGGGAGAGAGGGAGGTTTCAGGAAGAGCCAGCCTGCTCTTTTATTAAGGAAGCCACTGCTGTCTCCAGGGAAATGTTCACCCTTTTTAAACACACACACACACACACACACACACACACACACATGAGTTTTTATTGATTTTTGAGAGAGGAGAAAGAGAGAAGGGAGAGAGAAACATTGATTGGTTACCTTCCATATCCATCCTGACAGGGGATCAAACCCAAAACCTAGGTGAGTGTCTGACCGGGAATTGAACCTGCAACCCTTTGGTGTATGGAGGACACTCCAGCCACTGAGCATCTGTCAGGGCTTATACTGTTTGTAGCACGTTATTCCCGAGCTAAGCTGGGCTTCCCTCTCCCTCCGACACCAGATTGTGCAGGATCTCTGCTCCCTCAGGTGTCTGCTCATCACCTCCATGCCCCGCCCTCCTGTGCACCTGGACCGGCCCTTTAATGACAGGTGAAGCAGGGACAGGAAAGAACTTACAGAATGAAAGAAAGAGGGGGCGGGGGAGGTGACAATGTATGATTTCCCCAGCATTACACATTCCAGCTGTTTGTGGAGAAGGAGGCATTGGGAGGTGGTACCTTCCACATCTGAACATGGGTTTTCAGTCGGTCTTGAAATGCAGACTACACACACCATTTTATTACCATAGGTGAGAGTTAATAAAGCTAACGTGATTTTCCCTAAAACTTCTTTATTTACTGTCCCTGCAAACAAGTGTTGGCTCACATAATTTTTAGTTTGAGGAGTCCTCGGGGATAATTTTTAACAATCGATCTGTCTGCACGAGAAGGGGCATGTGGGACGACACTGGAAATACTTCTAGATTCCAGCTACTTTCCCACATTTTGTGAAGAGACTGATGAGGCGGGTGTCACTGATCAGCAGCAGGACAGAACTGAGAGTGGGGGAAAAGTCAGACAGAAAAGCAGTGCTGCCCCTGACGGTGCTGGGAAATACTCTCTGACAGATGATAAAAAAGGGATCAGGTGAATAAAACAGGAAAGAAGAGGCCAGAGCATGGAAATATTTGTTGTAGCTCTTTTCTAACGGGAGGACCTTTGGAAAAGGCTAGAAATCTGAATGTTTCATTTTCTGACGACGCCTTTACAACAGGCGCACAGGCAGCTGCAGCCGCGCCCTATGAACCAGGAACACGGCAGCAAAAGGGAGGCAGTTATTCCATTTTTAGAAGCAAAGAAAGCAAATCAATAGCCTCAACTTTTTTACATTCCTGGTGTTTTTCTCTTCTGTAGACGAGTCATCCAGGTGGAAACCCTGATAGGTGCCTGGGGGCAGAAGAGCCAGGTGGACAGGCATGAGGGCCCGGTGTACGTGGAGGCTCTGAGTTTTCTCTGCTCACCTAGAGCTGTGGGTGAGGCACAGGCAGCCCGGAAAGCACTTGGGCGGGTCGTGGGGAGGGCAAGTCTCCAGCTAACCCTGTGGAGGTCGAACACATCTTCACATCCAAAACCATCCAGGTGCATATCCAGCCCCAACGAATCCACTGTCTGCATCGCCCCCTTGAATAAGAGCAGCAGGATATTGGCCCAGACCAGGTGGGACAGAGTCACGTCTGCAAATGACTTGCTAACCCACAAAGGTCAGAAAATGTGGAGGCAAAGCAGAGGGTGCTTCCCGGTCCCGGCTGCGGTGAGAGGGGCGTAGTGCTGTTCGTCACAGGAGGAGGAAGCTGAGGTTCAAGGGGAAGCCCGACAGGAAGCTGCAGCAGCTCCAGGTGACTGAGATTTGTGTTCCTTTTCATGTGGCTCAGTTCCCGTTGCACAAAAACACTCACACCATGTATCCTCTTGGCGTGTCCATGTCCAAATTTTAAACTCATGGCTCACAAAAAGGAGGGGCCCCTTCGGGTAAAAGTGGACTTTCAGTACAAACCTGAACGTCTAGTACGAAGGATGAGCTAGAAATAGGCAATCCCTCACAGGGACTGAAGGTCACATTTTAATTGATTCAATCTTGATCGGAGTCCCTTGGTGTGAGGCAGCGGTGCCTTGCTGGCCGATGGAAGCAAACCTAAATGACCTCTAGGGAAATATGACCTCATCTGGAGTCTCAAAGCATTTCTAGTATTTTCCTTTTACAAAGACTTCAATTTTTTAAAAAGGCATATAAGTGCCTGGGTGCAGAAGAGCCAGGTGGACAGGCATGAGGGCCCGGTAGCCAAAAGGGGACCCAGAATAAACAGGAGAGAATATCAGAAAATAAGAGTAGATTAACGGGACTCTGACTTCCGTGTAGGTGCAGTGGTCAGCAAACTGCGGCTTGCGAGTCACATGCGGCTCTTTGGCCCCTTGAGTGTGGCTCTTCCACAAAATACCACGTGCGGGCGC
>NW_005354633.1:7114-17437 GCF_000412655.1 Myotis brandtii | reverse complement strand
TCTCTCTCTCTCTCTCTCTCTCTCTCTCTCTCTCCCCCTCTCTCTTTCTCTCTCAAATGTGGGCTGCATAGTGAGTAGATCTCAGTTATTCTTCCTGAGCTTGGCCAACCTCTCTCACCATCTCCTCAATGGTGGTGGTGCCAAGATCTGACAACGCCGGGGACTTCCTTGCCTCCACCTGTTGTACCCACTGTGCTGGGTCTCACTGGGAACCTGTGAGGCTGTGGGTGCTTTTCTGAGAAGCCAGCCTGCCTCCCAGTGTCACTGCAGGGCTCCCAGTTTTCTGTCAGGTGACAAAACTGAGCACTCATGATGCACCTGTTTGAAGGTATTGCTCCCGAATTCTTCTATATCCATCTCTATCCATCTCCTTTTCATTTGGGATGTTTTGACAAATAGGAAAGAGTGGAAGTGACGCTGTACTAGTCTCTGAGGCCTCGCCTTAGGAAAACGAAGCTTCCACTTTGGTTTTCTTAGGTGGGCCCATGCTTGGAGCCAGCCACCACGTGGGGAGGAAGCCAGGCAGCCACAGAGAGGCCGTCATGTTTACAGCCAAACCCAGGAAGGTCCTGTCAGTAACCAGCATCAACCACAGGAGTGAGTGAGCAAGCCAGTGAGTGAGCCTCCAGCTGGTTCCAGCCTCCAGCTGTGGGGTCACAGCCTTTGAGGCACCTCAGCAGATGCTGAGTCCTCCACACTGAGCCCTGCCCAGACTGATTCATGAACAAAACAGCTGCTGTGAGCCACTCATTTGTAACTGGTTTATTACACATCAAGAGATCATTAAACAAAAACAGTTGTCAGTACTGAACTTGGTTATGGTAATCTTGCTAAATTTGCTTATTAATCCTAAAGTTTTTCCTGAAAAGATTTTCTTGTAAGATTATCATATCATCTAATAAAAATGAAAATTTAATGTATCCCTTTCAACTCCTTCTTTTGTCTAAAAACCATTTCTCTCATTTTAATATTTGAAGAACATTTCCATGGTGTATGGAATTCTAGGGGATCAGCTGCCTCCTGCACACTCCCTACTGGGGATGTGCCCACAACCAAGGTACATGCCCTCGACCGGAATCAAACCTGGGACCCTTGAGTCTGCAGGCTGACGCTCTATCCACTGAGCCAAACCTGTTAGGGCGAAAAGATTTTCTTGTAAGACTATCATATCATCTAATAAAAATGGAAATTGAATGTATCCCTTTCAACTCCTTCTTTTGTCTAAAAACCATTTCATTCATTCTAATAGTTGAAGAACATTCCCAGGGTGTATGGAATTCTAGGGGAGCTGTTGTTTTTTTGTTTGCCAGTTCACTAATCTCTTCAGCTCTGTCTAATCTTCCTACTAAGCCCTTTATTTGAGATGTATTTTTTTATTTTCAAAGTATCAGTTTGATGGGTTTTTAATTACAATTATGTTTTGAAACTCTATTTTCTCAAATTTCTTTTTTATTTGAACATATTAATCATAATAATTTTAAATCCTTTTATGCTAATTCTAATAAAAGAATTGTGGACAAAAAAGGGGGTTCTGTAATAAATCTACCTCAAAGTAACCACACAGGGTGACCTGATCATAACCTCCGAGCTGGGCAGGTCACGGTGGGCAGTCACACCCCAGGCCTGTAGTTTCTTTAGTAAAAGATTTATCTGCCCATAGTTTTGTGCATCTAGGTGAGCACACCTTTAAATAATGATCATCCCCGAGAGAGCACATGATCTTGTTAACTGTACAGTAATCCAGTCCCCACTTGCCTTCTCCCACCTTCAAGTAACTTCCTTATGTTCTTCCCTTAATTCCAAATGCATAAAAGAAGCTGCAAACTGTCATTCTCCAGAGCATTTGACATCTTGTTTTCTGGCAATGCTGTCGGTTTGGCTCAAATAAACTCATAAAAAAATTCTCTAAGGTTTGGACATTTCTTATGTCAACAAAATTATCTATTGATCTGTTTTTGTTATTTTTATTTGATTATCACTTAAGTGCATATGTATCTTTATACAATGTCAGTTTTTTATTATATGCTGGATATTGCAGGCAAGTGAATGTAGAGGGTCCGATGATGTTTTCTCTGACCAGTGGGTGTCTCCTCGTTCCTCTTTTGGGCAGAGGTGAGGTACGGGCCCCTCCTGCCGACCAGTGAGTGAGCTGTCAGTGCTGGGAGAGCCTTGGTACGGCCCAGACCACATGTTGCCTCCTGCTCCCAGAGCTTCGTGCTCCATGGCTTTCCAGTCCTGGAAGACTGAGGATGTTTAGACTGAACTTAAGAAATTTTCATCTTTGCTCTTAGTCTCCTACCGCGTTGTGGGGACCCTGACCAGACTACGCTGGATGTTCAAGGCCCATGTGCCATACGCATGTGCGAAGACAGTGACACAGCGGTTTTACTGCACACACTGACTGTGCAGGCGTACCTTTCTACAACCCAGATACTGATGCCACTACTTGGCAAGAAGCCTCTTTTGTCTGAGTTGGTATAAAGATGTGTTGCTGACCAGCTGGTGTGCTGCTGTGTAGGGCTGCTGTGTGTGCAAGGACTCTGTGTCTGCAATGGCAGCTTGGTCTGCAATAAAGTCTCTCCTCTCTGCCTGCGGCTACTCGTGTCTTCTTCCAATTCCCGGCACCCATGGAGGTCCAGCTCCCCTTCCTGTAATCTTTCTTTCATTGCAAAAGAGACAGCAAAACTGTCAGTCCTCAGAGCATTTGGATCTTGCTTCCTGCCAATGTCACCAGTTTGGCTCAAATAAACACTTGGTTAAAATTCTCGACAGGTTTGGACATTTCTTATGTCAACAGTGATTCCTTTAAAAGTGGGATTTTAAAATGTGATTATTGTTTTTCTAGTTGTTACTAGTGGGAGAATTATCCTGTGGTGGCCTAACACATCCTATACTGACGTGGAAAACAAGAATATGATTCCTAGTGGTGCTCACTAACTCCAGAGGCTAAAATCTGATTGATAACATTTAAGATCTGCTATATCAGATGTTAAACCAAGTGTAATTAATATAAAAAGCATTAATGTTTCTATTAAATACAGAATAGTTGGTGTAAGAATGTTCAAAACTATAGAAAATGTTATGAGTTTGTTAGAGTTTACTTGAGTCTAACTGAGGGCAGGCCCAGAAACAATATCTCAACAGACTGAGAAAGGCTCCAGAGGGCTTTGTGGCTCTTTTTATGCATTTGGAATAAAGGAGGGAATGTAAAAGAAATCCACTGATGGTAGATTAAGGAGGTGAGAGAAAGCAAGGAGGGGAAATCTCTATGATTAAAGAGTAAAATGAATCAATGCCTACTTCTTTTACATTGGTGGGTACAGGAGAGTTAACATTTATAGTAAATAGAAATGGTATTAAAGGTAACAAGATCATGTTATCCCTTGAGGGTGGTTATGCCTCCGAGGGACCTGGAAGAGAGCTTTCTATGTTGTGGAACATTTACACAATGGAATACTATGCAGGTGTGAAAAAGGAAGAACTCTTACCTTTGGGGATAGCATGGATCGACCTCAATAGGATGGAGATTAGACTGCTAAGTGAAATAAATCAGACAGAGAAAGACAAACACCATATGATCTCACTTATATGTGGAATCTAGTGAACAAAATAAACTGACAACAAAATAGAACCAGAAGCATGTATGCATGGAACAGACTGCAGGGGGTCAGCGGGGAGGGGGACTGGGTGAAAGAAGGTGAAGACATTGATTAAAGAACATATATGCACGGCCCACAGACACACAGACACACAGACAACAGTGTGGTGAGGGCCAGGGAGGAGTGGACTAGGGCTGGGGGGAGGTGGGCAAGCGGGGGCAGGGAATGGGGGACATCTGTAATTGTGTCAAAAATAAATTAAAAATAAAAAGGTGTGTTAACCTAGATGCACAATGCAATGGGCAGGGCTTGCTTATGGTGAAGATGAGCCTCAGGCACGACTCCCCCCAGGACCTGCCCAGTTAGGAATTCATGATCCCATCACCCTGTGAGGCTACTTCAGGCCACTGAGCTTTCCAGATTTATTACATAGTCCCTTTTTGCATTCACAACCTTAAAGTAATTAAAATAATTAAAAATCCGTTAAATATATGGACAACAGAAAAAAATAAAATTTGTGAGAATTTGAAAAAGGTAATATATTTGTGAGCAATTATTCAAAAAATTGTGAACTGAAGATACTGTCCTTTGTCACTGCGTGAGTTTCCCTCGTGTCTGGGCTCTGCATCCCACGGGGCTGGACCTGGACGCTGCTGTTCCCGAGTCCCTGCAACCAGAGGCATTCACATCAGATCAGGAAGCAGGTGAAAACAGCGGCCGATTTGCTTCTGGAAGGCGCTGCCACCCCAGGATGTGGGCTTGCGTACCGCGGCGGGACCAGCAGTAACCTCGGGCAGTGCGTTTCATTTGCTCTGCGGCTACCTGGCATCGTGTGAGGAAACTTTGGGGTGACTTTTAGGATGTAGGGTATAAGTTGCTCCAAAAAGCACAGAAAACATTTCATTATGAAAGGAGAAAGGAGAAATGCAAGCAGAGGTATAAGGAGCCCTTGTTGGCCAGCCTATAACTAGGTTTTCTATTTACGTGGCATTAGCCAAGAAAATATTTGAAATTGTTTAGAGTCTTTAGCTATATTTTGGTGGCGTTGCAAATGTTAGAAATATGCTGAGGTCAGGGTGGCAGGCCCAGCAGGTGTGTTATTGGAGGATATGAAATGATAAGTCTATGTAAACATTAGTGGCATTTGTGTGTAACCAAGGGGGAGAAGTGGCGGTAGTGTGGTCATGGTCAGGCGTAAGGTGAGAGGTAGTGGTGACAAACTGCAGGCAGTTAGCAGGAGAAGGTGGTGGGCAGTGAGTGGCCCTCTCTCTAAGGGTCGGGGCGGGAGGTTGACTGATATGAGGCAGGTGCCCCCTGGGGAAATGAACAATCTCCATTTTAGAAAGTCACAGGTAGGAGGATTACGGATTAAGCCAGCACCAGGCTGAGAAACATAATGGAATCTCTACTTTCAAAGAGGAAAAGCAAAGTTGCCCTTTGTCTGACTTTGCCTTAAGAGAGGCAGTTTGTGGGCATTGCTAGGGTGAAGGTTTGCGTGTCCGGGGTGAAGTTATCTTGATGACAGTGGGTCTTGGACTTGCCGATCTGCCCTGAGGCGATGTCATCTCCAGGAGTGCGCTGTGGAGCCAGGGTGATGTAGTCTGGGAGTGGGGCTTGGGGTACTCTTTTTACCACATACACACTTGAGATGATGTGGGGCATTTGCCATGTTTGTTGAAACAATGGCTCATTTGGAGGGTTTGGGCCTCTGGATTGTAAACCACCGACCCAGTAATAGGATCAACAATCACCAACAGCTGCACTTGCCAGGTTTTTGGGTTTGGGTGGAAGTTTGGACTTAAATGGCTCCTCAATCTGAGGAGCAGTCACCTGGCCCAGGGAACAGTCTATGGCTGATGGGTCCCAGGGCAGCCTGCATCCTCTGTCTGGCCGCCAGCCCCCGGGTGAGGCAAGATCAACAATTTATAAAGATGGGAAAGACCCAGACTCATTTGGGATGTATTAGTTGGTCTAGAATTTGAAAGGGAGTTGCCTGAGCAGACCATTATGTCTCTCAATTAAACTGGCGAACTGGGGCCTCTCAGGGACATGAACGGTCCATTGAATGCCTTTCCCAAGAGCCCGGAATTATGTATTTTGGAAAATGGCACGAGTGTCTTGGTTATTGCCAGTTACTCTGAAGGGAATGAGGAGTGTTTTGGTAAGGCCTTAGGGTGTGGTCTTAGTAATGTGGAGAGATGTGTGATTTTGATTTATATTTTGGGTATCTGTGAAGCAAGAGGTTCTCAGAGTTCTTCCCAATTTTCAGACAAGGACCCAACAGTTTGTAATAAATGTGAAGATGGCACCATTTGTTGGCCAGGGTATCTATCCAGTGCTGATATGACTGCCTAAACTCTGGCCAAGTGCGATGCTCTCTGGGTCCCATCCCTTAAGGACATCCTGGCTAAGGGATGGACATCAGCCATATTCCAGGGACCTCCGTCGTGTCTGATGGTTAGCAGTGCCATTCATATCGTTCATGAACGCTCACTGCTGTTCACTCAGTTGAAGGACTTCCCAGGTGGCCAAGGGGCCTGGGATGGGGCGACCTCTGGCATCATGACATCTGGCAAGGGACTGAAGACAGAGTAAGCCACCCTTTCCTGTAGGTGGGATACACCTGAGGGCCCAGCTCTGGCTCGATCTTGTCTTAAGAAGGACGTGGTAGCTGGACCAAACTTGTCGTTTCCATGAGCATAAGGGGCAGCTGAGTACAGAGGGTCACAGGCTCAGGGTCGATAAGAGCCTGTATTTTCCAGGGAGCCTGGTATACAGCCGGCTGTCTGTTGTTTCAATGCTGTATATCGGGAGGCCAGCGAGGGCAGCCTCTGGCACCGGAAGCCCTCGGGCAGCTTGAGAAGAGGTTGCCGATGTCCTTCAATGCAGGAGTCTCTGCGGCACTAACAGGAGCTGACTTACACCTGGAAGTCAAGTCTGGTCAAGGGGCCTGGGATGGGGCGACCTCTGGCATCATGACATCTGGCAAGGGACTGAAGACAGAGTAAGCCACCCTTTCCTGTAGGTGGGATACACCTGAGGGCCCAGCTCTGGCTCGATCTTGTCTTAAGAAGGACGTGGTAGCTGGACCAAACTTGTCGTTTCCATGAGCATAAGGGGCAGCTGAGTACAGAGGGTCACAGGCTCAGGGTCGATAAGAGCCTGTATTTTCCAGGGAGTCTGGTATACAGCCTGCTGTTTGTTGTTTCAATGCTGTATATCGGGAGGCCAACGAGGGCAGCCTCTGGCATCGGAAGCCCTCGGGCAGCTTGAGAAGAGGTTGCTGATGTCCTTCAATGCAGGAGTCTCTGAGGCACTAACAGGAGCTGACTTACACCTGGAAGTCAAGTCTGCGAATGAAGAAAATGTCGTCACCAGAACCCAAATAACAGAAAAGACGCTGGATGTTGTGCCCTGTGACAGTGTCAAGTGAGTTTATTTGGAGGAGAATGTTATGTGATGTCACACCTGGGCCCTGGAGAAAAGTGATGCAGTTAAGATCTTGCTGCAAAGACCATGCACCATGGTGAAGCTGCCCAGGTGCCCACCCACCTGCAGCCTGGAGGAGGTGTACTGTGTCCCTTCTGAGGGAGCCCAACTTGCAGCTGGGAGGCTACTGAAACAGGCACTGAAAAGAACAAGTTTATTACAAGCCAAGTTTATTACAGCAAAATGCTGCTGGTTGTTAACTGGGTGTTACATTCAGGGCTGAATCTGAGGCCTCAATGGGGGAACTCCAGCATTAAAGCTGCAGTCATCCACTGTGAGGCACACTTTATTTTTTGCAAGTTTATGAACAAGTGAAATTGTCTATCAAAGGAGAAGCAGTGGGGATAATCATTCCTTTTATTAATTAGGTTTGATATAATAAGTTTAATCCTAGAAGGCCCTGTTTTAATTTACAGGGGACTATATTACTACTAGTGTCCCAGTGCATGGATTTGTGCACATTGAAAGGAAATCAATTAGAAGAAATATTTTAATATCGCTATTTGCCCTTTCTCGATAATAGAAGTGTCAACCAAATTCACAATGGATAAGGACAGATTGAAACACACGCTTGTGATTGGCGCCAGCGAGAGCTTTATATGTATTGGGCATGTGTGAGTCAGCTTAGCCTTTTATAGATATAGAACAAACTTGCTTAATTAGACCTGCTTTCTGATGTAGCTAAACTTTATCCAGCCCATTCAGGTTTTCTCACTGCACAGAATATAGTCAAACACTGCTGCAGTTAAATATTTTACCCTTTGTTCTCCCTGCATTATCTACAATAATAATGTGCTTCATGTTGATATTTACTGCTGTGTTGCTGACAATTACCTAAAAGAGAAGTTGGGGTGCTTCATTGGGCTGGAAAAAGTTTACCTAAATCAGAAAGCAGGTCTAATGAAGCAAGTTTATTCTATCCTATATAATAAAAGGCTAATATGCAAATTGACCAAACTGTGGAACTACTGGTTGCTATGATGCATACTGATCACCAGGGGGCAGATGCTCAATGCACGAATATATATTTGTGCATAAATTTTCAATTGTATTAAATGATGGAACTTTACCAAATATATGTAATTTATTTACATTTGATTTGCTCCTCAGGTATCTTGTTTTATTATTATTATTATTATTATTATTATTGCTTAGGTTTTTTCTCCTGAAGTGCAGGTCTTAGGCTCTGGCTGATGCAAGGAAAAGAGGAAGAGGGACCTGGTACTCTAGGCACCTGCCTGCATCATAACCAGTCCCTGCCCCCACCCCCCCGCCTCCTTTTTTCTCTTAAACAAAATCTTTTAGAATGGTTCATATCTCTAGACAGCTAACCTTTTTCCTCTTCTTTTTCTTTCTCTCCTGTCTGTCCCTGATTATCTGGGGTCTTTTTTTCTGTGTGTATTTTTGTTTGTTCATTTGTTTTGTTTTATTTTCCTTTGAATGCTTACCTTACAAACTCCTGGTGGTCTTGAGTGGCCTTTGTGTCATCAGTGGCCTCCTGTCCTAGGGTGTCCCAATCACCTCAGGGGCCTGGGGTCTACATTTAGGAGAGCAATCGTGACCTCAGCTTTTTATCGTTAAAAGTCGTTGTTTGTGACAATTTGATTTTACAGTGGAGACTCTTCGCATGTCAGCAGGCAGTGGCACTAAGAAAGCCCAGGCACCTGGACCTGGTGGTCTGCAATCTCAAGCTGAGAAGCTCCTCGGCGGTCCTGGGGGCACGGATCAAAGTAGTTCTTTCTCTCCTCAGGCAGCTGCTGTAACAAAATATCATGGACTGGGGGGCGTAAATAACACATTTATTTCCCACAGTTCTGAAGGCTGGGAAGCCCAGACTGAGGTACCAGCCTGGGGGGTCTTGGTGAGAGCCTGCTGCTCACCTCCAATGACCACCTTCCAGCTGTGCCTCCCTTGGCGGAGAGAGTGAGCTCTAGTGTGGACTCCTCTTCTTATCAGGGCACTACTCCCATCACCAGAGCCACACCTTCATGATCTCTGTCATGCTGAGTTACCCAGCTCACTGCACAAATTACTGCACTTGTACCTGCGGGACTTTAACCTGCGGAGGTGATTGAGGCTCCTACCGGGAGAGGTGAATGCCATTACTTCCCTTTCTGGAGAGAAAGGGCCTGCACACTGTACACAGCCTCAGAGGAAGCAGGAGGAGGTTTTGGTCAGAGCAGAAGTGGGACTGCGGGGAGAGCCCAGGCCAGTCTTTATGGGGTTTCCATAGGGTGCAAGGGAGGGCAGAGGAAGCAGCTCAGAGTGGCTAGTTTGAATAATCCCAGTGGGTTGGGGCTGTGGAGGCTGTGGCTGGTTGCCTGGTACCTGGCTCTGGGTTGGCTTAGGGTGTGTGGGAGTCAGACAGAGGGTGACTGGCCTCCCTAGGTGAGCAAGTTCCGGGGTGACAAACTCATAGCTTAACATTATACTCAACAGTGAAAAGCTGAAATCTTTTTCTTTAAGATCAGAAAAAAAAAGGCAAGAAAGTCCATTTTCATCACTTTTATTCAGCATGCTATTTGAAGTCCTAGCCACACTAAGCAGACAAGAAAAAAAAGTCATTCAAATTGGAAAGACGTATAACTGTAATTATTTACAGATAACATAATACTATGTGAAAATCACCTTAAGGCCCTAACTGGTTTGGCTCAGTGGATAGAGTGTCAGCCCTCAGACTGAAGGGTCCTGAGTTCGATTCTAGTCAAGGGCATGTATCTTGGTTGCAGACTTGATCCCCAGTAGGGGGAATGCAGGAGGCCTCTGATCAATGATTCTCTCTCATCATTGATGTTTCTAACTCTCTATTCCTCTCCCTTGCTCTCTGTAAAAAAAAAAAATCAATAAAATATATATTTTTTTAAATCATCCTAAGATTTCAGCAAAAAACTATTGGACTGATAAATTAATTTAGTGAAATAGCATGATACAAAGCTAATATTCAGAAATCAGTTATATTTTAATATACCAATAATAAACTATTAGAAAAAGAAATTGAAAAAATAATTTTACTTAAGGTGCATCAAAAAAATAAAAGACAAAGAAATAAATTTAACCAAAGAAGTATAAGACCTGTACTCAGACAACTATTCTATCTAATAATAGACAAACATGGTAATTAACCGTACCTCTGACACGCTTCCTATTGGCTAATCAGGGCAATATGCAAATTAACTGTCAACTAAGATGGCGGCCGGCAGCCAGGCAGCTGAAGCAAACAGGAGGCTTGCTTGCT
>NW_005354633.1:0-6155 GCF_000412655.1 Myotis brandtii | reverse complement strand
TCCCCTGGGGAGTGGGCCTAAGCCAGCAGGTGGTCATCCCCTGAGGGGTCCCAGACTGCGAGAGGGCACAGGCAGGGCTGAGGGACCCCCCTCCCCTCCGAGTGCACAAATTTTTGTGCATCGGGCCTCTAGTCCTATATAATAAAAGACTAATATGCAAATAGACCAAATGGTGGAACAACTAAACAACTGAACAACTCTTCGCTGTGACTTGTGCTGACCACCGGGGGGGCACACGGAACATGGCGGGCATCAACCTCAGCAGGATGGTGGAGCAGGTGTGAGGGGGTGCCAGACCAAGGCATGGCGCTGGTCGCTGTCATTGGGGCGAGCCTCTGGTGGTTACTGAAAATTCTTTGCTCCCATGTGCCACGGTCCTGCCTGGTGCTCACATCTGCTGCTGGCACCAGCCCTGCTCACACCCGCTGCTGGCTCCTGGTGCCAGGCCCTGGTGCCTGCCCCAGTTGCTCAGCACCATTGGCAGGTGCAAGCAGCAGCTGCCGACCCTAATCGCCCCTCAGGGTTTCTCCACCTCCCCCTGCTCCTGAGGGGTGATTGGGGCCAGCAGCCGCCTCTCACACCCACTGCCAGTGCTGGCCCTGCTCACACCTGCTGCTGGTGCCAACCCCAATCGCTCCCCACTGTCAGTGGGTGCGAGCAGGGCCAGCGCTATCAGCGCTTGGGAGTGGTGATGGCGGGAGTGGGGCTGCCGGCAGACGGGAACAGGGGCCGTGGTGGGAGGGGCTGGACAAGGGCTCAGAGGATGGGCTAAGACCTGCCTCTGTGCCCACCGCAGCCTCATGGCCCACAGTTCCTTTCAAGGTGCACAAATTCATGCACTGGGCCCCTAGTAAGATATAGAAGAGAAAAAAAAAAAAGATACAGTGCAATCCCTAACAACACACCAATGGCATTTTTTTCACAGGACTACAAATAATCCTAAAATTTATATGGAACCCAAAATAGCCAAAGCAATATTGAAGAAAAAAATAACATAGTTGGAGGTATCATGCCTCCTGATATAAAACTTTACTACCAGGCAATCAAAACAGTGTGGTACTAGCATAAAAACAGACACGTAAATCAATGGAACAGAATAGAGGGTGCAAAAATAGTCCTATGCCTATATGGTTAATTAATCTATGACAGTGGAGGCAAGAATATACAATGGGATAAAGACAGTCTATTCAATAAATGGTGTTGGAAAAAATGGATAGATACATGCAGAAAAGAAACTAAAATATGTTCTTACACCATATACAAAAGTAAACTCACAATGGGATAAAGACTTAACTTTCAGACTTGAAACCATAAAACTCCTAGAAGAAAACATAGGCAGTAAACCCTTAGCAATATTTTTTTTGGCTATGTCTCTCTAGGCAAGGGAAACAAAAAAAAATGAGATTACATCAAACTGAAAATATTGTGCACAGCAAATGAAACCATCTTCAAAAGGAAAAGACAACCTACTGAATGGAAAAGAAATCGCCAATGATACATTTGATAAGGGATTAATATTCAAAATATATTAAAAATTCATATAATTTAACACGAAAAGATAAATAATGTAATTTAAAAATTACCATAGGACCTGAACAGACATCTCTCCAAAGAGGACATACAGATGGCCAGCAGACATATGAAAAGATGCTCAATATCACTAATCATCAAGTAAATGCAAGTAAAAACCACATTGAGATATCACCTCACACCCATCAGAATGGCTGTTATTAATAAATCAACAAACAATTGTGGGTAAGGATGTGGAGTAAAGGGAACTCTTGTGCACTCTTGGTGGGATTGTAAATTGGTGCAGCCACTATGGAAAACAGTATGGAGGCCTCTCAAAAAATTAAAAGTAGAACTACCTATAACCCAGCAATTTCACTTCTGGGTATTTATCCAAATAAATTCAAAACACTACTTCAAAAATATATATGCACCCCTCTATTCACTGAAGCATTATATTTATAATAATATTTATAATAGCCAAGATATGGAAGCAACCTAAGTGCCCACCGATAGATGAATGGATAAAGATGACGTAGTAGATATATACAATGGAATATTACTCAGCCATAAAAAATGAAATCTTGACATTCCTAGCAACATGGATAAACCCAAAGGGTATTATGCTAAGGTAAAAAATCAGAGAGGGACAAATACCATATGATTTCACTTACATGTGGAATATAAACAACATAATGTATTGACAAAGAAAACAGAAACAAAGTCATAGATACAGAGAACAAATTGCTGGTTACCAGATGGGAGGGGGGTGGGAGCTGGGTGAATATGTGAAGGGATTAAGAAGTACAAATTGGCAGTTACAAAAATACTCACAAGGATGTAAAGTACAACATAGGGAATATAGTCAATAACACTGTAATAACTATGTATGGTGTCAGGTGGCTGCTAGACTATCAGGGTGATCACTTCATGAGATATATAAATGTCTAATCATTATATTGTACACCTGAAACTAATTTAATACTGTATGTCAACTGTACCTGAAAAAATAAAACTAGAAATAAATATATGAAAAAGAATTCAATACTATTAACCAGAAGAGGGAAGCCTAGTCCCACTTTTACTACATGTTAGAAAAACCAGGAAAGAGATGGCTCCTGAGAACCTTTGAAATGTTTACCTATAAGCACATTTAATAAGACAACTGTCAGCCCTGCCTGAGGCTGATTTATGGTTGAAGGGGTTTTAGTGTTTAGAATGGACTCATTCTTGGACTCCACATGTTACTGCCACAGAGTTAGAGACTAGGTTTAGAATACCACTGTTTCCACTTTCAACCCTTGACCAAAGGACTAGATTTCTTTTAAATTCAGGTTTCTCAGAATAAGGAAATACAATTATTATCTAGCAAATTAAATAGTAAGATTTAATGTGATATCTGTTATTAGCAGTATTTTTAATTGGTGAGGGAGAATGAATGCACCAAAAACAAGAATTTCAGTAAAACTAATTACAAACCCCTGGCCTATTCAAAAGCCACCTCAGAAATCCCGAATACGTTGTTATTCTCTATCGTCCCTCTTGGTTTTCCGGAAACATCTTATTGCCCTGACCACTCCTCATGCATTACCCTATCAGCTCTCTAGATGGTGTTCTTCCACTTGTGCTCCCCGTTCTGCTGTAACCATGTAATAAACCTCCCTCTTACTCCTGCGCTGGCCCCATGCTGCGAGTCCCTGGGACAAGAGCCCCTGACCTCCGTGTTCTTGTACACATCTTCATTCAGGACATGCAGACTTAAAACCTTAACTATTTAAGAACTTCTTAATCTGTTTTCTACCACTTTCCTCATCCTAAGCCAGTCAGCTAGTGGGTCTAGTGATTTATCCTTCACATTTCTTCTCATCCGCATGCTTCTTGTCTTATCTTCTCTACTACGTGTGGTTTGTATGTTTAGCACCCAGCTCCTTGGCCCTGATTACTAACCAAATACATTAAATAAACCATCTTCAAGTTGTCAGTTTCTCACCCTCAATTATACCCACTAGTACAGAGTCAATGTAAAAGAGGGCTGTATAGACATTTTTAATAATCTTCGGAAATGAGCAGAGCTCTCGCTCAGTGGATAAAAATTTCACTCACGCTGCATAGACCCAGGGAGTGCTGGCAGGGACCACTGCACTAGGGTCTGGGCATGGTCAGTTCTTCAGACTCCAGCCCCTACAGTCCTCCTGACTAAAGGAAAGGTCTGCCGGCCAGTGTTGCTCAGTGGTTGAACATCGACCCATGAACCAGGAGATCATGGTTCAATTCTTGGTCAGGGCACATCCCCAGTTGCAGGCTTGATGCCCGGTAGCGGGCAGGCAGGAGGCAGACGATCTATGATCCTCTCGCATTATTGATGTTTCTGTCTCTCTCCCTCTCCCTTCCTCTCTCTGAAATCAATAGAAACATACTTTTTTAAAGCCTACTACTTTCCTCTGAAAGAATGATCCTCAACACTGAGCAGTTTTATGTGGCCTCTACCCCACAAGAGTAGATGTCTTTAGTAACTTGGAAGAACGTCACTGTAATGCTGAATGCTTTGATAGAAACAATGGGTTGATGCCTCAAATACCAATTTTACTCTTGGAACAAAGCACAGGTAACTTTAAATGGTTTGAAAGAAACTCAGATTTATTCCTTAACGAAGACCCCTGTGTAATGCTTACTCTAAGAAAACCAGGTTATAGCTTAATCCTCTCTATTACCTTGGAGGAAACTGGATTAAGAAACAGTTTACAGTGCTAGCTCTATGTTCATTCTTTCACTGTAATATAATGTGATTTATACTTCTTAATATATAATGTTTGTCTAATGTGTATCTTCTTTCCTCAGTTTCACCTAAGGGGCCATTAATACAGATATGTCTATAGACTTACATCTTTTGCAGAATTTATAAATGGGAAAAAGTTCATTATTCTCTCTCCACTGACTAAAGGGTGTTCAGAAAGTATAGGAGGGCAGGTTTGTGATATCTTTGGATAGATCTGCTCTTTACTTTTTTTAAAATATATTTTATTGATTTTTTACAGAGAAGAAGGGAGAGGGATAGAGAGTTAGAAACATGGATGAGAGAAATAGACAAGCTGCCTCCTGCATCCCCCCCCCCCAGTGGGGATGTGCCCGCAACCAAGGTACATGCTCTTGACCGGAATCGAACCCGGGACCCTTGAGTCCACAGGCCGACGCTCTATCCACTGAGCCAAACCGGTTCGGCTGCTCTTTACTTTAAATTCTTCCTCTACCTCCCAACACATCTGGGAAAGAGACTAACTTACTTGCCTGGAACTTAGTGAAATTATTTCTAGGGCACCCACGAGTTTGCTTTAGCTGCCATAGAGTTGGGTGGTTGCAAACAATGAAATTTGCTCCTGATGCCCATCAGGAGACCTAGAGGCAGGGTGGCAGATCTGGAAAGGGTGGCTGTGTTAAAATGCTCTACACTCCTACAGTTTGTGGGCACAAATGATATTTTAGTGTTTCCTACACCCCAGGTTTAGGCCCCGAGGGAATCTGAAGAGCCTACAAAAGCTCACCCAAGAGGAAAACTCTGCTTTGAGCACCAGCGGGCCTGGAGCATACACACATTTTATTCCCACGGACCTGGCCCGCCTTTTCTTTTCCCTCGCTCTCCCTGCACCCACCCCAGGTGGAACATGCGGAAGAAGGAACACCAACTCATTCCTGCCTCCAAAACTCTCTAGCAAGGGGGAGAAATTATTCATCTTCAATTAAACTGGGGCTTTTGTTACACAGAACTAAATAACCTAGTTGCTGAATTAAGATATATTTGTGCAAGTGAAAGGAATTAGAGGATATTCTGTTCATTAAAATTGAGCACACTCCCCGTGGTATGCTGCAGTCCCTGTGCAATGACAGGGAACTAGCTCCCTAATGAGAATCTGGAAAGGGGCAATAGCAGACATGAATTTCAGCTCAGTCAAAACTCTCACTCAGTGCGTATCCAGCCCACCAGTTACATTTGTATGCTTCCGGTTTTCTAAAATACAACAAAACAATACCTTAAAAATAGAGTATGATCAAATAGCATTTAATTCAAAAATGGATGAGTAAAAAAAAATTATATAATTTGATTGATTGAAATAGACTTTTCCAGTTCTCCTTCTCCGAGTACCATACACTCATAGGTGTACTTATGAAACCCATCTGTATTCCACTAAAGCATTCCGATGAGACCCCCCAGCGTAGGCTTCGTGACAGAGCGCCACAGTTAAGGGTGCGGTTTCTGGATGTGCCTTCCATGGACAGTGACTAAAGTCATTCCCTAGTCGTGGGGGAGTTGAAAGGAAGACTCCCCGGTGAGGGCAGGCGTGTTTTCAAAAGATAAAAGCAGCTTTGCACTGCATGCCCCCTGCTCCTAGGATTCGTGCTGGCTTCCGAGTGGCACGATGACAAAGGAAGTTGAAAGTAGTTCTTAGGCTCCTTCGGTGATTTTTCAAATTAATCTTCTCCTTCACAGTCTCTGGGTTGGGAAGCTAAGCTTGTGCCTCTTGGTGCTCAGGTTGTAGTGACGGAACCTGTGATGGGCTGGTGGACAGGTACTGTGAGATGTGATTCATAGTTTCCAAACCTGCACGTGCGTGCACACACACAGCAAACATGAAAGTGTGTGTTTGTGTTTG
>NW_005354632.1:6329325-6369491 GCF_000412655.1 Myotis brandtii | reverse complement strand
AGTGAAAATTCTGCTTGTTCTATAAATATAGAGGTGGCCAAAAGTATTTACAATTGTGAGTACGTGAAACACAGAGTTTATTCTTTTGTTATTGTTTATAAATTCTTATATTATTTTCCATACAAACAACTATAAACCTACTTTTGCCCACCCAACATAATGATGATAATTTTCTACTAGAGGCCGGTGCATGAAATTGTGCACGGGTAGGGTCCCTAGGCTTGGCCGGCAATCAGGGCCGATCCGGGCCTTCCTGCTGCCAGCCGGGGCCCCCCTTCCCCGGCTGCTGGCTGGGGCCTTCCTTCATTCTGTGCCGCCCCCTGGTGGTCAGAGCACATCATAGCAAGCAATCAAATGCTGTGCCGCCCCCTGGTGGTCAGCGCACGTCATAGCAATCAATCAAATGCCCGGTCTCCTGGTCAAACTCCCAAGGGGACAATTTGCATATTAGGCTTTTATATATATGGGGTTATATTACCTTTTTAAAATATATATATTTTTTATTGTTTTCAGAGAGGAAGGGAGCGTGAGAAAATCAATGATGAGAGAGAATCATGGATGGGCTGCCTCCTGCACGCCTCCTCCTTGGGATCAAGCCTTCAACCGGACATGTGCCCTGACCAGGAATCAAACCATGACCTCCTGGTTCATAGGTCACTCAACCACTGAGCCATACTGGCCGGGCTTCTCTTTTTTATTGCTGGCACTAAGGAGTTAAGCTGTAAGAACAATAAACAGTTCAGGCTGAAAGTGCTAGAACATGAAGGTGGGAAACTGTGAACTTGGCTGAGTTTTTTCTCTCTCGCTTCCTTTTGTCACCTCTAGCTTTGCACTTTCGGGAATGTAGAAAGATACAGGAGAACATTTTAAACAGACATTTACAATGCACTTTAGGTCATCAAAGTAGTTGCAAACACCCTGTCTATCTATGTTGCCCAACAGTAGGACATGTGAATAAGAGTGGGCTGTGAGTAGGAAAAGAGCTTTTGCTCATATTTCATTTGAAGCGTAAAGAGATCCTTAAAAGGCCATATTGTTTCAGGAACTATTGTCATGTATACACTTAGGCATTACTAAAGAATTTCTGGTAAGAAAAACTGGGATAGGAAATACATCAATCAATTAGATCTAGGTGTTAGGCCTGCCATACCAGATGCCCCAAATCATGTGCTTAAACATCTATAAATCAGAGTTATCTTATTCGATATTTTTAAATAATATACAATCATTTTACATTGAATTTTCTTCCAATAAGTGGGATGACCTTCAGTTCTCTGCCTCGTGGATTGCAGTTTAGTTTCTCATCTGTGGGAGCCAGTTTTAATGTGATCTCTCCTGCCGGGCTGGGCAAGGGGCTACATGCTCATCACTAACGACAGGAGCCTGGATGGTTCCCCTGAAAGAGGAAGAGGAGGCAGTGGACGATGTTTAAAGACCTGGATCAGCAGGACCGACTGCAAAATGCCTCAGGGTTGCCCCACTGCCCATCTGAAAGGGCAAGGGCATTGGGGTATCTGAGCTCCAACTTCCATTTATCACTGGACTCCTCCCATCCGGAGTGTTAACCCCTCAGCCTCCCCAGGCTTGTGTGTAAACTGAGGAAAAGTCTCCAATCCCAGAGGCCCAGGGCCCCCAGGAGACACCAGGAGCCTGTGCTGGGGAACTGCAGGAGGGTCTGGTTGGGGTACAACACAGCGTGTTCCTCTGAACTGGTCAGTTTCCAGGAGTTGACTCGAGGATGCACGGACCAGGCCACTAGAATGAGGAGCATGCTACCTGGGTTCTCCTTCCACATGTTTATTTAATTCTTTTTGTGTTCCTCTGAACTGGTCAGTTTCCAGGAGTTGACTCAGGAGGAGGCACAGACCAGGCCGCTAGAATGAGGAGCATGCTACCTGGGTTCTTCTTCCACATGTTTATTTAATTCTTTTTTTAAATTGATTTCAGAGAGGAAGGGGGATGGAGAGAGAGAGAGAAACATCAGTGATGAGAGAGGATCATGGATCGGCTGCCTCCTGCACGCCCCACACTGGGGATCGAGCCTGCAACCCTGGCCTGTGCCCTGACCAGGAATCGCACCGTGACCTCCTGGTTCATAGGTCGACGCTCAGCCACTGAGCCACGCTGGCCGGGCTACCCCAGGTTTATGTAGACGTGGAACTAATAATAACCAACTCCAGAGGCCGCAAAACTGTACTTGCCATTTAAAGTAATAAGAATCCACAAAAGCACAGACAGGTGCCATGCGTTCTATATAAAGTACCTGCTTTCTTAACTCCCTCATATACATCCCTGTGTGAATAACAGCCTCTCGCAGCTCAGAATATTCTAAACGCAATTAGCTTGCTGCACTCAACTAAGTGCCCTAGTTTTGCACAAAGCAAAGCTTTGATTGCTAGTTCAACCCAAACCCAAATTCCTGTGGACATCGTCTACAGTGTCATGCTCTTCATAAATACATTCAATTCTAGTAATGATTCTTCATATTTGGAAAACATAGTGATATCACATCTGTTTATTATATATTAAAAAATTAGACATTGGGAGGTACTGAGCTAGGGGGATCCCTCCGTGGAAAACTGGGGTGGGGGAGGGGGCGCCCAAAAGCTGGGTGCAGTGCCTGGGCTTGGAGCCTGTCTCTGTCACTTCTTGGCTGTGTGACCTGAGGAAATTACTTCACCTCTCTGTGCCCCACTTCTTTATCTATCCTCATGAAACCTTAACAAATTGAAATGAAATAATACTTATAAAGTACTTAACATATGCCTGGTCCATGGAATAAGCAAACCCATTCAAGTTGACTTATTATGTATTCTTGGAGTAAGCACTCAGAGATGCTCTGGGTTTTTACCAGTTTTTACTTGAACTGGAGTTTTTGCGTTGATGCCATTTACACTTACTGCTTTTACACAAAATATATTTCAGTCCTTATCTGTATTATAGGCAAAATACCAGGAATGTGAATGAAACATATAATCTTTGTCTCAGGTAAGCTCATTCAGAGGATAAAGTCCTCAAATGACTATGTGGATAGTAAAACTTGGATACCAAAGCTGTGCATAGACACAAGAAATGAAAACAATAGGCCAATAGCTCTTATAAATATGGATACAAAAATGATAAGCAAAACAGTAGAAAACCAAACACATCAATGTGTTTACAGACACATATAAGTGCATGTATCTATATGTAAATGAGATACATACATATGTATGTATGTTTATAATTTTAAGCCAGCTACAGTACACAGTGACTAACTTAAAAAAAGAAAAAAGATATGATCGTCCTGATAAATAGACATCAACAACAACAGAATTTTTAAAAATCTTCTTAGAAAACTAGTAACTCTTAACTGAGTAAACTTTATGTATTATATCTAAGCGAATGCATTTTCAAAGAAGTATGAGAAACATTTCCTTTAAAAATCAAGAATGAAATGAGATAACTAGTAACACCACTCCTGTCTTCTATTCAATAATGTGTTTTTAAGACACATTAAATTTTTTTAAAATGTTATGCAATGTCCGGAAAGAAAGAAAAGAAACTTCCATTATTTGCATATAAAATGATTTTCCATGTAAACAGTTACATGGAACCACAAACTATTAGAACCAATAAAAAAGGTTTCTGATACAAAATCAATAATCAGTAATTAAGTTTATTCTCAAAATTAGCATTAAATCATTAAAAATTTTAAATATATATACATATGTGTAGATATAAAATATATACCATAAATTTTTAGTTCCTAAAAATAAATCTAAGGTATATGTGTGTGGGGAATATCTTGAAGAATTCTGAAGAATGAGATGTAGATTTACTCTACACAATATAGGAGTTATCCTAATCCTATGGTAATTAGATCTTAACAAACAGCTTGGCAGACAGGCCAATGGAATAGAAATGATACCACAAATCAGACCTGTGCATATAGAGAATCCAAGTGTGTGACACAGGCTGCATCCCATCCAGCGAGGAAAGCCCCGCTTTCAGTGTTCCGTCAGCAGTGTTTGGACAGGTCTTGTCCTTGCATGGGAAAAACTAAAACTAAAACATGGGTTTCTATGTTGTTCTGTACGTCTAGTTCCACCTCAGTGGAATCAAAGACCAAAATATGCAAACTAAAATAAAAATAATCTCCAAAGAAAATACAATATACTTATGACTGCTCACAAATAAAGAGCTTTTTAAACTTTGCACTAAATAATGAGTTCCCTGGCCAGTGTGGCTCAGTCGCTCGAGCATCGTCCTGTGTACTGAGGGATCGCTGGTTCCATTCCAGGTCAGGGCACATACCTAGGTTGCAGGTTCAATCCCTGGTTGGGGTGCATATGGGAGGCAACTGGTCGATGTTTCTCACATCAATGATTCTCTCTCCCACTCCCCCCCTCTTTCTCTCTAAAATGAATTTTAAAAAACCATAAAAAATAAATAAATAATGAGTGAAGGGGGTGAAGAGGTGTAAATAACTAGTGAATTCTTACCCCTGCATACGAATGCAGTGACATGTGCACAAGGTCACTCAGTGCAGCATAGATTCTCATAGCAAATACAAGGCAAGCCGGGAAATCTCATTTTTGACCAGTAGGTAAGTTCATCAGATGAACTCTGTTCTGTGTGTACATATATCTCAATAGTGGGGTGGTCACGTGACTTCATATATTGTCAAATATCATAGAATTATCCACTTAACCTTGGTGACTTAATTATAAATTACATTTCTATAAAGCAAATTAAAAAAGAAATCTCAGGCTTTCCAACCCTAAAAACCAATCAGGTGGACACTCATTCCTCTGTAAGTGTCCCCAAAGATCTCTCTCCCTCCCTCTCTAGCTCCGTTTCCCTCACAGATTTTTTTCCTCTTTGTTTTTCTTCCTCCCAGTCCCACCCCTTTGTCTTCTCTGCCTTTGCTGGTCACTGTAAGCAGCTGCCTGTCATGCTTTCTGTCCCTGTCTGTCTGTCTCCCCCGGCCCTGATGGCCATGGAAAAACTCAAGTCATTCCACAGGGCCTTTACCCCCTTTTCTTCCTGGTGCCCACACAGTCTATTGCAGGCCCCCCAGGACAGGAGTGCAGGGAGGAGGGGGACCAACTGGGAGCTCCTCTAAGAGAGATGGTGCAGTGGGAAGGTATAGGATCATATGCTGGGTTTGAGACCAACTCTAACGCATAACTTGATTAAGGACATTTTTCTGGGGCCGTATGATGAGGAAAATGGAGAGAACCCATATCCTCGTTAGTAACTATAACATAGACAAAGCGGAACCATCAGCTCTTCACTGAAACTTCCCATAATGCCTAGCAGCAGGGATGCTGCTGCCTGAATGCCAAGTTCATTCTGAATTCTGTGCATTCCCACCTTGCCCCAGTGCCAGTTCCTTCCTATCATACCAGCTGCTGGGTTTTATTGGCCCTATCTCAAGCTTGTGTACTGTGGCCCACTAGCTCATTCATTCTGTGGTCTACAGCTTCATGTCTTAGCCCAGAATTTGAAGTCCATATAACACACTTAGCCTCCTGGCACCTTCTGGGTTCTGTGAGAGAAGCTAGAAGGCTTATGGGGATGGAGACCCAGTTGTTGGCCTTGAGGTCCCCTAGTCTCAAGGGGAAATGCACTGTCTCCTCATCGTAACTGGAGACCCTTGGGCGAGCAGCAGTGTTTGCTGTCTGTGTGCCGACTTCAGGAGTGTTGCTTCCCATAAACTCAATTGCTATTCTCAGGAGACACTCCAGTTATAAAGAGTGAAATGTTCAAGACAATGAATGACCATGACGCTGACTAAATTCATTTTTTTCAGAGTTTCTGGTGCAGTATGATATAGGGAGAGGTTAGTCAATTTGATGGGGAATTAAGAACAGGACTCAGATATGACCAGCACAAAGGAATCATCTCTTGATCATCTTTTGCTTCCAAAGCATGTCATCACCATTTATCCCCTTATTACTTCCCCCTCTTCATATAATTCCTTTGATAACACCTTAAGTATGTTAGCAGGGAACCGAGACAAAGAAGGCATAAACAATTTACTGGATTTGGGCGTGAATTTTCTACTGTACAGCAGAAAAGCAATATACAAATAGTTGCATGTTCTTTTAAAATAGTAAACATGCCATTGATTGCCTTTTAGAGAATACCTTTGTGTATGAACTATAATTCTGTATATGATCTTTAATAAATTAGAGAAGAATGCTACAAATAAGCAAAATGAAAAGAAACACAAAACTTCACCGTTCCTTAAGCATTTATAATGACCAGAA
This sequence comes from Myotis brandtii, assembly GCF_000412655.1. Taxonomy (NCBI): domain Eukaryota; kingdom Metazoa; phylum Chordata; class Mammalia; order Chiroptera; family Vespertilionidae; genus Myotis; species Myotis brandtii. The sequence continues at coordinate 6,363,234 of NW_005354632.1, read as the reverse complement.
AATCAGAGCGAGAGAAAAATAAATGACTATGGATGTAGTAGCAGTAGTAGCTTTTTAATTTTTCCAATTTCAAAAGCATTCTTTTTTGGCTCTGATATTCATTTTTGTGAACTTAACATTCCTTTAAAAATTACTGACACGCATGTAAGCATACCATGATTTTTCTTAATTAATGGAATTATAGCTGAAAAGGCACAGAAATTCATGGAAAGGCAAAAAGGAAAGATCAATTCTAGGTTATTTTCATTTTTATTCTTAGCAATGGCTAACATTAATTGGAGACTTTGATTAATGCTCAGTGTAGACTTACTCTCAAGAAAAACCCACAACATTCTTTCCTAGATAAAGGCTAGCCATTGCATGCTGCCCAATTTTATCTGCCACGTTTTTATATTAAAATCATAATTTTTCAGGATCCCTTAACTTATTTGGGTTTAGTTTTATATTTGTCAAACTCCACTATTAAGTAGGAAATAGAAGAGCTAAATTGTTATGAATTTCTAAAGAAAGGTGGCTTTCTGATATGATGATTACAGATAGCATTATTGGATCTTGGTCTTCGGATTTTATAAAAGCCAGTTGGAAATGACACATTATATGTCACCGTAATAGTAACATTCATTTCTTGCCAAGATTGGGCACGAATAGATCTTTGTGGTATATGTTAGAATGTGTGAATTTTAAAATTATGTTTAGAACATAGACTGAGAGTTTATAAAAATAGCAAAAACTAGAGCAAATGTGTCTACAAAGTTATTTTACTTATTTAGACCATTTCTGTCTCTCGGCTATATTTGATGCAGTAGTTAAAGCTTTATAGTTCAATAGTCTAGATAAGTCTACCGTTGGCTTTTATAGCACGTAAATATAGAGCATCGTATTGGAAATCACATAACCGTTGTTTGCTCACTGTGGTGTACGGCCACAACTCTCAGTATTAATGAAATAAAATATTTATTATAGATCAGCTCCTAAGAGACCCGCGGCCTGTACTGTGGAGCCACAAGGTCTGATTAAACACGAGAAAGGACATAGCATTACACTGGGCTCTCAGACAGCTACAGACCCAGCTCATCTCCTTTAACAGCTTAGCGCTTAACGTCTGGAATATGTCCCCTGTTTGATCACAGCTTTGAAACAAGAGAAGCGTATCTGAAAACTCAGCTACAAATCAATTCAATTTACTGTGTGTCTTTAGCTGCTAACCGGCGGGATAAAGCTCCTATTTATATAAAACACATACACATCAGTCAGCAGCATGCTTTTACTTTGACTCCCAATGAAATTATATGGCTATTTAACGGAATGATCATTCCAGGAGGGGGAATTTGAGACTCAAGATACTTTTGTTGAAAATAGATTGCTCTTGTTGACATTTATTCTTTGCAGTTCTGAGCCCCATTAATGGAATCCACCGCCTGAAATTGCATTCCTGGACATCTTTAACGTGCGTACAACTGTTCCGTTGAAAAGGGTATTTTTATAAAACCACATATTCTATGCATGCGTTTAAAGAGAGATGCTGTTCTTACCTTTGGATCTAGCGAGAATATGATGCCCGTTTATTTAAGATCAGTTGGTTCTTCAGTCTGTAAACATCGTGCCATAGCCTTCAATGCCCAGGAGAACATGTTCTTGAGACTGGAGTTGTCAAATCTCAGGAGCTTCAAGGGGGGAGGCAGGCAGGATTCCTGGATTTTGGACAAGATGCCGCAGCCGGCACTTCGGATGGTTGCTCAGGCCACTTTTACGGTACTTGGAAGTTATTGTACCTCTCAGGGAAGGTTCTCAGAGTACTGGGGGCTGCTTCCCTTTGACGTATGAAGTTTTAGTTCCAACAGGTGGGAACAAACACTGATGTGAAAGAGTGAGCCAGAAAGAGAGACGTTTTCAGAGAGGGCAACATTTTGATCCAATAAACTGGGCTGCCCCCCACCCCCCATTTTCTATCAGGTACTTATAGTTAAACATTAATTTGTCCAAAGCATGTGGCACTAAAAATTATCTCAGGCTCCACTTGACCTGGTCACCCAGTAAATGCACATGATATTAGGTCCATCGTTTTGTATGCTCATTTAAAAACACAGTAACTGGAAAGAAGCACATACTTACAATATCCATATTCGGTCATCTCCCAGGTTCCTTTAGCCCAGGGCTAACATAGGAATAATACCAGCCTGGCAGAGCCAGAGCAAGGATCAACAGCCGTGTATGTAAAATCTCTTGCACTGTGTTCATTGGAGGTGCTCAATTAGCGGTGATGAGTTTGTTTCTGCAAAAACCCTCAAGCAGCAATGAAAAGGCAGAGGAGTGTGAACACCTAACCCATTGTTCAGGTAGCTTGATATTCTGCGTGTCCCTTGATGGCTCTTCTACTAGTTTATGGAAATACCTTTTCTGCCACGTCTCCGGTACCGAATGCTAACATTCTTCTCGTTTTATTCATTCGATGAATATTTAACAATGTCTGCAACGTGTCAGGTCCCGTCCTCAACACGAGTTACCAACATGAGCAATTACGTTCCTGTCACTGTCGAGTTTCCTGCCAACTCAGTGGAGCCAGAGATAGGACTGCACGTCGGAGTACGGGCTTTGATAGCGAACGATCAGTAGCCACACCCAACAGTCAAAGGAAAGACAAGCATATTTTGGGATCTGACAAGTCTGCTTGGAAATCTCTGGCCTTATTTTGCTTGCGTGCATATGGGGGGAGCAGGGGAGGAAGGGCGGGATGAAACACTGAGGAGCAAACACATGGAGAGAGGGAGCCAGCCATGCCCCATGTACATGAACTCATAGGACAGCAGAATTGAGAGGCATAGAGCAGACAACTGGGAAAATACTGTCACTGCAGAACATGGGGAAGCACCAATAATTAAGAAAATATCACTAATATTAACCTACTTGCCAAAATGAAACGAAAATAATAATTGAATGGCTAGCCCGGCCGGTGTGGCTCAGTGGTTGAGTATCATCTATGAACCAGGAGGTCATGGTTTGATTCCTGGTCAGGGCACATGCCCAGGGTGTGGGCTCAATTCCCGGGAATCAATAAAAATATATATTTTTAAAAATAAAAAATAATAATTTAATGACTAATAATGAAAATGTGCATTTGTAATTAATTCACTAAATAGGAGGTTGAATTAACCGCATCTGACTCTGCATGTCTATAAATGTATCTGTTGTTATGTGCTTTTACATATAGAAAAGCTTATTCTTTGGGTTGCCGATATTCATAAAAGTGGAAAATTTAAATCCTATGTTCTTTTTTTTTTTACTTAATTTTGCTTTGAACAATTTTTTTATTATATAAGTTTCAGTCACACAACATTATAGTTCAACAACTGTATATACAACAAAAGGGTCACACCAGAAAATCTAGTTACTATTTAACAGTTTCATTATAATCAAAATAAAATAAGCTCATATTTTTAAAACATAGAAATTTGATATGTTTGAAGATGCATGTACATCCTTGATACCATGATCACAATCAAGGTAGTAAATAGATCAACCATCCCTAGAAGTTTCCTCATGTTCCTCTTCCATCCCCCCTCCCGGCCCCAGGCAGCCAGTCATCAGTTTTCTGTCAGTATGGAATAGTTTGCTTCTAGAACTTAAATAAACGTAGTCATTTAAAATGTGCTTTTATGTCTTCTTTCATTCAGCATAACTGTTCTGAGATTTCCCCATGCTGTTTTTAATCATTCAGTGTTTTGTCACCGGGTACCATTCCACTATATGGCTATGTCGTGCTTGTTTATTGCTGTGGCTGTTGATAGACATTTGGGTGGTTTTTAATTTTTGGCTTCTCTACATACAAACATGGTATGAGAATTCATATAATAGTCTCTGTGTGGACATGTGCCTTCATTCCCGCTGGGTAAATAGCTGGCAGCCCAGTCGCTGGGTCGTTTGCTAGTTTTTGATTTACTCTTTAAGAAACTGCGTTCCAGAATCGCATTTTCCGTTCCCACCAGCAGCTGCTCCGCAGACCTGCCAGTCCGTGGTTGGGTACATCTTCTGAATTCTGTCTGTTCTTCTAAGTGTGGCCTGGTACCTTGTTATGTTTCATTTTGCATTTCCCAGCGAGTCATTTTAAAAGTTTCCCCGATGCCTTTGGTAATGATTTGTCTGCCCATCTCTTCATTAGGTTGTTTGTTTCGTGTGCATGTGTTTTGAGAGTTCCTTATATAATCTGGATATAAACCCCTTACCAGATAGGGGACTTGAAATTATTTTCTTCCGGTCTGTGGTGTCGCATCTTAAAGCTCCTAAACATGGGAAATAAAATTGATGTAATGAAAGGAGAAGTAAGTGGTCCAATGTTCCTGTAGCCTGCCCTCACCCTTTCTCAGCCAGCAGAACAGTGCAGGTGATCATGGCAGGTGCACTGTACCTGAACATCATTGCCAGACAACTTGACCTATTTGACGTTCACAGAACACTCCACCCAACTGCAGCAAAGTCCACTTTCAACTCAAAAGTCACAGTACAGCCCTAGCCCACTTGGCTCAGTGAATAGAGCGTCAGCCTGTGGACTGAAGGGTCCCAGGTTTGATCCCCGCCAAGGGCACATGCCTGGGTTGTGGGCTCGATCCCCAGTAGGGGGTGTGCAGGAGGCAGCCGATCAATGATTCTTTCTCATCATTGATGTTTCTCTCTCTCTCTCTCTCTCTCCTTCTCCCTTCCTCTCTGAAATCAACAAAGAAATATATTTAAAAAAATAAAAAAAGTCACAGTACAGAATAGATCAAAACCTCTTCTGGCCCAAGTTTATTTTTTTTAATACATTTAAAAATGTTCAATTTCTTCATAGGATATTCTCTGAATTAGGAATCAATGACAAAAGCCTCCTCAAAAAATTGCAAAACCAGATGTGCAACCCTAAATGGCCCACAGGTCCAAGAAGAAATCGGCAGGAAAAGGGAACGTTGTCGCACTGAATGACAATGAAAACGTCACTGTCGGTCAGAGGGAAATTTATGGCACTAAGTGGAAAGGAAGCAAGGTCACAGGTTAATGGCCTCAACTTCCACCTCAACAAATAGAAAAATTAAGGCAAACTCACTTCAAAGTGAGCGACCCAGAGAAAATGATAAAGGCCAGACAGAGCGAAAGCAAATGAACAGAAAACAGAGCAATAGTGAAAATGAACAGAACCAGAAGTGGTTTCTGGGACATAACAACATTGATAAAAACTTAGCCAGGTCAGGAAAAAAAATGATCAATATCAGGAATAACAGTGGCGACATTACAGTAGGTTCTACAGAGGTTACAGGGGATGTTATGGACAATTTATAACAATGTATATTCATTAATTCAGTTAAAGTGGTCATGTTGCTTGAACGATATGCCATAGCTCCCTCAGGAAGAAATAGGTAATCAAATAGCCTGATGTCCATTAAGTAATTGAGTTAAACATCTTCCCATAAAGAAAATTCAAGACCCATTTGGTTTGTTGATTCATTCTACCAAACAATTAAAAGAAAATAGTAACAGTTTTACACAAAACCTTCTAGAAATTTAAGAGCCCGAGTACTTCCCAACTCATTCTGTGAGGTCATCACCGCTCTGATACCAAACCATAAAGCTCTATAAGTGAAGAAACTGCAAACAATCACCATCATAAACATAGATACGAAACTTCTAAAGAAAGTTCTAGCTAATTCAGCCCAACAATATATAAATAGGATAAAACAATACAACCAGGTGGGATATAGCCAACATCCATTTCTATTTTTTTCAATAAATAAACAGAAAAATGTTGGTAAATTAACAATAAAAGAGAACTTCTGTGTCATAGTGGGCTCCTATCAGTAATATTTAGCTAACATCATGCTTTCTCTCTAAAATTAGGAATGAGACGAGGATATCTGTTCTCAACACACATCCAGCATTGTACTGAACTTTCTAATCAATGCAATAAGGTATAAATAAAATAAGTGCCATGCAACTTTAAAAAGAAATAGTAAAATTTTACTTGTATAGGGCATTCTTATGTAAGTTCAAGGAAAGCTATTTTTGAAAATGTTGTAAAGGAAATTCAAGATGAAAAGATAACTATTCTCAACCAAGGGTACTAGAACAATTGAAAATATGGCACCGGAAAAAAAAAAAAGGAACTTCAATGTGTACCTTGCTCTGCATACAAACATTAACTATAAATGGATCATAGATGTAAATGTCAAGCCTGAACTATAAAAATTCTAAAATAAAATGTAGGAGAATGTTTTGGTTTTTTTCTTACCTTGGCTTATGCTAAGATTCCTTAGCTCTAGCACCAAAAGATTAAGTCATTACAGGAAAACACTGATGACATGGGCTTTCTAAAAATAGAAACTTAGGTTTTAGAAAGTAAATAACGAGACAAGCCAGAGGCCAGAGAGAGCATCCTTACTAAGCACGTGCCCTGTATCCCAACCATGTAAGCAAACTCTCAACTCAATAGGAAACCAAGTTTAAAAATGTAACATGGGCAGAGAGTTTGAAAAGAACATCAGCAAAGAAGATCAAAAGGTAGCAAAAAGCACCTGAAAAGATGCTCAGCATCGTTAGGAAAAATGAAAATTAAAACCTCAATGAGACCTACATGGATGGATGAGATATAACTCCACAGGGATGGATGAAATTACAAATACTGTGTGGAGTGCAGGAGTGCTCCTGGGCATCCGGAACGCTCCCCCTGCTGGCGAGAAGGTGAACTACAACCACCTTGGAAACAGTTGGACAGTTTCCTTGATGTTACATCTACACTTGCTGGATGATTGGGCCAGTCCACTCTTGGGCCTTTACCTGTGAGGGGGGAAAGCATATGCCCACACCAACAATGACACATGAATATTTATGGCAGCGCTGTTTGTAATCGCTAAAATGAGTAAAACAACACAAATCTCCATCGATGGGGAAATGGATAAGCAAACTGCGGTGCAGGCAGCCCATCCTCGTTGCGTGCAAGTTCTGTTACCGGCTAAAATCTATGAGTGACCCCAAATTAGCATTTGTGGCACTTTCCCGGGCACTGGAGGATGTGTGTGAGTACAGCATGCAGAACTTGAGGGCCAGACAAGGTGACCCTCTGTAGTCTTGTGTCAGCACTCACACTACAAGCAAGTCTGTTGTTTTGCTTTTTCCTGGCATGATTTTTGCATTTTTGTGCTTTTTTGTTGTTTAAAATGCCCCCAAAACACATGCTAAAGTGATGTCCAATGCTGTGCCTTCCAGAGAAAATATGTGTGTCTTTTAGGCGTGAGTTACAGTCCAATTGACCGTCAATTCAATGCTAATGAATCGAAATAAATAAAGTGCCCTTAGGCAGACACATAGAGCAGGGGTATGTATCGATTGGTTGATGAAGATGCTGTGACAGAGGCTGGCAGGAACCTACCCCTGCATGAGCCCCAGGGGCTGTGATTCAGTATTTGCTAATTCCGTCTTTGCTGGGAATTTATAGAACATAACTACCTTGAATAACGGGAACTCACTGTACATCCTACAATGAAATTTTACCTGCCAAAAACCAGAGTGAACTGAACTATTGACATGCACAAGCTAAATCTCTTAGTACTCAATGCTGAGTGAAGGAAGTCAGGGGGAACAATGAGTGCATATAGAATAATTCTACTTGTATAAATTCTACACAGTGAAAACGAGTCTATGGTGACAAAGCAGATACATGGTGGCCCGGGGAGGGGGCGGGAGAGGAGAGAATGACAAGGAGGAAGGAGGGTGATGAACACTATCTCGATTGTGCACTTTGTGTAAAATTCTGTATATGTCAATTATACTGCAATGATAATTACACTGTTTAAAAAAGGATTGGCTTTTGACTGTTCTAATACAGAGACAAGAATATGAACTCTGTAATTATATAAAACCTGTAAGACACGAAGTGGGAGGTGATTGTGTATCATCTGGAGGCAACATATTAAGAATATACTCCCAGCCCTGCTGGAAGGAAGTTTCTTAGCACTTCGGTCTTACACGGTTTTAAACTTCATGCCCCCTTTTTGATATGATCTGTGCTTCTTTGTGTCTTCGATGTCCCCAATGAAGCCTAGCATGTTTTTAAGTTTGAAATAATCCTCTTTATAATAATAAATTCTTGTGACATTCATACTAATTTGTTAAATTCATGAGAAACATCGTAATATAAACCACTGTGTGTTAACTGCATGCAGTTAAAACTTCATTGTTAAACAAAAAATAAGATCTTTAAATAGGCTTTCCTCTCCTTATGTTTCTGATTTTAATAAACAGCTGTACTGACTTTTAAGTTTTTCTGAAAAACAACACCTCTCTTAAATTGTATTGGCTTGATAGCTAAATATCAGATGATGTTTCGATGTTAACCAAAATTTACTTGGACAGAAACTGATGTGATTTATACGTAAATCAATCCCAAACTCATGGATCTAGTGCTAATACTATCTCAGTGTTACAGGTGATGAAACTGAGGCACAAAGAGATTACGTAACTTGTTCAGGGTCTCAGAGGAGTAAATCCTCGAGCTCAGTTAAAAGTGAGGCGGTCGGTCCATCTCCGGAGGGTGTTTCCTTAGCGCCCCCAAGTGTCTCATTTCTTCTTCGAGAAGAAGATGGGGTATCTGTGGACAGAGGAATTACTCCAATTTATAGTCCCAGCTCAGTCTTGAAGGAGGGGCTTCCTGGGATATTTTGAAAATGGAAACACAGTTTGGGATTCAAAAGAAATTTCCTTCCCCATTGAACTGCTGGGATTGTAAACTGACCTCCGTTATTGTACAACAAGTCTGGGGCAGTTGCAAAGCTCTAACAGATTGATTTGCTAGTATTTCTCTCTCTTAATCTAGGAAAGTCTAGTCGTGGTTTCTTAGTGACTTCCCTTCCTTTCCTAACCAGTCCCCCTCTCACCCCACCCCCAGCCCTTCCTTTTTTCTTTCCTTCCACTAAACAGGATTCTGGAAATTTGACAATGAATTTGATCAATATTACATACTTTCATTGTTTTACAAAGAACAGGAAAAGAGAATCGATGTGTCCTAAAAAATGTTAGATCTGCTAATATTCTGGACATACTGGAAGAAAAGAATTATTCTTTGGCTTTCAATCCTATAGGGATAATAAAGAAAACGTTATTCCTTCAGTTTTCTTTGAAAAAGTCCAAGTTGAGAGGTTTCCCGGAAGAAGAAAAAATTAGAGACACTATTGGAGTGTGAAAGATAGGCGAGGTAGCCTCAGAGGCCAAATGGTAACAGTGAGAACCCATAAGAGAATTTCTCACCAGTGGGCTTCATAATGAATATTTAGCATTGGAGGATAGGCTGGATTCTAAGAAAACAGAGATTGTGCACAGTGGATGTAATAAAGTTGTTGGTGGCCTAATTTGTTTGTTGGCCACCGGTCTGTCACCCGCAGCACTGCATTCTTTAAGGATGTCTAAAACAAAACAAAAAAATCTCTCAAGTGAAGTTATTGACTAAAACCGGTTCCACAGAACCAATTAGTATCTTACACAGGCTGCCCTGCGAGCTTATGAGGCCATCCATCACCTGTCCACTTAACTATTTAGCATTTGTCCCAGCAATTTGTCACCGTGTCAGAATGCTAGCATTTCAGAAAGGGAGTTTTCTGGTTGAAAGAAATCTCACTTAGATACTGCAGATATTTCTCCTTTAATAAGACTGAGAGAAGATTTATGTTTCTGTTATATTTAACCTTAAACATCTTGTCTGGAGGGTGAGGTTAAGTCTTTGTACTGCAAATACTTCAAATCTACATCAGTTTTTTTATGTGAATTTAAAAATATTGTGCAGAATGGATTTTTTATTTTTTTTATTTTTTGCATGTTAACAATGTAATGCAGAGTGTTAACGTGGCAAAGTACCTTTCCTGGTGGCTTCAGTGGTTTCATTTTAGTACTTTTCCAATGCAGTCGTTTGCTTTTGTATTCATTTCTCGTGCCTTTCTTAATTTCACACGACTGGATGAATTACGTCGTATTTACCACTGAATAGAAGACAACATATCTGCATTGTTTTTAATATTATGCAGCTCAGGTAGACTTGGAGTTCAAGAAATATTGAATGGTAGAAGGATTACTGCAACATTTCAATTAAATTGCATATAATTTACAATCACATGTGTACCCCTTTCAAGCACAGACTATTAATTATAATAAAGCTTGGCTGTTGATTACAGATCATCGTCAGCGGCTTAATGTTTCTCTCAAAATGTCAAACAGATACTACAATAGTATAATTTGGAACATGCTGGCCACTTAGTATAGAGGAAATGGACCAGAATCACAGAGCAGAAGACTATGGCAAAAATCTAATTTATAACATGGGGTTCACGTAGTAGAGCAATTGTAGAAAAATATAAGCTTGACATTTATTTAAAAGAACTAGCCATGCCTTAGGCATGCCAATCAAATAAAAAATTATTTAGATTTGTAACCTTTAGATTTGACTCAAAAAGGGGATGCATTTTTTTGACTGGCGAAGACAGTTATGTAGATGGTCTCTTCCCCAACTACCCTGCAAGTTCACCTGGTCGAGATTTCTAATGCAAAAGAGGCCAGCGGATGCTGGGGACTCAAATGCCACCAGTGCATCTGAGTGCTGTTAGCAGCTCCCTGGCATTTCTCGCAGACGTTCCACGTGTGCTTGTCACTGAACCCAATCCCGGAGATAAAGCAGGAAATGTAACCCCCCGCGGGAGCAGCTTCGAGTGGAAAGCTTTCCTGAGGGCCCTGCGTGCGATGCTCCTCACCAAGGCGTCAGTGAGTCATCTCCCTCCTCTCATCTCCTACATCCCAGGTCCACACGCTGGACGTTAGGGTGGGATAAGGAATGCACAGTGCGTAGGTGTACGCGTGGGTGTGCCCACATGCACACACATGAGTGTTCACAACTCACCTCCATGTTTAAGACCTCGTCAATCCCATCACCTGTATCCATTCCTGACAGCCTGTGTTGTTACTTAGAAAATAGACCTGACTTGTAAGTCAGCCTTAAAGGGTAGAGAAAAATGTTTTTAAGGATTATTGGCTCAATATTATATACGTATATAATATTATGTATACCAGTGGTTCAATACCATATATAGATTATGTATGATATGTAGACATACATACACCCACATAACAAATTCAAAGTAATACACACATGTATTACATTTCCATGGTGTCTTTGCAATTTTTATCTTCAAAATGAGGCTAGAAAAAAAATAATTTTGCAGAGAGATTTTTTCCATTGCTATCTAAAATGACAATAACATCAAGACATTTTCTTAAGGATCATTAAAGAAAAAGTTATCTAACTTAAGTCTTCATTAAAGAAAGCTATCAGAGGTTGTAATTTATCAGAGGCTGATAAAATTTCTTATCAGGGGTGGGCACATAGGGAAGAAACAATGCTCAAAAAATCTTTGAGCAGTAGTCTCTTGATGAGTAAAAGAGGTGGAGAGAAGACAAAGTGAAGGGTGAGTGGTAACTGGACGAATGATGAATTGAAGCAACTAAATTGTGATGCCTTGGGCACACTGTGGAACTCTGGGATTGGAGGACACGTGGTGCACCTGAGGCGAAGAAGGAATGACTGTTTTTGCTGGTCTGGGATAGGCTGTTGTTTTGCCCCAGAAAAATTAATCCCCAGTGGATAATTACAAGATGAGCTCCCCGGTAGAAGTACTAGAGTTGAGTAAAGGGAGTTGATCCTGGACAAAGTTGACTGATTGATTAATCTACTTTAGCACTCTTGTTTTCTGACACATATCTTACCACCTTCACAGACAGAGCAGCTATACAGGTTACCCCAGGGTGGGGTAGGCCCCTGTTGTTTATTAAATAGAAAAAATAGTAATTATAATAACAACAATAGCTACTAACTACACTCCAGCCCCTGTTCTTTATATGTCACAACTCATTCAATCTTTTCACCATTTCTAAGAGCAAATGGACTTTATAAATTAGGACACCAAAGTATCACAGTGGTGGGTGTGTGATTTGAGCCCAATAAGGGCAGTAGTTCCCATCCTCCTAAGCATTGGGTAAGTGCCTCTTAGCTGCCTACACTGTTTTAGAAGCAAAGTAGAGAGAAAGTCGATGTTGAGTCCTTTCATTTTCACATGGTGGTAACTTTATATATATTATCTCATTTAATCCTTCTCAAATCCTATAAGGTGATTATGTTATCCCAGTTCACTTAAAATAAAGGGATGTATCAGAGGTAATAACGCTAAGAATTGCCAGAGGAGATACTCAAACCCAGGTATCTTTGACCTCAGAGGACATGTGGTTGGCCTTCCAGTGCCTGAATGGAGGACCACTGCCTGTAGAAAGCTCTTTCAGTTTTCATTCCACCCACAGTCTTCCTAGAACCTTGAAGCTGCATGTAGGAGCATAAGTTAAAATGACGGATCCCCAAATTCTCCTCATGGTGATCGGAAATCTGTGGGCTTCATAGGCACGCATCTTTCTCAAATGAAAATGTGATTTGTACCGTGTATCTTAAAGTATTATTTTGGAAGTTTATGTTAAAGCTTGGAAGAGAGCAGGCACAACATGAGTGTAGATCTTTCTTCTCATGAAAATCAACTTGGAGGGGCCGTCTTAAACTTTCTTTGACCATCTTCAAGGAAGAGAGGGGGATAAATTTACTTCACGAGTCCTGTGCCATGCAAGGCTTAATTAAATAAGGAATTTATCGGCATGCCATCAGGCTATTTCTCAGATGTGCCAGTGGTATTATTTTAGGGAGAGCGGAATGAGAACTTCTTGGGGACTGGGGTTCTGTCCTCTGGAGCATGATATTTGCATGATCAACACAGCACCTGGCACACGGTATGGGCTTAACATGGGTCTGGGCTGCAGGAGAGGGCTCAGCATAGGTTTGGCTGAAGTGCATGAAAATAGTGGAACCACATCACTCATGACATACACCCATTAACAGGATGCTGGGAGCTCTGTTTGTCCATGGGAAACATTTGTAACTTTGTCAGGTGGGGCAGGATGGCGGTGGTGCAGAGATGTGAGAGGGGAAACCCTCCAATCTAGTGTCCTAATCTCTTAGTGTCAATCATTAAACTCTATTCTGAGAATCTGGTGTTTTGGTCACACTCCATACTGTGGAGACACCTCACCACTACTTAGGTGGTAGGATTTTTACAGAATAATTTGCAAGGAAGACCCTCAAAATTCTATTTGGAGAGAAAGCAGGTAGGATATGATCTTAACAGATACAGAAAATTGTGTGTGTGTGCTTATGTTTGAGTGTGAGTGTGTGTGTGTGCATGTATGTGTATGTCCATGTGTGTCTGTGTGTGTTGTGGTGAGAATATGGGTGAGGATACTTTAAATATCAATGTTTTCCCTTTCCCCGATAAGTAACATTTGACTTAAGCCAGAGCTAATATTGTCAAATGAGCAAACACTCATGGATAAATGCCTCACATCTGGCAAAGTGAAGTCAGCTGACATTTACTTGGTTCAAAGGAGCGGGGATTAAATCAGACAGAATCTCATAGGATCTAATATTGGTATTTTTCCCCTCAGTTTTTTAAATGTTTTTGAAGAAAAGTAGAAAAATTTATTATTGGCAAGGAGATTAAAAGGGGAAATCACATAACTATTTTTATTATGTCATTAGATGCATATTGTAAAATACTGAAAGCAAAGATGAATTGTAGAAAATGCAGAAACGTGTAAACAATAAAGGAAAATAGCTCATAACTCTTTAGTTCAGGGAGAAACACAAAATTTTGAGGGCATGTTGTGTTAGAGAACTGTGGTAGTAATCTAGACAGTGCATGATGGAGAGCTAAACCAGTGTCATGCAAGTGAAGATTGAAAGAGGAAATCTGAAAGATTAGGAGGAAGAAAGAATGATGTGGGTAGAAGGATAGCGGCGTTTCATTGTGACTAGGAAAACAGGAAGAGGAGTTAAATTATTTTTTGGAGGAAGTCGCCATGTCATGATCACTTGAATTGTTGCAAAAGGAAAATCCAAAAATCCAATATTGGTAAAAATGTGGTAAAATTAAGAATAATGTAATATTTGAATAAAGAAGTTCAAGATAGAAGGAAGCCAACTCAGGAGAGATTAAAGGGCATGGAAAATGATTTTGAGAACATGTAAGAATAACTTTAAAAATGCTAGGTTATGCACAGCTTGCGTGACTCAGTGGTTGAGCATCAACCTATGAACCAGGAGCTCAACGTTTGATTCTCGGTAAGGGCACATGCCCCAGTTGCAGGCTTGATCCCCAGTGTGGGGCATGCAGAAGGCAGCCGATCAATGATTCTCTCATAATTGATATCTCTATCTTTCTCCCTCTCCCCTCCTCTCTGAAATCAATAAAAATATATAGTAAAAAATGCTAGGTTATTACTAAGGAAGGTAATTTTGATGCATATAATAGGATGTATGTGGTATATATGAAAGTTATAAAGCACAGAATACAGTGAGCCCTAATAATCCCAGAATTCAAATGAAGAATTAGAACATCGCTAGAGTCATTGAATTAACTCATGCTTTCCTCTTCTCTCTCACCCTCATACCCTCGACAGAAGTGTTTCCTGGATTTTCGAATTTATCATCTTGCTTCAAAAATAGATGTATTTATAGCAAATACATTTCCTTTTTCTCTTCTTGGCATTAATTCCAGTTCTCCAACCATGCAACTTTCTGCTTAGGTTTTTATAGAATTATTTCTGTATTCCAGACATTTTAAAGAAAATCACCATAATTGATATAGACATGGGTATACTTCCATTAATCTTTCTTAGAGCCCTGTTGAACCCTTTCAATCTGTAGGCATGTGACTGTTTTCTATTGTATTTTTTATTATAGTTTCCATTCCATTGTGCTGTGCGCTCTCTCTAGGGAGCACCAATGATCTCTGGGTTTAATTCTGTTCCTGGTGCTCTCTAGGTACCCTCTCTCTGCTTGTTATTTTCAATCTTTTCCCCCATCCTCCCTATTCTGGGACCTATTTTTTCTTCACATTATTTTTTACAGCATCAGTTCTGTTATTTCCTTTTCTTAAAGTGTAAGGGATTTTTTTTCTCCCTGAGGCTGCATTTAATTTAATGTTAATATTTCCCTTTCTCATCCATCTCTGTTGTATTTCAATCTGATTTTCAGCCAGAACTTTTGTCATATGTCTTTTGTCTTATCATTCCACATTTCATCTTTCATTACTGAGAATCCAAGGTAGATTGAATTATATTGAAAGCTCAGACAAATATATTCTAACATTTAGTCTTTTTTTTCTTACAGCAAATGTTTTTCTAAGCTTGTTTTTTGTCTTATCCTTGAATGGTACCACCATCTATTCTTTTGTCATTCTAGAATCTTTTCATAGGCTACACATGAGGGGTTTTTTTCCTTCTCTGTTTAATGGTATTAATATTAGAAATATTATTTTAAATATTTGGGGATAGTGCCCGGACAGTTTGCCTCAGTGGTTGAGCGTCAATCTATGAACCAGGAGGTTACGGTTCAATTCCCAGTCAAGGGCACATGCCCAGGTTATGGGCTCGATCCCCAGTAAGGGGTGTGCAGGAGGCAGTTGATCTATGATTCTCTCTCATCATTGATGCTTCTCTCTCTCTCTCCCCCTCTCTCTTCCTCTCTGAAATCAATAAAAACATATTAAAAATGTTTATCACACATAGGTTCATGGAAGTTTGGCAGTTGCCATTCAGAAAACCTAGGCTGGAACAGCTAACTCTGATTTTTCCCTGACTATTCTTGTCCAGATGAGCTCTGAAAAAAGAAGACTAAATCTGAGTCAAGCAAAATGTGAGCTTACGGTATCATTATATGTTAAAATCCTTCTCTCTCCTTTTAAAAGAGAATTTCTATTTTTCAGATATTAGATTTCATATATATAGGGTGTCCCCAAAAATGTATACACCCACTTTGCATCATTATAAAGGCTATGCTTATTCAAATACATTTGATTTTCATCATTGAGCTGTGGGCTGTTAAAGTATATATGCATTTTTGGGGGGACACCCTGGATCTATATGCGCTCCCTATTTCTGATGACAGAATCAAGAAATGAAAACTGTGAACCCCGTGACTGATCAGCAGGACTTTGGAGGTCCCCACAATGATGCATTTGGAAGGTGTGGACCACTAAACAGTTCTTCATCTTCTCCAGCGTGAAGGATAGACAGGGAGTCACCAGAGGCCGCGGAGCGGGCACAGGAAGAGTTATGCCCTGTGTCCCGAACGAGAAGAGCAGGAGAGGAGGTGCAGAGGCCGCACCTGCTCAGTCATATATCAAGCACATGGTGGCTCCCTCCTGGCCATGAGCCAGGCTGCAGCCGGACCACGCATCACACATGGACCTGCTGCGCCTGAGCAGGAGGAAGGGCACTCTGCCGCCTGTCCCTTTAGATAGGATGGCATTTCCCCACAGTTGCCCAGCAAGGTTCCCTGGTGGGGAATGGTCCCTGTTAAGACTGTAACTGACAAGGAAGACGAAGAAAGTGCACCGTCAGCCGTTTCAGCCTCCGAGCGGGAAGCCAGCCTCCAGGAGCAGAGAGGAGCCACGTGGGCTCCTGTCCCAGAGAACCAGGCACAAGGCACCTTTCCCGGGGCCCCCGGAAATGCTCAGCTATCTGGCAGCACCAATACAGTCAGCGGTCTTTTTGAAATTCCCTAGCAAAGAGGACATTTGCATCTGATGGATGCTCAGGAGTTTAGAAGGTTGGTGTTTAGGCCTTTCTTACTCTTGTGGCAACTAGGCTAATGGATTACTCTTGAACCATCTTTGGATATTAATTTGAATTAATATATCAAAAAAATTCAATTAATTCTGAACTTCCCCCCCCAAAAAGATTATTCTGTAGTATTTTAAAAACAAGTCTCTGTGTTCACACTGGTATAATGCCTGGAGCAAGAAAAAAGCAAAAATATCTTAATTTCTTGTGCCGTCGCTGCTGCTACACTTAATAGTATCTCCCCTTCTTGTTTATGTCATTAAGTCAGATGACAGAGCGAAAGACCGCTCCCTCTTATCTGATTGGATAACCCTCACCTAGGTCCATCCGAAACAAAGATTCAGCGGCAAGTGGCTGGCATGTGATTGCAGCGTCAGATCAAAGTCAAGCATCTGAGGTTAAGTGCAGGGGGAACCACGAGGAACCTTATGCTGCTCCCAAATTAGATGCGAGGTGTTGGCATGAGAGGACAGCTCAGAGGGAGGAAGGTGGAATAAGTCAGGGGCAGGCACGCTCACCTGCACAAATTCAACGCTTCAGGGCAAGCAGAGCTATTTTGGAAAGAACTTAAAAAGCAACAGGGAAATGTGCAAGACCAAAGGGATCAGGGATTGTCAAAAATCAGAGCAGGGCATCTCTGTGGTTCATCTCAAAGGAAATGTGGTAAAACTCTGCAGCCTTGTATAAAACAGGAATCGCCCCACGGGAAAGTGGGAGCAGCCCAGAGTGTGGCACCTCTTCACAGTTATGCCACGTGACCTCTTCAGGATAGAACCAAGTCCCAGGTAGGTTAGGGATCTTGTTCTACCTGGGACTGAATAAATCTTTCAGGGCAAGCTCTCCACGTTAAGGGACAAGTTAATTCCTTCTCATCTAAGAAGGAGTGTTGCCCAGCCTGCGTGGCTCAGTGGTTGAGCATTGTCCTGTGAACCAGGAGGTCATAGTTTGATTCCTAGTCAGGAAAACATGCCCGGGCTGTGGGCTAGATCCCCAGTAGGGGGTGTGCTGAGGCAGCTGATCAATGATTCTCTCTCATCATTGATTCTTCTATCTCTCTCTCCCTCTCCCTTCCTCTCTGAAATCAATAAAAAATATATTATTTTTTAAAAGAGGAGTGTTAACCCTTTTCTAGTAAGAGGTTTTTCTATTCACATCACTTACTGTCTCCTCTTGGGTCTTCCTGGGACAGTCATCTGTTTGATTTCTAATTATTGAATCTCTCAGAGGTTTGCCTTTTCCTCCCTTCAATCCACATTCTTTGTTTAGTCGATCTTAATCAATGTATAGGGTGGCCCCATAGATGTATACATAGTTTGAATAATTATAAAGGCAGTGTTTATTCAAATACATTTCATTTTCAAAATGTAATAGAATCAGCTGTTGAAGTGTGTGTACATTTTGGGGGGACACCCTGTATTGTCTTGCTCCAAATTTATACCTGCTTCTTCCATCTTTTATTCAGAACCAAACTCCTAGAAAGAGGACTTAATGTTTTTATACCATAACAGAGAAGGATAATCATATAATTGGTAACAACAGAGAAGTTTTTGTTGGAATAAGAAAAAGTTAAATGGTGAAGTTTTATATTCAAAGCTAAATGTTCAAACCATCATTTCTTCCCTACTCCCTGCTTTAACTCTCTTCATCTCCTCAAAGATAGATTATTTGGCTGATGAAGAGTTAATGTGTGTGAAATGCTATGCTGATTGTGTTATATGTAGTATTGAATTTTGTGCTATCATAATTATTTGGAAATATAAAACTGTATTAGGTCACAATCAGAAGAGGGCAGGTAACCAGGGTCTGAAAGAGTACAGTCTTATGGGAACTGGTTGAGGTTGTGTGCATGGAGTGAGTAAAAAAGACTGGAAAAGGTGGGGAACAGAGAGAAAAGCTAAGTTACCTTTCCGGTCATTGAACACAAGGAGTTTGGTTCCTTAGGATTTTAAAAGGCTAGTAAGTTATAAGGTACATATTTATGAAGCTCTCTGATATGTGAGGAAAGAGTAAATAAATATTAGGAACTATTAACATACACAGTAATTTATCTTATAGTGGTAACTAATGAGAGAGCCAAGCTCTTTATACATTCAAATTATATATTCGAGTTTAAAGCAAAATGGCAGGAAATTAACTGCTTGTATCATGAATGTATATTAAATATTTAATTTACTAATTAATTATGCTTCCTTTTTACAGCAGTAATTAAGATGTGCGATTTCTTAATTTTATGTACACTGTTCATGCTGTATTTGAGGATGTAGAGTATAATTTTCATTATTATCATTATTACAATCACATCTAATATCCCTTTACTCAAACACTCTCACTCTAAAAGTGAAGCCTTATCTTTCATCTCCTGCTAATCTTCTCACCTGCTTCGTCTCATTAATATATCTGCACATGAGCCTTGCTGGTTTGGCTCAGTGGATAGAGCATCAGCCTATGGACTGAAGGGTCTCAGGTTTGATTCTAGTCAAGGGCACATACCTCGGTTGCAGGCTAGATCCCCGACCCTGTTGGTGTGCATGCAGGAGGCAACCAGTCATGTGTCTCTCTCACATTGATGTTTCTCTATATATCTCTCCCCCTCCTTTCCACTCTCCAAAAATCAATGGAAAAATATCCTTGGTTGAGGATTAACTGTTTCTACATATCTATATCTACATATCTATATCATCTATATCTATCTATCTACACACACACGCACACACACACACACATGTCTGCACATGAAACTTTGACAGAGGAGTCACTCTGTAGGTATTACTCAATCTCATGATCTCACCATTACAAAGTCCTTTGCCTTTGGTCTGTTTTTGTTCTTTTCTGTGTTATATTCATTACAAATGCAGCTGCAAAATTAATTTTCCTTTCCCTAAGCACACGTTACTTTAGCTACTTAAAGCCCCATTTCCTGCTCGCCAGAGGATGGAGCTGGAGCTGTTATTGTTTGCGTTCTGGAGATGGTGTGAATGGCTCCCTCGCACACAGTTAGCAGTCTGCGTCTGCGCTTTCCAAGTGCTCCTGCCGTCCCGGGGTCCAGCTAGGCCTGCTCTGTTTTTCAATCCAGGCCATTTTTCTGTTTGACTCTGTCTTGATGAAAAGCTCCTACAATCCGAGGTTCTAGCATGCAAGTTACTTAATTACATTAAGAGCTGAGTGAAAGCCTATATTTCCCACCATATATTGTGTGTTCCTGGTCAGAGCTCATCTTGCTTTCTCTGTAACCATTGATTTTCTATAATAATGCGATTTAGGGAGGGTCTGGGCATACAAAAGGTGCATAAAATATAGAATGAACGAAAGGATGCTGGCATCCATATACTAGTAACTTCTGCGGTTGTAATGTAATTTATAGTAAATTCTAGAACACTTTATTGTTGTTGTTCTTTTTATTGCTGCAGTGACAAATATCGCAAACTTGGAGGTTGAACCAATACAACTCTATCATCATACAGTTCTGTAGGTGAGAATTCTGGCACTGGTCCAACTTGGCAAGAACTAGAGAATTACTTTCTGGAGGCTTTAGGGAATCATCTGTTTTCTTCTTCTTCCTTCTTCCTTCTTCCTTTTTCCTTCTTTCTTCTTCTTCTTTTAAATATATTTTGATTCTTTTATTGATTTCAGAGAGGGAGGGAGAGGGAGAGAAAGATAGAAACATCAGTGATGAGAGAGAATCATTGATCAGCTGCCTCCTGCACGCCCCACACTGGGGATTGAGCCCGCAACCCCGGCAAGTACCCTGATGGGGATTCGAACCGTGACCTCCTGGTTCATAGGTCAATGCTAAACCACTGAGCCACGCCGGCCAGGCACATCTGTCTTCTTGTTTGTTTCTCAGTTTGTAGAGACAATGCACGTTCCTTGGCTTTAAACCCAGCAACAGTGGGTAGAGTCCTAACCATACTGCCTTTTCCCTAGTTCAAGGTAGCTGGGGAAGGGCTTTTAAGAACCCATGTCTTTGTCAGAGTGACAGGAGGTTGGGGAGTGAAAAAGGTGAAGGGATTAAGCAGTGCAAGTGGGTAGTTACAGACTAGTCACAGAGATGTGGATCACAGCATAGGGAATATAGTCAATAATATTGTGATAACTGTGTATGGGGCCAGGTGGGTACTTGAAGCAGCACAGGGACTAACCTGTAAAGTCCATGATTGTCTAACCACCTTGCTAAACACCTGAAACTAATACAGAATATTATTGAATGTCACCTGTGATTGGGAAACAAACAAAAAATAGAACCCATGTGAATAGATGGGCCCTCCTGGATAATCTAAGCTCATCTTCCCATCTCCTTGTCTTATCCTTAATCAAGTCTGCAAAGGCCCGTTGGCCTTGTAGGGCAACCTATTCCTAGTTCCATGGATTAGGGCAAGGCCATCTTGGGAGCCATTGTTCTGCCTCCTACATGTGGACATAAACATGTAAATGCCTCCAGCACAAATGGGAGAGGACTGAGTCACTTCAGTTCAGCAAGGCACATGGTTAATTTCTTGTTAATGTCCCATATAGTATTGCATTTAAATTGCCGCATCTGTTGCAAAAGCAAAAGAGAAACCAAGTCCATCTCTACCACTGGGTGAATTTCTTAGCACTCTACAACTCAGTTTACTCAGATGCGTAAGAAGAATGCTAAACGAATCTACCTCTCTGAAATTTTGTGAAATTAAATACAACATTGCATATAAATTACTTGGCTCCCAGGAATCATGCATGTAAACTACCCTTATTATAATAATTATTATCAATCTAATTCATTTCCATCTCATTAATTTCAAAGCACTGATCTGCTCGTCTCTCTTTCTACTTCCAACCAAAGGAGCTTTGGATTTTAATTGTACTCTTTTGTATTATGTAGAAATCTAATAAAAATGGGTTACTGGTATATTTGGCTTCTGAGTCTCCTAAAATGCGATTTTATAAGGGCATGCCATCCAGACACCAAAGGCAAGAGAAAATCCTTTGGTTGATGCATATTTGGTGTCAGTTTCACAGGCCTGGGTAGCGTCATATTCATTCTTTCTGCTCCCCAACCAGGCATGCTTTGGATCAAATATTGAGTTAATTAAGACTCTTGGAAGGAAAACTCCATCCAGCTTAGAGGAAAGCGAGGAACTTACTCTAACCTCCGGAGCCTCACCACGGGGAGCATGTCTGGTAGCATGCACTGAACTCGAGATTCTAAATTAAATGAGGAAGAGGAAAAATGGAAGCTAGCGCCGAGCTCCTTGACCGTCTTTCTGGAAGCCTGTGCTTTCTGGCTCCCGTGTCCCTCCAGCTCCCTGCGTTTTT
Organism: Myotis brandtii; assembly: GCF_000412655.1. Taxonomy (NCBI): domain Eukaryota; kingdom Metazoa; phylum Chordata; class Mammalia; order Chiroptera; family Vespertilionidae; genus Myotis; species Myotis brandtii. The sequence continues at coordinate 6,341,226 of NW_005354632.1, read as the reverse complement.
CTCCCTCTTTCTGCCTAATGCCATTTACAATGTAGATTCTTGGCCTACTTAGGATAATGGCTAAGCTGCTACTCAAAAAAAAAAAGAAGAAGAAAAAGAAAAAGAAAGAAAGCAAAAGAGGCCCAAAGTAAAGGAGCTTAGAAAAAAGAGGATATTTTTTCCTCTCTCTGAGCTACAAAAGTCGGAAAGCGAGCAGCCCAAGTTAGCAGTCGTTCAAAGACCCGGGCTCTTTCTAAACTGGTCTCTCTACATCCTCAGATTTCTGCATACCCCTGGGTTTCTGTGCACCTTCGGATTTTGTCTTCTGCAGTTCCAGCTGGGTTATAGGAAATTTTATGCTTCAATATTTCGGGGTTTGGGGAAACATGAGTTCCATAATGTCTTACAACCAAGAAAAAACCTTTTTTAATAGTGAGAATTTAGTCTGTGTCCACAGGCGCTGCGCATTGAGGCAACCCTGTGACTATTAGTATTTTCTACCTTAATATTTGAGCCTCTAAAGTCCGTCTCAGCTCCTGAAATTACTTGTCCTAATTTCAAGAAACCAGAGAAACTGACTAATCTCTTTGAATCCCATTTCTGAATTTCCGTGAGAGAGACCTAAATGGACTACTCTTGATCCCCAACGTTGGGCAGAGATAAGTGAAATAAGACAAACATGCTTTTCGCTGTCCATATCCAAAGTCAGAGAGGGAGTCAGCGGAAAAGGTTATCGGTTGGACATGTAATCCGATGGTTATTTACTACCTATGGATAGAATTTCAATTTTGTGAAGCTAACATAATGCTGGCATCAAACCAGGATAATGCACCCCAAACAGAAAGCTGCCAACCAAACACACTTAGTGGATGAAGGCATCATTATCTAAAATACTGCCAAGCTGAAATGTGAAAGACACGTCAGCAGTAAAACTCCGTGTACAAGTCCAGTTTACTTTACACTTGAAGGTATTTGATAGAAGGACTCCTGTTTATATGTTTATTTTATAGATATGTCAGAGTAGAAAGACTGCTGTTGCTATTTTTAGTTGATTAAAAGGCATTTGAATGAATTCAAATACATTTTTCTATTTAAAAGCATAGTACTAGAAGTAGATGGTTTTATCACTGTAAAGATACCACACCTCCAGAGTTTTCAGTCTTTTATTAGATCTGGTAATGACCTCTTTTTTTTCCTAACCCAGCATGATGCATAAGATGGCCTTGGGATCAATCTTCGTAGACATGAATGCCAGAGTCTGTGGCCTCCTGGTATATTGTGTGTGTGTGTGCGTGTATGTGTGTAAGAGAGAGAGACAGAGGAAGGCTTTGTGTGTACATGAATCTTGTCTAGAATTTTCTTTAACAAGAAAAATGGACATTTTCTTAGCAAAGCTACTGAGGATCTTTGATATTGATGGTCCCAATAATATCTGTTACTATCTATACTAATAAAAGAGTAATATGCTAATTAGACCAGATAGACCAGATGTCTTCTGGACAAAGCCGCAGCGGCTGAAGGGCCAAGGGCGGCAGCCACGGTGGCTGGCAGTGGCGGCAGCAGCAGGGTGATGGGGGCAGTGCCTTCCCCTGATCAGTCCAGTCGCCTCCTGCAGAGGGAGGCCAGACTGCGGCTTAGGCCTCCCCAGGGGGGAGCGAGCCTAAGCTGTCAGTAGGACATCCCCTGAGGGCTCCTGGACTGTGAGAGGGGGCAGGCTGGGCTGAGTGACCCCCCCCCCAGTGCATGAATTTTTGTGCACTAGGCCTCTAGTCTTTACTATTCAAAAATAGAAAAAGGAAAGCTACATATTTTGAAAAGTTTGGGATATTTCAGATAGTTCATTGAATAAAAAATGCAGAAGTAACTAGATTATCCTCAATTGAGAATTCTCTTCCTTGTTTCAATCTTCCACAGTATCAAGTAATTCCCCGATTGAATGGCAAATCCCAGCACTTAGAAATACTGTCTAGATGTATGGCTGTTTGCAGTGGGATCCTCAAAACACAAAGCATAGCATTCAGCTATTCACACATATTATTTGGTTGTATGTGAAAAGCAGTTATTGATTCGTGTGTCTATTACTAAATCAGTTTTATAGTCATGCAATCAAGGTTTAGTGAAAGTTTCTAATTCAGACTTGCAGATACATTAGACATGAAATATGTTTCATTCTAAACACTCAGCTCTAGTCTCAAAACTTGCATTGCTCCTTCTTTCAAGAGATTAAAATGTTCCCTTCTGTTATACAAATAGCCTGTTTCTGAACCCCCTCATACACATTCAGAGAATAATCATGCTTTGAATGAAAAAAAATAGTTTTCTGTTTTCTATACATATTCCTCAATCTTTGCATTGCTGAGCCTTAGTTGAGTTACCTGTGTCCTAATTGTTTGTTTGTGTATTTCTAAAATGCTTGCTAAGGGGCGCCCTGCCAGGGAAGGCCATGAGCAATTGCTTTGAGGCCTGGGAAGGAACTGCTTATGTAAGCCCACAGACAGACCATCTTTCTAGCGCCCCGACGCAACTGTGCATATGGGATGCTTAGTCATTATTATGTAACCACCGAGCAGTGTAGCTAGAGAATGCTGATGGCATCATAAATTGTATTTAAGAATCTGACATTAGATCCAGTATCCTGGCTTCAAAAATACAAGTTTTGCAAACAAGTAATGCAATTTTGCTGGAGTTCCAGGTGATGTCTGTGGTTGCCTCCAGGGGTAACGTTCTTCAATGTCTACGGCGTCCATGAGGGCCCATTTTAGCATATAAGTATAGAAGTTCTTTGGTGTATCTCTCCTCAGCCCCCCAACTCCACACCGAGGTATGTCAGTCTGTTCGATGCCTCCCAGCTTCGGGTCTCATTTTGTTGGTCAGTTCCTTTTGTTCATTAGATTCCACACTTTACTTTTGATACTCCTTCTCTGCACACACCATGGGAGGAGTGCAGTCATCTGATAGGAATCATATATACAAATTATAATAAAAGCAGAGGCGTGGCTTGCAGGCTTTCCTCTCTCACATTTAATGTGATTGCATTTATGTAAGCAGCCGAGGTATGGACGGGAAGTGGACGAGGAATGAGGATAACCTGGGAATTAAGCGATGGAACTGATTTAGATGCTACTTGACTTTCAGTCCAGCTAGAAAATGTACTTCCTCACTTTTTTGTTGTTGTTGTTGTTCTTATCATTGTCCTAATTCCTCTCTCTCTCTCTTTTTCTCCGGTATCTCATCGTGATCTGACATTGCAAAATAATAGAACCACTGATATGCTCAACAAAAATGTGATGCCTGTAACCATCTAACACTAAGAAGTTTCCAGATACTCTGGAGCCAGTGGAAAACCTGAAAAGTCTAATCTAACAACATTGCATTGTTTGATCTATGCCTTCAGGACAGAATGAATATTATTCAACAAGCCCAAGCAGACACGAATGGATGCTCTCATAAACACAGTGCTGGAGGCCAGCTACATCATCGCCAGCTTTATGTCCTAAACGCTCCTTTCACTGTTCGAGGCCAAGCACATCAAATGATGTGTCGCCTTCCTGGAACGTCAGAGAGGGTAGTGACTACGACCAGGGAGCATGTTAATCAGCACAATTGATATGTCTGTGTCTACAGTCCCATTTTTCTCCGTCTTCTTTTCTTTTCTCTCCCTTCTCCCTCTATATTTCAAGTTTGCCCATCACAGAAGTTACTGTGGCCTGAATTTCTGCCCTTCCCTAGTCTGCCCAGAAGCAAAAACTCTGTATGTGGGGAATCAGGAAAGTTAACCACATCCTTAGATATGTTTTAATTTGTAATATGAGGATTAGTTGTGTGTACCAAACAGAAGGACATTTTTTATTTTTTGTCACAAAATAGTTAAATAGAATAGGTTAGTGAATGTTGTTAGTTATTGCATATCTTGTATATTTTAAGTACTGTATGTGGTACATAAATTAGAGAGTTTATTATTATCTTCATCGTATTTGTTGCCTGTTGTAACAACATATACTCAAAGGAAAATCAAGAGAAACCTTATAAATATTTTCTCTAAGAAAACAACACGGCACTACAGATTTTAGAGGTGAGATATAGCTCAACTCTGAGGACTCCATAAAAATACAGGGGGACAAAGATATGGAAAGAAAGAATTTGAGTAAAAATGCGAGGGGTTGAATTGAAAGTATATTAAGTGGCAATAAACCACCAAATTAGAGAAGACATAAATATACCTGGAATGCATCTCAGTTTCACTGAGGAGTGTGGTAGGATTGGTCATTAGGACTGGGAAATACTGGGTATGAAAGGCCTAGAGTGTGGGGCAGGTGGCTGTATCGAATGTCTTCATTGTCATTAGGAGCCAGATGGGCTTCATGATTTTCAGGGCCGAGTGCAAAATAAACATGCACAGCACCTTGTTAAAATATGATTAAGACTTTCAAGACAGCTAGCTGCAGCAGAGCATTAAGCCAGTGGGGGGCTCTCCTAGGCATGGGGTCCTATAGGACTGCACAGGTAACATGCCTGTGAGCGCCCCCTGCTGGTTAGTCAGTCTTTGTGTTGGAGTAAATGATAGGAGGTTTCCAGGTAAACTGGAGGATAAGGAATTAGGAAGGGAAAACAATTGAAAGGCACTAGAACCATAGAGAAGCATTTATAAATAGCCTAATGGTTGGGAATAAAAAATCATAACATATTATGACATATGTTATGAAGTAAAAAAGAAAATCATCCATATTAGTTGACAAATAACAGCTAGTTAAAAAGACAAAGAAGAGAATTGAATAAAATGAATACACGTTTCAGCTTGGATGACTAGGAGAAAAAGCAAAAAAAATAAAAACAAGACAGAAAAATCAGAAAGAGAGGCTGATTTTAGGGGAACATTGGGATGAGGTCAGTCTTAATCAAGGGATGCCAAAATAAAACTGGATAGAAAAATAGATGAGGAAGCTAGGGATATGGGATCAGATATCAGGAGGGCGGTGGTGGGGGGGGCGGGGGACATCATTAGGAAAAGAGATAAAGATTTGAAAGTTTTCTGACCAAAGGGGGGAAAGGTTGTCCTCTTTGAAGATGAATTGTTCAAACGACTAATACTGACCATCAGTGGAGTAAATGACTCTCAGATGAGGTGCTTATTTTCTCATCCCAGACTTGCCGAGGTTGTCATTTCCATGAAGGGAGGAATTGGCCGTGTGAGGTTAAATGGAACAGCTAACGAAGGGATATTTGAGCATGAAAATAATTTAGGCTCTAACCTTCAAGGCACAAACCAGTCAGAGAGAGCAAAAATAAACAAAGAAGAGCTGTAAGAGAACAGTAAAGAGTTACTGAAGTCCTAGGTGGAAAGACTTTCAAGTTGTAGGTACAAGGAGACAAAGCATGTCTAATGCTGTACAGAGGTCGGGAGGGCACGTCTTGTTAGAAACTCATGAACTGGGGGAGGAGGCTGCTGGTGCTAGTGCGGGAGCTTGCAATCCCAGGGGCAGCGTGCATACAGCAGCCAGATAGAGAAGGACCGTCACCAGGACATGTGACCCGGCAGGACGGTCAACTTCTAATGTGCATTGTGGAGGCACGCCCATTGGGGTGGAGCAGAATGGGCAACAGGAATGAGAAGAAAGTGACTGGTTCCGTGAACATTGTTAAGAATGTAACCCAACTTTAAAGGGGAGGCAAAGACAGGTGCATGGGAGGGAAAATGGGAGAAAACGGAGGAGTTCAAGAGTAGAAGGTTTAAAGAATCCAAGGACCAGTTGTTCTAAGAGAAAGAGGGGGAAGGAAATGAGAGAGGGGATGGGAAAAAGATTGAAGACGCTGTGTTAAACATGAGAATTTCCAGATTCCATGACTGCAGAGCAAGACAGTGTTACCCTGTGAGTTCACACGAGGCCAAAGATAACGCCTTGTAATATGTTTCATTTCTTCTTCTGTGAAAATGCTAGTCTATGGATAAAACATTGTTGGCATACCATTATTTTCATGTATTTTTTTTTTTTTAGTTAAGCTCCTAAACTCCAGCTTTCTGGTTTTGTACTTTAAGTTCTATACACAAGAGTTGTCCTCTGACTCTTTTGCTGCAGAGCTATTTAGGTGAATTATACTTAGCAAGTATTTTTGCAATCGGAGAGCTAATGATGCAGCCCTTTGCCTCCACTGTCTCATTGAAATTTCAACCCCCATAAAAAATGGTAGGACTTGGGTTCCTGGGCAGGTAACAGTCTAACAAATCTCTATCTTTCTGCTGCTCTACTTGCGTTGTAATAAATCCCAGCTCAGAATTTACAGTGTCTTCAGACTAGTGCAGACAAGGAGCCAGAATTATCTCGGCCATTTCTCCAAGCTTCTAAAATATATACACATCCTTAATGCTGACCGGAAGAAATAGATATTTTGCGTTCTTCCACAGGCACTGTTGGAAAAATGGTTTTTTGTAATAGTTCTTCCGGGTGCCCAAGGTCACATAAGGCTGCTGCCCATACAACGTGTTCTTGCTGATGCTTTGAAAGCATTTAAGAAGTCTCTCTCCACTTTGCTGTTCTAGGTGTCTGGGATGGCATATGTGAAAATCATTTACAAGGAAAACTTTTCTCTTGGGTTTGTCTGTCATTCTTGGCTTTCTCCCCCTGCTCTACCCATTACTCTGACCATCACCGAATGTTTTAAAGTCCATTCATTTACTTCTTTGGCTCTACCTTAAAGCATTACACTCTCTCATAGCAAGGTCTATGTCCGAATAATGTCGGGATCAGTAATTTCTACTACAGTATCTGAATTATAATAGACTCTCAGCATACACTTCTTAAGTTCATGTGAAATGTGGACCCAGGACCCACATTTTGGGGAGATAATGAGGTCTGTTTTACAATTTCTTCCAAGCCCAGGACAGGATTCCTCATCGTGGGGATCCACGTTTCTCCCCCTGCTCTACCCATTACTCTGACCATCACCGAATGTTTTAAAGTCCATTCATTTACTTCTTTGGCTCTACCTTAAAGCATTACACTCTCTCATAGCAAGGTCTATGTCCGAATAATGTCGGGATCAGTAATTTCTACTACAGTATCTGAATTATAATAGACTCTCAGCATACACTTCTTAAGTTCATGTGAAATGTGGACCCAGGACCCACATTTTGGGGAAATAATGAGGTCTGTTTTCCAATTTCTCCCAAGCCCAGGACAGGATTCCTCGTCGTGGGGATCCACATAACAGTATAGGTTGCCCCAGGCACAGAGGGTGGCCCTCCGAGTTTCACAGGTGGAGAAACCCTAAAGTCTGGAACCTTCTGAACCCCGTGGAATCAGGCAAGGTCGGGTCATGAGAACTCAGGAGGAAGTGGGGTTAGGGATCTTCTCTCCATCAAGGGCTCACCTCGGAAAAATTGTCCTCTTGTCTCTTTGCTCAGGCATCTCTCTGTGCAGTGTTTTTATTCACCTGGGAATATGCAGGACCGACAGACAGCCTAGTAGCGTCTGAAGTTGTTGACTTGACCCCAGTCATGAATCACTTTGAACATATGGTGGCACGAAGAGAAATAAACCACAGAATTTACCATGTTGGTCAAATTAAAATAAGCTGCAAAAGAAAAATTAGAACAAAAGGAATTGCATTTGCCACAGTTTAAGCACACAGACTTGTTTTTAAGTGTGCGTGTAGCTTCCTTTGATCCTAAGTTTCCATAACTACAGAATAGGACATTTTTCACTTAGAAAAACACACAAACATTTGTCAAAAGGCGCTCCCTGGGATGTAGTGCTTGGGTTCCCGGGAATTTGACTTCATGTAGTTTGTGCTTCAACAACCTCTCCTGCTAACGGGCTCTGCGCCTGACTCAGTCCTACCCCAGGTCTTCTTCCTACTCCCACTCAGTGGTCATGACAATCAATGCATCTACTGGCCCATAAATGCTTGCAATTGGTTCTGGCAATAAAACCCTTCTTAGGAATTTACATATTTGAAAGCCATCTATTTTATTGGTAGGTCATCGCTTTGGCCATTACATAAAATTGGTAAATAAGGAACAGAAGTTTCTCCGAACATAAATAGCAACATGAACATATTTAGAAAGTTAAAAAAAAAAGGATTGCATATATAAAGCCATTAAAATAGGGTCAATTTTCTAACTCTTTAACAAAAATAATAATGCATTTAAAGAGCCAGCAGATGAGGATTTACAAGAAATGAACTTTTTATGTATCACTCAGCCAATCTTTTGCTGGTGGAGAGGGTCTTGCCTTCGGTTTGTAAAAAAACACAACATCCATGAAGAAGTGAAGCCCAAGAAGATGAGGTACTCCTGGCCGGCCTCGGTGGCTCAGTGGTTGAGCATCAACCTATGAACCAGGTGGTCACGGTTCGATTCTGGTCAAGGGCACATACCTGGTTTGCAGGCTTAATCCCCAGTGGGGAGAGTGCAGGAGGAAGCCAATCAATGATTCTCTCTCATCATTGATGTTTCTAGCTCTCTCTCCCTCTCCCTTCCTCTCTGAAATTATATATATATATATATCTTAAAATATATATATATATTTTAAGATGAGTTACTCCTCATCTGTAAAACAGGTTGGATAGTGAGAAAGCAGTGACACCTGATTCTTCACTGTGATTGGTTATAATATGGAAATTTTTACTGGTTACCTCCTATGGACCTTGGGCAATAGTTCAGGTTCTGCTTACTGAAGCTTTGTGGGTCTGACAGACTGGTTTAGTCAGCTCAGGGAAGGAACTTTCAAGGCTGATGTCACTTGTTTTTGTTTTTTTATTATTTTTTAAGGGCCATGTGTCCTCAGAATTCTTCACTTAGCCCCAATCCCAAAGATATTTTAAGTGTTTTCTTCTGATCATTAATATTTTAAATGTTGCCTGTCCCGATAAATGGTTTCTTGAGATGCCACAATACTACTTGTGGCAAATAAGTGATGTTCTGAAGTTTAGTTATAAGTTGAGGTGTATGAAAAACTTCCTGAAAGATGCTATAATTTAACATGAAATTACATTATTTCATTGTCATTCTGTTTTTCAGTGAAGGAATTGGGGAAAAAAACTGCCAAAAACAAAATATGTAAATAAAAGGGCATTAATAAGGGGAGCATAGCCAACAACTTGAATAAAATTTTCGATGCCTACTTTAATATAAAATGTAACTAACTAACTAGCTCATTGTTGCCCACCATGTACAAGACACACACACCTGGGTAATTTCATAATCCATTAATTCAATTACTCCATAAAAAGTGTCACATTTTTAAAAGTGAGGGTAGACAGTAGTGTTAAGCAAAAGTAGATTAAGCATAATCACTGCTATTAAGCATAAAAGTTAATTATGTATTTTCTAGAGTTGCAACCATAAATGAAAGCATAATTAATTACAAACATTTCATTATTTATTAGTAAGATGAATAGTGGCTGGTTAGAAGAAATGGTTCATTCCCTGTAAAATCTCAAAAGGATAATTGCATAGTTTTTCCCATCATTGCCATCAAATGAGAAAAGAGCATTGTTTCCTAATATAATTTTACTAGTAAAAGAAGAGATAGTCATAGGGATTTATTGATTCTTTGTAAATGAGTTCTCAAAAAAGGTAAAGAAATAATGTTTAGTTACATAAATTTCTGGTGTTGAAATTTCATATAGCAAAAGAAACGGTCCAAAAGAAAGAATATCCCACCCAGCCATTGTGGGTCAGTGGTTGAGCGTCGACCTATAAACCAGAAGGTCAAGGTTCGATTCCCGGTCAGGGCACATGCCCGGGTTGTGGCTCAATCCCCACTGTGGGGCGTACAGGAGGCAGCTGATCAATGGTTCTCTCTCATCATTGATGTTTCTTTCTCTCCCTCTCTCTTCCTCTCTGAAATCAGTAAAGATATGTTTTTAAAAAGAATGAATGTCCCTTTGTTATTCCTCCAAAATATTCCCGTTAACTCAATCATGTTTCTGAGAGGAACTGGAGATCAGACTATGAAAGGGCAAAGTCACAACAGAGGGAAGGAGCTCCCATTGGTGAGGTAGCTACTGCTTGCTGTGGCAGTTTACAGTCACAAGAAAATAGCGGAAGGAAAGTAACTATAAGAAAAATGGTTCCAGTTGGTTAACGTTCTTCAAGAGATGCAAGGAAATTTGGAATTGCTTTTAATGTACTGTTTCGTCGTGTGGATGTGTTTCTTGGAGTGTAACGGCATCTCAGATTAGATTTATATTCTGGTTCTATTTCAGCGCTGTTTGTCGACCCAGGGTGCAGGGCCCACCTGGCCCTGTCATTAGAAGTATCACTCCCAGACAAAACGTCGTTTTCATTATAACTCCTCAAACTTTCAATGTGATGTGGTTATAGTTCTAAACATGCCCAGAAAGCCAAGCTGTACTCCGGGAATATTATTGCGATAGTAATGATTTTAGAAGAGGAAGCTTTCAAGACTCGATGACTCAGACACATTTATGCCATACTGTGAGTTCTGTAAGTTGGAGAAATGTAAATATCTGCAGAAGCTATGAATTAGAAATTAGATTTTATCCCAACTTCTGAGGACATTGAGTTTCACACACTAGTGAGGAATTTTTTGGTGGGGGTAGATGAAGCTATTGTGATGCCTACGGAGATTAATTTGTGAATTCCACCAAGCCCATCAGCTATCAATCATCAGATACCCTGGAGAAGTGGGGGTTTGCTATATCGCTTTTAATCAATCCTCCTTAAGTGTTCTCACAAAAAATATGCTTTTAATTTAAGTAAAATAGAGGTATTGCTAAAGACACCAGAAACTTGGAACGATAGCAAGGAATGCTACAAAAATTCTATGTGCATAAGTGGCAACTTAGATGAAATGACTAATACTTCAAATACCACAAATTACCAAATTTCCCCAAGATAACATAACTAACACGAAAAATAATACATGTAATTATGAGAAAAACTGCACTCATATTTAAAACCTCCTGGAGAAAGCAAGTCTCTCAGGGCTGGGGAACGTCTGACCCACAAGCTGTATAAGGCCCATAAGGCCTAAGAAATCATCTGGCCCGGCCCTGCCAAGGCATAGGGGTGAGTTAATGAAATGTTTGACCAAAGATAACAGGCTAGTTTTTAAGTGGATGATTCTGTGTGGCCCGCAAATGATGTGATAAATACCCAAAGGGCCCTTGGCAGGAAAAAGTTTCCCACCCGGTGAGCCTGGTGGTTTCAGGGGAAGATTTGGTCAGTGATAAATACCCAAAGGGCCCTTGGCAGGAAAAAGTTCCCACCCGGTGAGCCTGGTGGTTTCAGGGGAAGATCTGGTCACATTTAACAAAAAAATGACACCAATGTTACACAGTCTTTTCTAGAAAACAGAAAAGAAGGAAATGTTCCCCAATCCATTGGTTTAGGCCAGTATTACTTGGGGGGGGGGGGGGGGGGAAGGGGTAGGGGCCGATTAACACATATTTTGTATGTTATGTGTGCTATATACTGCATTCCTAGACTAAAGTTAGATAAAAGAAAATGTTGTTAAGAACATAATAAGGAAGACATTTACAGTACTCCTCTGTATTTATTGGTACCGTAAGTTTATGATGCCTGTTTACAAGATGAATCACCCATCTGTCAGTACCTACATCAGTATTGTCTTATATGATACAAAACACTGTAGGTGTTCTACATATGACTAACCCTAGACATCAAAAGTGAAAAGGCGTTTATAACAAAAAATAAAAAGCAGTACGATTGCATTATGGTAGCCTAGCATAAGCTATATGATTGTTTCACAGTAGGAAGAAAATATCCAAAATATTTCCCAATGTATTTATTGAAATAATATCTGTGTACAAGTGGACTCCCACAGTTCAAGCCCATGTTGATCAAGGGTCAACATGTATTTCCTAAATTAAATATATCTAAAAGCCTATAGAGAGAGAAAATAGAGATGTGGGTAGAAAGAGAGAGGGAAGATATAT
>NW_005354632.1:6321850-6329303 GCF_000412655.1 Myotis brandtii | reverse complement strand
ATTTATAGATGCTTGCTAGTCATCAATATGAATCATCTTTGGAGGAGAGATATTCTCATGAGATAAAGCAAAGTGTTTATTCTGTTCTAAGAAATGCATTCAAAATTTAAGAAAATTTAAATGATTTTCGTTATCTGTGTGTTCAGTAATTTACTAATATATTCGAGTGTACAGATTACTTAAGAGATTTTACAGTGATACTCTACCCTTCTGCTAATTTTCTCAGAAATCTGTAGTTTCATTATCTTGTTAGTTCTTTTAAAGTTCATAAGTGAATGTCATCCTGGCCTCAGCCCAGCTTCTAAGTTAACAAAGTCCTTTAATTGTAGCCAAATGCTATCCCTTGTAGTCTAATAATTTTGTGTAGAGCAGAAATTTAAAATCAGAACTACAGGAGGTCAATATCTGAGGTTCTTGCTTCACCACCAGAATAAAAATTAGTATATTTCAAAGGTTGTAAAAGGATCTAAGAAAAGCTAATTTTACTTAATTTCCAGAATTAAGAAGACATAATTGCTGTTACTCTGGGAATTGGAACATTCGTAATTATTGAATGTGCTAATTCCATGCCACTTGTGGTAAGTCTGTGGTAAGAGAAGTGAATGGTTATGTCCTCCACATATACCTTTTAAAATTGAGAACATCAGCTCCCGCGTGATGTCTGGTGCATCCGAGTATGCTATGACGTAAGCCGGAGGTCATGAAGAGCCCCCGGTTATAATGAACAATTGACTGAAGAGTCACTGCCTATGAATTTCTCCTCAACATAACATGGAATCCAACTTTATCCTCAGTCACAGGAATTTTCTCCGTCAAATGGTCATCAGCGTCACTGCAACAATTTCGGTTGTTCTTGATGTTTCCTGAAATTGGCATCCATAGAATGCAGCATGCTGTTCAAAACCAGTCTTCCTGGGTAAGAAAAAAATAATGTCCAAAAATGAGCTCAAGAGAGAACTGTCCTCATTTTTTTTTTACTTCAAGTTACTCAATCAGTGAGAACCAAATGCCAAAGCAAAATTAAACAAATATAAGCAAAAGTAAAAAAAAAAAAAATATTTTAAAGGGGGGAAATTAAAAGGAGGGATTTCTGGTTAAAGTGACATGTGTTAAATTGGAGATCCCAGATCCATGACCTGTGAGACATATAAAAGTTAAAAATATTATTTCAAGTAATGGACGAGAATTCCGAAATGTTGGAGGAGCATTTGAAATTATCAGTGAAGTCAGAGCACCATCCCGGAAAGGAAGGGAGTGGGAGAATTTTCCAAAAGTCCTGATGGCATTATGTCTTGGTCTCAGGGACGGGGAGAAGGGGGCTGAGCCTTTTTGAAGTCGGTAACCTCATATAAGCCAATGAAGAAGACACCGTATTTAAATATCGAGGTGAATTTAAAAATTGCAGATTCCTTCTTCTCCACAACCTCTCCAACCCTTGTTATTAGTTGTCTTGTGGATAACAGCCATTCTAGCTGCTGTGAGGTGGTATCTCCTTGTAGTTTTTTAAAAATATATTTTATTGATTTTTTACAGAGAGGAAGGGAGAGGGATAGAGAGTTAGAAACATCCATCAGCTGCCTCCTGCACACCCCCTACTGGGGATGTGCCCGCAACCAAGGTACATGCCCTTGACCTGAATCGAACCTGGGACCCTTCAGTCCACAGGCCAACACTCTGTCCACTGAGCCAAACCGGTTAGGGCTCCTTGTAGTTTTGATTTGCATTTCCCTAATAGCTAGTGAAGTTGAGCATCTTTTCCTATATTTGTTGGGCGTTTGTCTTCTTGGGAGAAGTATCTGTTCAGGTCTTATACCCATTTTTTATACCCATTTTTAAGGCAACATGGATGGATCTTGAGAATATCATGCTAGGTGAAATCAGAAGGAAAAGTTAAGAACCATCTGATTTCACTCATAAAATTGACAGTAACAAATGAACAAACAAGAAAAACAAACAAAAACTCATAGACACAGACAACACTGTGGTGGTTACCAGAAGGAAGGGGGGTGTGGGTAGTAAAGGATAAAGGGGGTCAAATATATGGTGATGGAAGATGATTTGACTTTGGGTGGTGGGCCACACTGCAATATTGCAAATGGTGTATTATAGAATCGTACACTTGAAGCCTATACAATCTTATTAACCATTATCACCCCAATACATTTAATTTAAAAAGAAAAAAAGTTAATAAAAAATGCAGATTATAAGTTTCCTGGAAGATAATGAAAAAACAAAAACAAACAACAAAAACTACCTATAGTTCATATAACAGCACCTAAAATGCATCTGCAAATTTGAACTGTTTTAGTTTCTCACATTTTGAATTGATAAATTTGTCCTAAGAAGCATCTAGATTTTGTAACTGAGCTAAGAGTCGTCTGAAAACCAAGTGCAAGTTACCCTTTTGTAAGGAAACCTCCACCTGGAAGGGTGTCCCCTGGCTGTCCCTGGAGGAAGGGGGGGTGACCATATCTCTAGGAACTTGGGGGTGTTTCAGCCAAGAACCTGGGAGGGTTGAGGGAAAATTATTCTCCATCCCCCACACATGAAATTCAGATTGTTCTGTTTTGGATAGAAAATACACATTTGAACACTTCTGTTGTTAGGAAGCTTGCAAAATATGTTCCACGATTGGTCAGGAAGAGTGAACGGAGAGACAGAAAAGCAGAGACATAAAAAGGATCACTTTCCTTTTCCTTCTTTCCCTCCTTTTTTTTTTTTTTTTCTCCATGTGCTTGTTTTTTGTTCCTTCCTCTTTTGAATTTTAGGCTGAATGCTCAGAAGCCGGCCCCAGGTCAGCCCCAGCCCATCCTGTGCATGTTAATGACTTGCCATCTAAGCACCTGGCATTTATTTTTAGTTGTAATTGGAAGATTATATAACTTACTAACAACGTAATTGGTAACAATACACAGCTCAGGATGTTTCCCAGCTAATGTTAAAATGTAATTGAAATGTAAATAGAGTAGCAAAATGTCATATGCAGCAATGAGTTCTAATATTTTCCTATTAACAAAGGAAATCAAAATGGAAAAGGCAGTTATAAGAACTGTAATTAATGATGTCGACTAAAACTACCTCATGGCACTGGACATTGACTAGCCATTGCATAAATCCAATACTACGAATTTTGTTTGTTTTTATCATACATTAAAAGCTATTTCTAAAAAATGGCTGACATTGTTAGGCAAAAAGGCTTCCAATATTTCAGAAAAATCTGACATTTTTTTTATGTCAAACACCTAGTATATTAAAGTAGGATAGAGCCTAGCCAATGTGGTTCAGTGGTTGAGCATCGACCTATGAATCAGGAGGTTGTGAGTTTGATTCCCGGTCAGGGCACATGCCCGGGTTATGGGATGAGGAGGGAGGGGACATGTAGGAGGCAGCCAATCAATGATTCTCTCTCATCATTGATATTTCTATATATATATTTCTCTCCCTCTCTCTTCCTTTATCTTCCTCTCTGAAATGGAAATATATAAACAAAAACAAAAAATTGGTATGGTAGAAAGATGTGCACCGTTTTTCTCTCCATAGAAATATTCATGTTCAGAAGTTTGTTTTTTCTTTTTCACTTATATGATAAGCTGAGGTCTTTCTTTTGGTTAAAAGAAAATTTACTTTCTCTTTAACAAAGGAGTTTTCTGCACCATTTTTAAAGCCCTAACTATGTATATACACTGTATATATTCTGCAACTGTTCCTCCCGATACCAAAGATAAGTAAGTAAAACCAGTAGCAAGAGAATTGTGCTCCATAGATGGAGTTCAGCATGGAATTGGCCCTCACCTCTCGGGGGCATCACCTTTCTTATGGTGATGGGCATATCTGATCTGACATTTTCCAGCCTTGCTTTCCCATTGGCCGAATCTCCCCGTGAGCCCTCCCCAAGGTACCACCTCTCAGACCCTGGGCTTTGTCCAACAGCTGGGCCGCTCAGGAGTGGCTGAGCATTTTCATGAGGAAAGGACAGAGAGGTCAGGGAAAAGTGCCAATCATCTCCAGTCCCACCGCACTCCCTGCGGCCTGGAGATAAAGAGGAGACCGTCTAAGGGCCTTCAGTGTAAATGCTGTTTTGTTCATTTAGGTCTAAACGGAATGGTATCTGCCTGGCCTAGTCTAATGAGTATAATTTGTGAAATCAGGTCTATTTCCACTAATTCAGTATCCATAGTAATAAAAGCATAATATGCTAATTAAACCGGACGTCCTTCCAGAACAATTCCCGGACAAAGCTGGGGCTGTGAGGGAAGCCCGGGTCCCGGGTGCCAGAGGGAAGCCAGTGCTGGCAGCCGGGGAAAGGAAGGCCTACTCTTGCCGAATTTCGTGCATCGGGCCTCTAGTATACATATATTAAATTAGTAGATTAACGCCAGTAAATGTACACTTGGTGAGGAAATAAATCTTTTAGAAACTAGCCGGTGAGAATCCTGACAGTTTGTTCACTGAAGCTGGGGACACATTCAGCTTCAAACTGTCATGTCAGATATGTGGACACGTGGTTCCCTGAATGTTTGTTCAACTCACTGTGGGAGGGGGGATGCATTTTAAGGATGAAAGGAATGATTTTCAGTATTTAAACTGCCTGTTTCTGTACCTTCGTACGTGGAGCTATTCCGTGCAGAACAAGCCAGATGTTCCCAACAAATTATCTGGGCCCCTTTGGGAGAGCATTCAGGTAGCCCGGGTCCCTTGCTCAACTGGCCGCTTCCATGCATGCAACGGTGGCCTGTTTAGTGGCTCTGGGTTTGCAAAATGGGGCGCTCTGCAATGCACGCTGGGAAGGGACCTCAAGCCCCCAGGCATGACCGCTGGTACCGAGGGGCAGGAGCAGGGGCAGCCGGCTAACGTGGGAATCCCGCGATCAGACGTGGACTGGCTGGTTTTGCGCAGAGGCCCCGACAGCTGGGAAGGAAAGCAGCCGAGCTGCCAACAGCGACAGGCCCCGGAGAGAGTGGCTGCGTTAGCAACCGCCATGGAGACGCGGCGCCTCCTTTTCCCCCACCTGCAGCCGTCCTCACGTTCATAGCAACAGCCTCAGCCACCATAGCCAGGCTGGGACTTGAAACATCAATGATGTATTTTGAAATGCCTCAACATGGGGACGTTTGCCGTAGCTTAATGGAAGCCACCCGGCAGAGGAGGGAAGCGCACTGGGCTTTGAGACCAGACCCATCAGAGTGTAAATCCTGGTTTGGATCTTTACTGGCTTTGTGACCTTGAAGACCTTGAAGGGGTTCTCTTTTATCTCTCTCTCTCCTCTCTCTCTTCTCTCTCTCTCTCTCTCTCTCTCTCATATATATTTTTATTGATTTCAGAGACGAAGGAAGAGGGAGAGAGATAGAAACATCCATGATGAGAGAGAATCATCGATGGACTGCCTCCTGCACACCCCACACTGGGGATGTGCCCTGACTGGGAATCCAACCGTGACCTCCTGGTTTACAGGTCCACGCTCAACCACTGAGCCACAGGCGGGCGAAGGGGTTCTCTTTTATTCTCGATTCCTCCTCCGTAAAGCAGTGGTAATAACACGATGTATGAACAGAGAGGCTGTATCAGTGGCCTCGCAGGTGCCAATTATAGATTTGGGTGGTAGGTCTAGATGTCCCGGGAGCATGATACTGTGCTAGAAGCTTGGCCGCCATGACATAGCTGTGACAGCTAACTGGTTTATAAGACTGTGTTGATTTTAACTTGATGATGTGAATGGTTGGGTTTCTCCAAAGCACAGTTATCTAAATAATAATAATAATAATTAAACCCTTTATTTACTCAATTTTATTTTTCTCAAACAAATTGAGGATGACTATTTAATGGCAGATGCTGACCACAAGGAGGAGCCCAAGATCCCTTCATCCCCTTATTCACCCCCTAGCATGGGACCCATCCAAGGGCAAGGGAGGGCCCAGGTGGTGGGAGTGTGTTTCTCTCTCTACCTGAGGACCCCAGGCTCTCCCCCTGCAGCCTCTCTTCAGAGTCATCACCTGGGGCCCTGGTCTCCCAGGGAACCAGGAGGCAGTGGGGTCAAAGCAGGCCTGTTCCCCGACGAAGAGGCACGTCTCTGAAAAAGCCTAATGTGGGTTCTATCCCAAACATTGAGGGGCAAAGAGCCACACCATTTTGTTTTTCTTTACTCTCCTTTAGTCTTTCATTCTCACTGGACTAGTAACTGTTCAAGGGCTGTGACCTGGGAGTAGGCTTGGGGAGGACTCTTGGAACCACAGGGATGTTTCTGGGTCCATTTAGATGCTAGAACTTGTCTGTTCCTTTTCAGCAAGAGGAGGCTTGGCCTCCCCACCCTGGTCAGGCTGGTACAGGAGGCGATTGCACTGAGCGCGACACAGAATGCCAGGAGTACAGGAGCCTGCACTAGCTAGTGTAAGCTAGCTTGTCACTTGGTGTTATGAGAAATTGATGGTTGAATAGTTGAGCATTCAGGATCCTAGGTCCCAGGCAATAATAATAATAATAATTCTTCCCCACATCCATTTCTCCTTATAGGCAGCGGTTGTGTGTGCTCAGAACTGGGGTTCAGATCTTGGATCTCCCATTTGCTGGCTTGTTTCCGAGTCTGTAAAATTGCAGTTTCTCATTTTGCATTTTGCATCAGTCTGTTCATTCACTGAGCCCCTGCTGCGTGGCCGACACTGCCCTCAGCGCTAGAACGCAATGCTGAGCAGCAGGCACCCAGTCGGCACACACTGTCCTGGGGAAGAATGTTGACAACGAGCAGATAGTCTTTCATTCTCACTGGACTAGTAACTGTTCAAGGGCTGTGATCTGGGAATAGTCTTAGGAAGGACCACAATGAGCAGAGAGAGAGACGTAGGGTAAAGGGCTGTGAAGGGAAACAGTAAAGGGGACAGGGCTTGTCAGGAGAGTCATTGCGGATGTCCAAGCCATGCACGTACTAGGGGGACATTGGATTCAGGCTGAGGGAGCGTGAAGCACAGGGTGCCGTGGGATGGCGTGTGCCGGGCATGCGGAAGGACCTGCAGAAATTGCGGTATTGTTGAAATTACGTCAGCGAGGGGGAGAGCACCAGGAGGTGAGGTCAGAAAAGGTGAGGACACGCTGACACAGTCATCCTAGGACAGCCGTGGGCAAACTACGGCCCGCAGGCCGGATCCGGCCCGTTTGAAATTAATAAAACTAAAAAAAAAAAAAAGACCGTACCCTTTTATGTAATGATGTTTACTTTGAATTTATATTAGTTCACACAAACACTCCATCCATGCTTTTGTTCCGGCCCTCCGGTCCAGTTTAAGAACCCATTGTGGCCCTCGAGTCAAAAAGTTTGCCCACCCCTGTCCTAGACCCAATGTGACCCATTTCACTCTGCTCCAGGGGAAGGGGCCTTCCCCTCAGAGTGACTCCGCTGCCCCTGGATGACCCAGGCTCTAGATCAGTGATGGCGAACCTATGACACGCGTGTCAGAGGTGACAC
>NW_005354632.1:6262624-6321702 GCF_000412655.1 Myotis brandtii | reverse complement strand
CCAGGACAGATACCACAAATTCCTTCATTGTTACCATGTTAGTTGTTCCGGCACCCACCTAAGTATGTGTCTATCATTTTATTTCTTATCCAATCCCAGGGGTCTCCCCTCCCCACCCCCCGCCTCTCTAATCTATCACCAATGGATTCATGTAGCCCACCTACGTCCCCTCCTTTGATTGCAATGTAAAAAAATAGATGTAAGACCCAATCCATTGAGATATTGCTTCCCGGCAGTTGTCAACAGTTTGGCTCAAATAAACTCACAAAAATTATTTTTTTTTTAAAAAAGGAAAGAAAAGGTTTGGACACTGGTCACAGAGTGTCCTTCCGGCCATTGGAAGAACTTCCGCTTTTCTTCCATGCATGAGGAGAAGGGATGGCCCCTGGAGCAGAATGTGAGGTGATGTGACTTCCGTTGGGGGCCACATGTGGACAGTGGAGCACGGGAGAGGCGGGAGTGGATGGAGAGAAACATTGGGAGGAAGAAGAGTGAAGAGTAGACCAGCCAAGGATTATGGCGAGGACAGGGACTGGGGAGAAAGAGAGAACTCTACTTGGACCGTAGCAGCGGTGCCAGAGGATTGTCTCACCATATGAATGGGAAGAGTTTGCTTTGACAAAAGGAAGAGTCATCCAAACATCACGAGTTCTGTTTGAGATGCTTGTCAACCTCAAAGCAGAGAATTTCAGAAAATTCTGACCATGATTAAAGTCTTCAAACCACCTTTTATGCACAGTGAGAAGAAGGATAGCTGTTATCTCCATGACTGTTTCTGCCTTATGATCTGACACCCTATCTATTGGGGGGAGGAGGAGGGGGAGTGAATGTGACCACAAGATCAAGGTTAAAGGCTCCCCGAGAGGACAGGGCACAGCACAGAGAGCTGAACTTCATCGGGACAGAATCCCCAGTCAACATAGCAACATCTGGCATCTGCAGGATTAGCATTTATTAAAAAGCCGGATGTGTGGAGTTTGGGGGATTCAGAAGATCCCTGGTCAATTCTTTTCAGGCCTCACTAGAGATGAAATTAGATTAATAAATGCTATCTTCATTTTTAAGGGATTGCCCAGGGGGGTGGGGGGAAAATGCCTTGCACATTTTTTATAAAATTCTGTACTTTATAGACTACTGTTTTTTCTCCCTGTATAATCAAATCTATTTTAATCTTTAGACCTAGTAGAATATATAGGGTGGGGCAAAGGTAGGTTTACAGCCCAGCTGGCGTGACTCAGTGGGTGAGTGTCGATCTATGAACCAAGAGGTCAGGATTTGATTTATGGTCAGGGCACATGTCTGGGTTGCAGGTTCTCTCTCATCATTGATGTTTCTATCTCTCTCCCCTCTCCCTTCCTCTCTGAAATCAAATATATATATATAATTTTTTTAAAGTCCTTGGAAGCAAAATCTTAGATGCTTATATCCCTCCCACCCAACTTTATTTAATACCTTTGCAAGTTGATAGCTTTATCTAAAGAGTAACAGTCCATAGTGCAATCATTTTTGCTCTTCTTTATATGTTTAAAAGTTATTCACGATGATGCATATACCTTTTGGTCATGTATTTCCATTTTTGGAACAATGCCGTAATGCACTATCATAGGGTAGTATATTAATTCACTCTGCAGTTTATAGACTTCTAAGTTGTTCCAGTTTTTCAGTATTAAAAATGAGGTTGCAAAGAACTTTTGTTCCACCGTCTCCTTGTGTACAATCCAATATTTCCTCTCCGGCGAAGAGTATTCACAGTGTGACACCAATGGGTTTGGGTACCCCAAAGCGGTCGGGCCCTCAGGCCCCTGAGCAGCTGGGGCAGTGGGAGACACCCTGTGGCCTCCTGGGGCAGCCAAATTGATGGACTTGAGTGGGTCTTCAGATATTTTTTTTTTTTTGGTACTTTTTTCATGACGAGAAAATATTTGGAAGCACCCATTTAGCCTTTGTGGCTAAAAGTAGTTTCTAGTGAGCCTGGCCTGGTCCAGTGAGCCTGCCAGCATGACGGGCCCTACCTGATCATAGACCTCAGGTTGTCCCTCCACTGCTGTTTTAGGGGTTTGGCTGCTACAAATAGTGACATGACGAGCTCTCTTGCACGCGTTTCCGGTGCCCATACTCTCCTGGGTAGGAGAGGAATTCCAGCTGTAGGAGATGCATTGTTCATCTCTGACAGGCAGGGACCAACAGTTTGCCAAAACCGCTGCATCAACAGCCCATACTCTCCTGGGTAGGAGAGGAATTCCAGCTGTGGGAGATGCATTGTTCATCTCTGACAGTTTGCCAAAACCGCTGCATCAACGTAGAATCCCAAACGCAGTGGGGAGTTCCCGTTGCTGCACGTGCTCACCGGTCTTTGATATTGACCTTGTACTTTCGTTTGGCTTTTGTTTCAATGGTTAGATACACCCGTGGGTCTGATGGCAGTGGCTCCTCCCAACAGCGTGGCCCATCTTGTCCTTCGTCCTCTGTTTGAGTCCAGGCACTGACATCCTGAATTTCATTCAGACTGTGCCGCTGCCTGTCTGCCAGCTGGCTGGAGGGAGGAGGGATTGGACGTTTGTGGCACATTCTGAGAAGATGATCCTCCCTGAGATCAGCAGGCAGCTATAATTATAATGAAAGAGGCAAGATATTTATTTAATCAGTTCGATTCTCTTTTTACTCGCCGACCACTTCAGAGGGACTCCTGAGCGCTTCGCTCACCCTGAGTGCCAACACCTACACGGAGTGTAGGCACAGCTGCTATGCAAAGTTATTAGCAGCAAATTTAGCTCATCGTAATGTCAACTTGTCAGAATGGCAGTGAAATAAAATGAAATAAAAGTTCCTGTTACTATACCGTTTGAACATTTTCTCCTTTGGCAATAGTTGATTCCAAATAGAAAAAAAAAAATTGAAAAACAATGAACTCTAAGTGCAATATTCTGATTCTCACTTAATTGATAAAAAAATCACTACACTATCTTCAAAATCATGCTCTTTCTTAGAATAAAGATATATCCTTTTTAAATGTCCCTTTTCCTAGATTATTCTAATTTACTTCATGATAAGAAGGGCATATCTAATATAAAGCATGAGGTAGAATTATAGAAATTACATAATTGCTCTGAGGTGCCCACTCGAGAGCACATCAGCCTACATAGATGCCTTGTTTTAAGCAGATTCCATGCATAATAAACTTCATGTTTTAAATATGATTTATTGTTGGCTCCCTCGCATAGTAAAGCGGCTGAGGTTTAAACAAATTGTTCCATTTATACAATACTACTTAACACATTTTTCAGGTAAACATCTAGAGCAGTGGTTCTCAACCTTCTGGCCCTTTAAATACAGTTCCTCATGTTGTGATTCAACCATAAAATTATTTCGTTGCTACTTCATAACTGTAATGTTGCTACTGTTATGAATCATAATGTAAATATCTGATATGCAGGATGGTCTTAGGCGACCCTGTGAAAGGGTCGTTCGACCGCCAAAGGGGTCGCGACCCACAGGTTGAGAACCGCTGATCTAGAGTACAGAGACATACTCGTGTCGTGCACATTTAGAAACAGATCAGAAAACGTTATTTCCATGAAGCATTTCCAGCCTAAAAAACGAGTATAGAAATAGCATGAGAGGCACCAGCACGTTCATAATTCACCTTTTACACATATTAACATGTCACATTGAACTCAGAAATGTTTATCCAGCAAAATCACAGATGCTTACATCCTCCTCACCACCCCAGGAGACAGCCTCCAGTCCGGCCTGTGCAGTCTTTAAAACTCCCGGCTGCCACCTCAGAGTCATCTATGTCATGATCGTTGTCTCAGATAATAAACAATCCTTAGTGTTAATGGGGACTGTAAAGATGGAAGCTGAAATCATCTCCAGAAATCCCTGAGCGCAGGTGACTGCAAGAATGTCAGGGAGACAGCCAATGGAAAGAACACCAGGGTGTTGAGCCAGGTCTGCTGTAAACAATCTCGTGTGGAACAGGCCACCTCCCACATGGCCGGTCTTCTCGTGGAATTAGTCAACTAATTAGTCCTCCCAAGGTGCTCTGCTGCTGCATGGATGCCTGTAGTTGGATCTGTCCTTTCCTGTTGGCCACAGGTTCTAAGCTTCCCTTTGTCTTACACCAAACAACGTTATTATTTGAGTTTTGTTTCCTCCCAGTAAGTCCTTTTATTAGGTTACCCATGACCAAATTATTTAAACTCTGTGGACCTCCGTGTTCTTATCTGTCCTCTGAGTGAGTTGAACCTGCTGACTTGCTTGGGCACAATATCGTGAAAACCATAGACCGAGGGTCCAGCCTCATCATCACTGTATCTTCAGTGCTCAGAACAGTGTTTGGCATCTGGTAAATAATAAATGTTGAGTGAATATTTGTAAAATTTCCCCCCCCAAAAAATTACACTCCAAGGAATACAATTGTAGATGCTACATTAGTCACATTTGGGATAGCCCTAAACAAATCGTAGAAGTGTGACTAAATCTTCACAGATGGCATATGTGTGTATGTGTGTCTTCATAGCCTTCAGTTACTTACAAACTCAAGTGAATTAGAAATTATACCCTATTACATCCATTTTTGATACACTCTATGATGAATCTGTTTTAGCATTTTTTTCTGACATAAAGCATACTCGCTACTTTATATACTTAAGGAAAATTTTATAATAAAGGGAAATATTTTACAACGAATAGAAACATGCTCAAATTCACTGTTTTATAAGCTGTGATGATTTCATAACATTTATTAGTGGTAAACTTATTTTTGTTTCCTTCTCAATCTGTCACTGGATCCTAACATAAATGTTTTATTCCTAGCAGCTTCAGATAATAAACCTCCACCTTACTTTTTCCCTTTCAAAACTCCAGAGCACTCTCCTACTCCATATAAATACTCTCATACCCAGCATCACCTTCTGTAAGGCAGATCTCAAATGTCAGAGTATCATTAACTGAGGGGCTGATTAAAACACAGATTCCTGGCCTGGCTGGCATGGCTCAGTGGTTGAGTGTTGACCTATGAACCAGGAGGTCACAGTTCAATTCCCTGTCAGGGGACTTACCTGGATTTTTGGGCTCAATTCCCAGTAGGGGGCGTACAGGAGGCAACTGATCCATGATTCTCTCTCATCATTGATGTTTCTATCTCTCCCTCTCCCTTCCTTTCTCTGAAACCAATACAAACATAGTTTTAAAAAACAAACACACACAGATTCCTGGGCCACACCCCAAGAGTTTCTGATTCTATTGATCTGGTGTATAGCCCAAAGCATAGAGTCTGACTCCATTTTGTATGTTCCACTCAAGTCTTAGCATTTCTCTAACCACATCTTCGCAAGCTGATCAGAAAGCTTTTCAGATTTCCCATGTGTAACAAGGGTTGTGGGTTGTGGGCTAGTTAGTACAGGCTCTATCTCATGGGCTATAAATATTTTTTAAATTTTTAAATGTGCATATTTTGACACATATTAAAATATTTGAATAACTTATTCATATTGGACTCTAGAACTAAGATCTTAATGAAGAGCATAGAAATAGATTGCTTTGTTCCCTTTGTGATGAATTGGCATAGCTTGGTTAAACAATTTGAAATCAGAAATCATGACCTAGCACATCCTTAGAGAGAGACCTGTTGTAGCGGAGAGCAATGCAGCTGTACACATTTGTAATTCAAAGGCACTGAGGCAAAAGCTGTCAAAACATTGCTGAAATTGACAAGGATAGAAGGTTCATTAGTCTAAGAACTGATGCGTTATAAACCAGTGGGTGATCAGCTTAATAATTTGAACAAAGTTGCACATTTATGCAAACAACAACAAAAAAAACAAATCCTGTTCTAGCTTATAATTAAATTTCACATCTTGGTTGGGAGAAAGGGAGAAGCAATTGTGGTTATTCTTCATGAAGTTAAACCTAATGCCTTATCATAATCAAATTTAAAATATTGTTTTAATGGGAAATTTCTTACTATTTTGTCAGTATTGACTTGAAGACTTAACAGTGTCAATAAACCAATTCTTGGTTCATTAACATGGAATTAACTTATAAATGATTTAACATTCAGAACAGTTCAATAAGATGGGAATAAAGAAAGACAGTTTCATCTTTCCAATCTGCCTGCATCATAGTATTAAGTTTGTCTGAAGAAGGAAGTACTGAAGGCAGATTGGGAAGGGGAGTGGGCATTGTAACATCATGACAATAGCAAATAGGGAATAATGAGAGCAAAGTAGCTCACACAACTATGCCCACTTATAAAGTGAGGTTTGATATTTATCTCACTGTTCTCTACAAGAAACATGGGGTTGAGTGAAATCACTTTATAGAGGAGGAAATGGAAGCACAGAGAAAATAAGAATATGAAAAGTCATCGACTCATCCCTGCCACCTACTGTAAGGCTGTGTCACTAGACCAGTAGACCTGGAGGTGGCAGAAGCAAGGCTTGGTGTTTGATGCTCCATCCGTTCCAATAATCTACACTGTCTCTTAGGTATTGTCACAGATTTTCTACTTCAGAGCTGCCCTTGAGCTTAACTTACTTGAGTTCGTTTATAAAAGAGCATTAGAGAGTAAGCCATGCAACATGAGGCATCTTCATGGAAATTGGGAAGGCAGATTCTGAAGGGAAGTGGACATTGTAACATTATTCTTGCCCTTTATGAACAAACTAGAGGCCCAGTGCATGAAAATTGTGCACAGGTACAGTCCCTAGTGGCTGCCAGCTGCTGGCTGGGGCCTCCCTTCCCACAGTTGGCCAGCCGACCCCGCCTCCTGGTCTAACTCCCAGTCAAACTCCCGGTTGAGGGGACAATTTGCATATTAGGCTTTTATGATATAGGATATTCAAGTTCAATATTAGAATAGTTTGCTTGGTCTCCTACATATCCAGTCATGGTCAGTTAAGTAATGTTGAATAGTACCCGCATCTTCATCGAAACACCGACGCAAAAACTCTTACACTAAACCAATAATGTCAGAGCAAGAATGCTCAGACATGTCACTGTGATGTTAACAAAGGAAACCCACTGCAAGAAAACAGTCTTTTCTGTAACTCAGCTGCACAGAGGAAAACATATCTTTGTTTGAGACTATGGTCATGCGTGCAGGCAATCACCCAAGGGTGTAGAGATCACAGCAGACCTCCTCATGCCTGGCAAGACATCAGTTATAAAGCATTTGTTAGCCTTGACCTTGGAGCTATGGAATTTGATTTTAAAGCTATGCATGCCTTGTAGTAAGGGATTTTGTCTTTAAGATAATTTTAACCTTGGAATCTTTATCCATTGCTCCTGTGCAAGGGACAATGGCTTCAAGTCTTAGGTAACATAAAAGGGCAGGTGTTCCCACTTCCCGTTAATGACTTTCTAAGTGTGGATGAGGATGGTCCTTATCGGTCATTACTAAATCTACTTCACAGAAATTAAGAATTAAATTACAGCTTCAAGGCTCATTAGGTCTTGTTAAATTTGTTGAATGGCCCACATGTGGATGTCTTGTCCTCCGTGGGGCATCTGTAAAACAGGTGTTTCAGTTCATTGGATTTCTTTTTTTTTGCATTCTCTTCTGCCCAAAGAATATTATACAATTGTGTTTGGAATTCCAGGTTGGGTCCTTATATTGGAGGATCAGACTTCAAATAGTCATACTTGACTCTCAAGTTTATCATAGAGTTGGAACAATATGGAAATGTTCTCATGGGAGCCTTTAGAAAGAAGTATTGAATGTGAAATTCAAGGGCAGAGTAGGGACCATATTCCAAACTTAGTGTCTTCTCACTTGTCTTAACATTCTTATTTTTAACTGAATTTATTGGAGTGACATTGGTTAATAAAAAAATGATATAGGTTTCAGGTGTACAATTCTATAACGTATCATCTGTATATTGTGTATTCATCACCATTTATGCAATCTGTCCCCTCTCTTACCGCCCGCCCCCCTTCCCTCTGGTAATTACCACTCTGTTGTCTCTGAGTTTTTTTCCCGGATGCCAAATAATTCCACATACAAGTGCAAGTGGAAAGATCTTTTATGTGTTTTATCCATGCTTATGGGGATGTGTCTTCTAAGGCACTCACTCCTCTTTGTTTGAATGCAAGGGATCTCAAACCAGATAAAAACCCCTGCTCTTGTATCCGTCCTCTTTTCCCAGTTGTCTGTATGCTGTCTCTTTGGCACAAGGAAAATGCCCCAATGTCACCTTCAATTTTATGGTCTTTGAAAACTTAAGCCAAATCAAACTGTAAATTTTTGGGTACAAAAAAAAAGGATTAGATTTAGGAGCAGATCACATAACTGTCTGGGCTATAAAACAAATGTTTGTATTTGTAAATCAGCAGCTCAGCTCGAATATGATTAGAGAGTCACAGAGTCTTTGGAAGATCAATTAACCTCCCTGATCCATTATCTCATGATAGGATGAGATGCTGTGGTTGCTGCTAAATTTGCATTGGAATGTCAGAAGCAGGATGAACTCTCACACTGCATGTCTTAGCAAGGTATCCTGAGGCAATGTCACAGAGAGAGAAGAAATTGAGGGTGGATTTCAGCTGCTTTAATCAGCTCCAGCTTTCTCTCCATGGACCTTACTATAGTTAAGAGTTACGTCATCATAAATATTACATAAAAGGAATTCCAAACCACTGAAATCTCAAATACAATTATGGTTAAGACATATAAAAACAGTAATAAGTAGACTCCTTTACACTTAAGAGGCAAAGAGATAACTTTAAAAATTAGTGTTTAAGCATTTTAAAGTATTGCCTAATTGTAAATTAGTGCAGCTACTGTAGAAAACAGTATAAAGACTTCTCAAATAATTAAAAATAGAACTTCCATAGGATCCAGTATTTCCACCTCTGGAGGTATGTTCGAAGAAAACAGAAACACTCATTTGAAAAGACATATGCACCCATACACTCACTGTAGCACCACTGGTAATAGGCAAGCTATGGAAGCAACCTGGATGTCCATCCATAGAAGAATGGATAAAGAAGCGGCCTATGTATAAAGACAAATACTAGATGATCTCACTAATATGTTAGAATCTAAAGAAAACCCAAATAAGTGGATAAGCAAACAACAGCCAGAAACAGACCCCTAAATGTAGAGAACCAACTTGTCAAAGGGGAAAGGGTCGGGGTATGGGAATTAAAAAAAGAAAAAAGTAGTCTGGTACTGGTACAAAAGCAGACAGAAAGTACCGCCTAAAATGCTTCCAAGTTTTAAGATACTCTAAACTTTCCAGAAAATGGTTTTAAGATTATTTGCTAATGTTTATTCTCAGATCAAAAGCAAACTTTCTAATGGCAGTAGATCATAGCATGCTTTTTCAGATGACAAAAAAAGTTCTCATTTCAAGCTTTTATTAAAAAGCACTGATTCAGAGGAGAGTCCCTACTTTCCCAAAGACCAACACATTTTAAAATGCCGGGCTGGATATTTCTCTAATTCGGTGGACTCATTTTCTTTGTAGGATTGTTGTTCCTTCTATTATTGTTTTTACTAAGGCAGCAAAAGGCTTCAAAATAAAAGCCTTATAAAATTTATAATAAAATATTGCTTTAAGAGGCAATAATTTTGCTGATGAAACATTTTTTTCTTTGAGGTTTGTTGAAATTCAGAACCCATAATCAAGGGGGATTATAGTACCTGATAACCAGGTTTTAAAAAAATGATTTAAATTCAGCTCACAAGTTTTTCTAAAAAATTAGAAAGGATATATCATTTATAAAATATCATAGTATGTTATTCTATACATACTGATACATTTTTATTTCTAAATTTTTTACAGCTTTCCTTTATCCCAGTATTTTCTACATCTCTACATAAACATATCAAAAATAATCTGAGAAAGTTAAGCTTATAACAACAAATTACACTAGCAAGCAACTCAGTCATTTAATATATAAATGTTTTCACCATAGTTTTTTACAATATTTTTCAGGTAAACTTTAAACGCACAATAAATGGCATTTGTACAAGTTTTAATTTTTCTTTAATTTCTTTCATGTTTTGTTTTAGTTTGTTCTTGATTATTTTATATCAGTGTTAAAGATATTTTTACTGGTTTGTGATGTTTGGGCTAAGAATTTCAAACTATGCCCCAGATTTCTTTTTTTCAAATTAGTTACACCGCAACTTTTATCCCTGGGAAGTGTCCTGTGAAACCCATTCCAAAGTGAATGGAGCCCAGTGGGAACTGTCTGTCACTTAGGTTCAGGGCTGGCACCTGATGGCATCAACGTGCTAAGGTTGCCTGGAAGTGGTTCCAAGGTATTGATCTGAAATAGAAATTCCCTTGTAATTAGATTCTAACCATCTCAGGGAATACTTCCTCAAATTCCAGTCAAGGAAATAGCAGTCTCTGAGTAATTTTTTCTCAACATTCTGAGAAAAAATGAGATGTCTTACATGGACTATGATTTGCCCCAATAAAGAAAAATATCTTGTTATTAATAATCTGGGCAAATTAACTCTCAAGGGTTTTCACTGACTGAGACTGGTGTGTGGGAATGTAATTGGACCAACTCTCCGCTATCAAACATGCAAAAACTACCAAAGCAAAATCTCAGAATACTCTTTAGCAGTAATTTGGTTTTTGTTATTGCCGAAATATGGCACTGAGCAGATTTGGAATGATGGCTAATGGATGTTTTTTACATCATTTTAAATATTAGTATCATCTCAGAGTCCAGTCCATTAAGAGAAAATTTAGAAACTGCCTCCCTCTCCCTCCCTTTCCCTAGTCAGTGTGCGCTCTTTGTTCAGTTACGCTGACCCGCTGACCCTCCGCTGCTGCTTCCTCTTCTGTGTGGGT
Source organism: Myotis brandtii (assembly GCF_000412655.1). Taxonomy (NCBI): domain Eukaryota; kingdom Metazoa; phylum Chordata; class Mammalia; order Chiroptera; family Vespertilionidae; genus Myotis; species Myotis brandtii. Next base: position 6,310,885 of record NW_005354632.1, on the reverse strand, counting down.
GCTGTGTGCAGCTGGCCAATATAACCTGTTAACACATTGAATTTCCTAGCAGTGATTCAGTAGCTGTCACAGTAATCAGCATGGGAACACCTAACTGCTATAGATGGCTTCCTATCGACTGCTATAAAAACACACAAATAAAGTGTGAACTCTAAAAATCTATTTACCGCCGTAGATGTGAGCCTTAAATACAGTTTGCTGATGTCCAGCTGGCTTCGCTGGAGCAACTTCTTCCTCTCAAGGACAGCTGTTACACAGCAGGCGTGTGAGAAAGCCTGCAAGTGCGAGGAACCTGGGAAACACCTACCCTTAAGCCCCTCAGAGAAAGGCAAGTGTCTCATGACCTCACTCAGAGGTAGAATCTAATGAACAAAATAACCTGATGAACAGAATAGATCCAGAGACATGGAAACATGGACTAGACTGTGGAATCTCAGAGAGAAGGGGGTGGGGGTGGGAAGAGATCAACCAAAGAACTTGTATGCATGTATACATCACCCATGGACACAGACAATGTGGAGTCAAGCAGTAGAAAGGGCTGAGACTTTAAGGCTGTGGCTGAGACATTTGGTTGAGAGCAACACACTTGGGGCATAGTTCTACTAAGGGGCCGTATGTCATCACAGCATCCTTCCTCTCTCGCTTAGAAGAGTGAATACCGCGGAGCTCATTCACAAATCTCCTAGAGACTGTCTTTGGAGACAGAGTGCTGGTGTGCCCAGGGGAGCAGCACTGGCTCTCTCCTTTGCTAGCTAGCTCTTTCTCTCTCTCTCTCTCTCTCTCTCTCTCTCGGTTGAGCGAGTAATGTCAACCAGGGAACACTGGCACTTTGGAGATCACCTTAACTCCTTCAGGCCGTCGGGGGATCCAAAGGTGTCACTTTAAACTATAAAGTCCCCCTCTCTCTCTCTCTCTCTCTCTCTCTCTCTCAGTTGAGCGAGTAACGTCGACCAGGGAACACTGGCGCCGTCGGGGGATCCAAAGGTGTCGCTTTAAACTATAAAGTCATTGTGGCATTTTTACCTCCATCCATGTCACCGCATATGGTAATATAGTATCTTTCCCATCGCTTACATCTCCTGTAACCATTTGGTTAAACACTCCTTTCTTTGGGGCCCCTTTCACTTGTAACAAATTCAGTCATTACTTAAGTCAGTCTTCGTTCTGGCTTCATGTAACAGACCTCGCCTCTCCGATTTTACTGCCTCTTACAGAACAGGGGGCAGGGGAGAAAGAACAGCTCTGAGGGTCTGAGCTACGTGGATGGATTCAGCTATGGGAATCCCTTTGTGGGTTCACTGCACTGTGGCATCTGTCCCAACGCCGACCCCTGGTGCTCCCTAGGTGAATTCATGCTACAGCATGAAACGACACAGCCGTGGGGAAGGCCGGGCTTGTACATGACCGCACACTCGGCAGGGGTGGGAAGGAGGAAGAGTGGACTATGCATCCTTTAGAGAAAGAAGGATAGTATATAAGTATCTACACTAATAAAAGACAAAGATGCTAATTGACCATACCTTCACTACTCCCATCAGCCAATCAGAAGAGTATGCAAATTAACCCAACAAAGATGGCCATTAAATTTGCATACTGCAGGCCAGGCGAGGCAGGACGGCGCAAGCCGCCGCCCACCCCGCTGCCATCCAGGCCTGCCATCTGTAACCCAGCGGGGGATCCGGGCCTGCCATCTGTGACCTGGGGATCAGAAGAGTATGCAAATTAACCCAACAAAGATGGCCGTTAAATTTGCATACTGCAGGCAGGGCGGGGCAGGACAGCGCGAGCTGCCGCCCACCCCGCTGCCATCCGGGCCTGCCATCTGCCACCCAGGGAGCGGGCCTAAGCCAGCAGGTGGTTATCTCCCGAGGGGTCCCAGACTGTGAGAGGGCACAGGTCGGGCTGAGGGACCCCGCAGCCCCTGCCAGTGCACAAATTTTCATGCGCCGGGCCTCTAGTATCCTAATAAATATACTAATTCTAATACCGCATAGTATATCATCCAGTCTAATACTGATAGCATATTTAGAAGTAAGAGTACAGTATGGCTAACGTGATTTTATATTCATGAAGCATCAGGTGCTACGCAGAGGGCTTCCTACAGGGAATCATGATAACATATTCAACAGTGATTTCTCACAGTAGCTGATATGAGCCCCTCTTTTTAGAAGGGAAAACTGAAGTTGAAACAGAAAAATAAGAAGCATTTGTTTTATCATCTCCCTCATAGGTTCAGTTTATATGTAAGTATTTTAAATCACGATAGGGAATCAGAGAAGTCATTTTTTTCAGGGTGTAATTTACTGGGGATTAGATTGAAAACACTGAAATGCCATGGAAATCAAACGGATTAGGAAATAAACACGTGCTTGTATTTGTGCCCGAGTTCACACCAATAAGTTCAACAGGAAAGCAAAGAGCCCATTCCAATTATGAGTTCCTTTAAAAGATACGTTTGGTAAAGAAAAAAAGATGGTCACTGTGCTTTTCTTTATGTCAAATGTCTTCTGATGAAAGACACAAGGAAACAGTTTCTAAAGGAAACTTAAAAAAGTCGCTAAAGAAAAACTTTTCTAGGCTTCCAATAAAAAAAAAAGAAAAAGGGAGAGAAAATGAAACTATAAAATATATGAATGTTATCGCTTTCCTAATAAGGCAAACACTTCATCTTTTAAAATCTCCTGGTGGAGAGAGGCGCCTAACAGTCCCCTTAAGGACCATCAGGGAGTCTCACTGTAAGTGAATAAAAGGCTGCACTTAAGGCATTGCGAGTGCCTACATTTATAACTAATTATTTTCCTCTTCAAAGACAAAGCAAATGGGTAAAGTAATGAAATCCCCTCCTCCGTGGTCCTGGCCTCCCTCCACAGGAACCCGGGAGCGCCTGAGCGTCTTCCAGGTTAAATGCTCATTTCCAATGAGAGATGCCAGCTCGCACCCCAAAACCTCCTTTACAAACCACCGATATGCCCACGTTTCAAATCCCCACAAGCTCAGTTAACAAGCAAGAAAAGTCACAAACATGCCCCTGCGTGTGTGCTGATGTCACGATGGATCTCCTTGACTGGCGACATTTCCCCAAAGGCTCTCCTGGTCTCCCTCCATTCTCCACCTTCTCCTCACACCCCCCCCCCTCCTCGTGCTGCACTCTGGCCTCTGGGTCTGCAAGCACTGAAGCCATTGGAAACTCGGGGGAAGGTGATGCAGTTGGTCACCTGAGCTTGCTCAAAAGACTTTTTTTGTAAAATATATTTTATTGATTTTTTACAGAGAGGAAGGGAGAGGGATAGAGAGTTAGAAACATCGATGAGAGAGAAACATCGATCAGCTGCCTCCTGCACACCTCCTACTGGGGATGTGCCCGCAACCCAAGATACATGACCTTGACCGGAATCGAACCTGGGACCTTTCAGTCTGCAGGCCGGCGCTCTATCCACTGAGCCAAACCGGTTAGGGCTTTTTTTTTTCTTAAACACCTTTTAAAATCATAGTGAAAACAGGATGAGAATTGAAGGGCCAGTGTAGGCGGGTAGCTGTTGGATTGACTATTTGTAAATGTATAGGGACCTTCGGATGAGCAGTGGGTGGCTATCCTGCTTCACACACAGAGGTGGAAAGGTTAAAAAAATGTTTATCCTTATGACGGAAGATGCTACCTTCTTAAAAAAAAGATTTAAGGCGATTTTCCTTCAATCGATATAACATCTGAGATTCACTTCAAAAATGAGAAAGTAAAAGTTGCCAGGTACATAAAAGTTGCCAGGTGACCTCCCCGTGACACCAAACTGAAACAACAATGTAATAGACTAGTTTTTCCTCTTGTGAAACCCTGTTACTATCCTGTAATATAAGATTGGGGGGAGTTAAAAGTCCCACATTAATGGGAAGGCTTTTCATCCATAGAAAAAAATTTTCGCCCAGCCGGTGTGGCTAAGTAGTTAAGTGTTGACCTCTGAACCAGGAGGTCACAGTTCGATTCCCGGTCAGGGCACGTGCCAGGGTTGTGGGCTCAATCCCACAACCATGGGGCATGCAGGAGGCAGCCAATCAATGATTCTCTCATCATTGATGTTTCTATCTCTCCCTCTCCCTTCCTTTCTGAAATCAATAAAAATGTATTTTTAAGAAGAAAATGTTTTTCCTCCAGGTGATTCCATACAATCTGTAAGGAGGCCCTGTCTGCCTTCTTCTCCAGATGACATGCATTTGGGGGGCCTGTGGCATTAAACCGTGAAGACGCAGAAAGTGTGGGGCTGAGCCAAGTCTCCAGGTTGCCCCTCTGCTCACCTGCTACTTCATTCACCCCGTCCTTGTTCTTTCCCATCGGAGCAGTTACCACACATCTTTCCGAGCCCACCAGTGACTTGCTCTAACGTTTCTGAGCCAGCACGATGGGCTGCTGCACTTTCCTCCTGTGGTGGGGAAGGGGGAGCGAGAGCTGCCTCCACCCCACAGCCCAGGCCAGGGGGGCCCTGTCAGCCCAGCCCGACTCGTCCTGCACACACTGCCCGGATTTCATCCCAAGCCTCTCCATTCTGTCCCCACAGGCGGGGGACCTGTAGCCACTTGCTTACACCGTCAACTAGGAACTCACATCTTATTTTCAGTAACGTAGGACGAGAGGTCTTTTTAAATGATTTAAAAACTTTTGATCGACCAATGATTGAGTCTGTCTACACAAGCAATTCCTCAGGGTAGATGATAGAAGATGCTCAAAACGTTGATGGCGTGGTTTGCAATGTACTTCCGACCCTGTTAGGGCGCTTGAGGTGTATGCTCAGAGCTTCAGCGAGGGAGATAAATGTTTAGCAGGGAATCGAGCTAATTTCCCTCGCCTTTCGTGGCCGAGACAGTGGGCACTTTGCTCGGCTGATTGGGTTTTATGCACTCTGACGCTCAAGTTGAAAATATAAATGTTCGATAATAAAGGAATGATAACAGTCGTGTTCCATTTTCCTTTTCTATCTTATTAGCTCCAGGTAGGTCGTTTCACTGTGTCTATAAATCATTTATCTTCAGCAGCCACTTGGTTCTCTAGTTACTCTTTGGCTCCCAAGCAGTTTTATTTTGCTAAGAGCCATTCCCGGATGTCTCCGGAGTGATGACAGGGGTGAGGGAGAATTCAGATCAGCTCCAGGGGACGTTTGTTCCTCAGGAATAATACCCCTGTGGCATCCAGACTGCTCCCCAGCCCAGTGCTAAGTTACAGTCGTCCTGGATCCGTGGAGCCGGCACGGCCTGCTCCGTCTTTTCGGAGGAGGTTTGCTTTCAGCAATAGAATCTGAGCATTTGTGATGATTCCAAGCTTCTCAGTCAAAAACAAAAACAACAACACAACCATTTCCCCCATAATTAAAAGATAATAATAACCAAGACACATTTTCAGAGAGGAGCCCAGAAGGAAAATCCGGGTGCTAAACAGAATTCCCCAAGTGCAGCCCAATGAGCTTCCAGGGTCTAATTGATTTTCTAAGGCGTTTCAGTCAGAAAGGTTATGAAAGAAAATGGATTATGATGAATAGACGTTGGGCAAGCCGTTGGAAGGGTCTGGGCCTTAATTCATCTTTGGAATCTTTCGCTTCCTAAGGTTTCGTGCTAGTGTTGCCGTAACTTCCATGTCCCTACAAAGGTTTCAGGAGGTCACCCCTTTCAGAAGCCAGCATGTGGGGGACGCCTGGGTCAGCTGAACCCGGACTTCTCCCCAACACACGCTTATTGCCGTTAGCTACATGGCAAAGGCCAAGCCGCCTCAGGAACACCAACAGGGTCTTTGATTCTGAAAGCCAGTGGCCTCGTGTACGTTTCTGGGCAGCCACACTCCTGGTCCGCATTGCAGTTACCTCGGAAGGGCCCAGGGCGCCACAGCTACGCTTCCTTGTTTCTCTGGAGTCTCCCTGGGAGTAAATCATGTACCTCCATGTCTCTGCTTTGGGATCCCTATGGACCCAGTGCTTCTCTATGTGACTCTACCACCAAGACTCTGGGCGGCAGCTCCTGCTCCCGGTGGAGGACATTGTGCAGGTGGGATGTCCGGGAGCAGTGAATCTCACATCTGCTGCAGATGGGCGTCGCCCGGAGCTTTTAGACTCCAGACGTTCAAGACACATCCTAGACCCATCAAGTCCTATGGACTTGGGAGCCCGTCATTGATAGTTGCTAAACTTCTCAGGGGATTCCAGTGTGAAGCCAGTGTTGTTGAAATAACTTGTATATATATATATATATATATATACACACACACACACACACACACACACACATATGTATGTATGTATATATGTATATACACACATACATATATGTATATGTATGTATGTATATGTGTGTATATTCACAGTGTGAGTATTATTTATTAATTATTGCATTATTTTCCATATAAACAACTGTAAACTTACTTTTGCCCCACCCTGTTTGTGTGTGTGTGTGTGTATTTATATATTATACATGCATATATTTGTGTGTGTTTTTGGCAAATAAAATAGAGAATTTAGACATTTTTAATTGTCAGTTATAAATGTACCTATCACAGAGAAGCAAGTAACATTTTTTTGCTGCCAGTAGTCAATATATTAAGTGTATATACTTGTCAGCGCTAGTGTGGAGCATTTCCATTGCCCCGATGGGGTCCAGTACCCAGATACTTTGGGATCACCTTCATTTAAAGATTGCAACAGAGTATTACCTCCGAGTTTCACATAAATCAATTCTCGAATACTTTGTGTTGTGACCTGACCCTGGGGAGCTGATTTCGATAAAAATAGATGCGAACCAATGGATTTGCTTGCTGCCATTTAAAAAGACTCATATCAGCAACCACAAAGGCAGTATCATCAGATCATGGGAATGAATCAATTATTTCAGCCGCTGCGATGCAGATGCGAGTCTGAGCCACGCTAATGGCCTCGTACCCTCTCCGGAGCTAATTCGGGTTTTGTCCTCTGAAGTTATTTCTTTGGGCCGCACCAGGAGGACTTGCTTACTCATCAGTTATTAAGTCAAAGGCTTGGGAAGCCTGTGCTGTGTGTTGGGCTTTTATATGTGATGTTCGGATTTTAAATCATTTACATGAAACACTGAGAATCCAGCAGAGGAGCCTGTAGCTACTCCATGAAGCGTATTCCTGCTGGTGCTGAGAGCCAGGGCTTTAGGATGAGGAAGGCACGGACCTGGCGCGGTCTGAACTGGAAGGAAGCGCTCCCCCCTCTAGAAAAACCCGGGCACTAGTGACGTCACGGTGTGTGTTTCACAGTCTCTCTACCGATGAGGTAACTTTGCACCTGAACTACATCCATGCAGGTGAAGAAGCCGCTAAAGGAAGCTGCTAATTGCATAGCATATGATTAAAATAGAAGGAATTTCAAAACATCCTATTTTCAGGGTGTGAACAAGCAAGAAACTTGTTGGCTACAATTCCCCCTCTCCCCCCCAAAAAGACAATGTACTCTGGAGGAATGGCTCCGACATGATCGAATTAGAAACAGCCTGGGTTTTCCTTCTACCTGAACAAGAAAGCACTTAATGAAGTCATCGCACCTGCTCAGCCTACATTTGTACAAAACGCAGGAGCCATGCTCACAATGACTAAAGCTCTCTGAAGTGTCCACATGGGTGATACCGGCAGAGAGTTTCAAAACGAGGGTCAACAGATCTGATGTGGGGCTAGAAGGGTTTATTAAATTAAATTGTAATTTTAATTGTGAATTATAATTTACCCTTACTTTGGATGCCTTAAATTATACACACACACACACACACACACACACACACACACACACATCTATATCTATGTCTATGTCAATATCTACATATTTAGCAATCATTTAAAAATATGCATGGTGGTAAAATTTGAGGGAGGAGCATGTCCTGAAGTGCTGCCCGCAGGAGGAAAGTCTGAAACAGAACCTTAGGTAATTCGCTCGGCATCACATGGCCAGTACGTGGCGGCCCAGAGAGGGACAGGATCGGGCCTCACCCATGAAAATTGTGAGGAAAGGGCCGTAAATGACACGAGCCACATGGTAGCAGAGCTGGAATCACAGTCGTTTTCTGTGTGTGTTTTTTTTTCTTTTTTGTCTGAATAAACTTGTTAATCCTCAATGGAGGATATTTTTTCCATTGATTTCTAGATATAGTGGAAGCGAGGAGGGAGGGAGGGACAGGGGGGGAGAGAAAGAGAGAGAGAGAGGGAGAGAGAGCGAGAGGTGAGAGGGACACATCAATTGGTTGCCTCCCACATGCGACCCTTCAGTGCTGGGCCGGCGCTCTAAGCAGTGAGCCACACTGGCCAGGGCTGAATAAGCTTCCTTTAATGGTCCATTTTCTCAAGTGAGTGAAGATTCTAGGGCATCTCATGGTCCTCCGGATAGCATCCCCTCTTGTAGTCCATTAGGATCCTGAATCCTTTACTACCACAAGCTCCGCCATCCCCCTGGCTCACTAGAGCTGCATGGACATTTCTGTGTTAACACCCACCCCCACCCGTTTGTCTTTTGCCTTCATCGTATGCCAAGTTCATACATGAGACAATGAGATCCTGAGCGCTGGGAGAATTTATCTTTTTATCAGAAGTCCTTAGCATGGTTATAAATATACAGCACAGTAAAAAATAAATAAATAAATAAAAGTTCATTGAGTGTATGAAAATTGGGCAGAGTATTATTTTTAATCACCAGCATCGTAAACTTTTATATAGACTCCTTTATATCTTAAAAAAGTTATTTTCAGAACTATCAAATAAACACTAGAAAATGCACCCAGCTACAGGATCCCAATATCTGTAATTTTCCATGAATATCCAATTCACAGAAAATAGAAATAACTTTTTCATAAGCTCTGGATTATCTTTCTTTTCCTCCTGAAACAACTCAAACATTATCAACACAGTCATGCCAGTTTCTGTGTAGCAACCCTTTCAATCTAGATGGCTATACGGACCAGGGAATGAAGTACACAAATGCATAATTTCCTTTAACTTCTGTATGTATTGCTATTTTATCTAAAAACATCTTTCTTGAGCCTCAACCATGTATTCAGCACCTAATTTGGTACTTGGGGTTGGGGGGGGTGGGCACTACAAAAGAGACTGCAGTTCAGCTCTCGCCTTTCTGAAGCGCTCAGCTGGGTGAGGCACACAGGATGTAAGTCGTCAACAGTCAGACACAACCTGGTCAGTGTAGAGTAGATCTGGGTACATTATATCATGAAGACAGAAATGCTGGAGTCACTGTGAAATGTCTTTTTTTTTTTTTGGAACTGGAAAATAACTGTGAATTAGGCTAATCTCATGAAAGCTAGGTCCCTGCTCCTTGGGTGCCTTCCCTTTGAAATGCCTTTCCTTTAAAGGCCGCGTGAAATAAAGACCAGGACTATGCAGATAAGCTCTGAAAAGCAAAGGCTGATCTGAAGAAGGACATGGGTCACAGGGACTTTGCTAAGCCAGTGCTCTGGACCCAATGTTAGCAAATATTGAGACTTTATCTGACAGGGCAGGGATCTAAACACAATTACAACCCCACTCCCTGTCCTTAGAGAGTGAGAGCGCCCCCAGGAAGCTCCCCTGTGGGCCCCCAAGACAGTAGAGTGTTCACTTCCGCTTGGCTGGCAGGGCTGTGGTCTTCGTTGGGTAAATAACGTGTGGCATCTAAATAAGATCCTTTTTCCAAAACAACTGATGGGGGTTTTGGGGGGAAACACAATGAGGCTGGCACTTGAATGTGAATCTGCTTCTATTTCCCCATAGACAGCCCTACATCTCTGTCTAGGAGGGGGCACAGGGCGAACTGGGAGAATGCTGCCCCCCCCCATTGTTCTCAGCATGTGAAACAAGCTTGCTATTGAGGTGGGCGTCCCTAGGGAAGTCATTCCAGAGCCCGGGTTTCCTCACCTGCAGAGGGAAGTCAGTCCTGGGACACTCTCTGGCTCACCTTAGAGAGAGACGCTTTTAGTCCTTTGCTTCTACCTTTATTTCCTTTGCCCCGCCCACTAGGACAGCGGAGAAATTTGTATTGGCCACCGAGGGCAGTTCTCAGCCTCCCTCCTCCATCGCCTTCATCCCACATAGAGATCTGGGGAGGGCGTCAGGGGGTAACTTTCTGAACTATGAACCACTGTTCTCATTGTCCCATGTGCTCCCTCCCTGCCATTATGTCATCAGGTGCATTTACTGCTTCAGGAAACTGAGGAAATGGATTTCAGGTTCAAAAACGTGGGTATGTGATTTCCCGACATTTAGGGCCAGGAGGTACCGGGATGTACATGTGAGGTGTTGCTGTAATAGATAGATGCCTTCTGTCCTGGAGGTGGCGAGGAGAGGGGGAGAGAAGAGCCAGGGGTTAGGCCCTGGTCTCTATCTGCTGGGGCACATTCAGTCCTGGAGAACCTGAGCACCTGCTCCCCCAGGTGAACTGGGAAAGGGCAAGGGCCTCCCGAGAGCTGAAGAAACGATTGCGTGGTTGTCTACCAGTGGTCGGCAAACTCATTAGTCAACAGAGCCAAATATCAACAGTACAATGATTGAAATTTCTTTTTAGAGCCAAATTTTTTAAACTTAAACTATATAGGTATGTACATTGTTATTAACTTAATTAGGGTACTCCTAAGGCTTAGGAAGAGCCACACTCAAGGGGCCAAAGAGCCGCATGTGGCTCGCCAGGCCCAGTTTGCCAGCCACGGGTAAGGAATGGGCTTGAGACGTCTCCCTGAACCCGGGCATGGATGTGGCACCAGGAGCTGGGGGCCTTGCAGGCGTGGCTGCCTGGACCCAGAGGACACAGCCGTCGCTAACTTCTGGTCTGCATCTTCTCCGCCTTCCAGGGGCAGCTCAAAGCCGCCTCCTTTCACAGCGGGGACCAGCCCGCCAGCCTGGACGTCCAGGGCTGCTCTTTGAACACTCACAGCACTTTATCGCACTGCAATTTCCACACTGGCTGCCTTTGCTCAGTGCACTGAAGTCACCTGAGGGCTGAATCGGATTTATTTATTCATTTATTCATTTATTTTATTTTATTTTTATCTTCGATGCCTAACATGGTGCAGACACGCAATGAGTACTCACTAAATATTTGCTGAAACAGAGATCGAATGCATCTGTCATGTTTAACCACAAATTAGAAAGTAGCCATGATGGGAAATATGCAAACGAGGCCAAGTGACTGAAGCCAGGGAGTGTGCGGCCTGTTTTGAGGGTGATCACGTTAAAATCCAGCAAAGGAAGGAGAGATCAGTTATGTCCCAATCCCGGTGGCCTGTGAATATAACCGCGACAGGAGTAACCTGCCTTCCTCTCCTACTTAAAAAACACCCCCGAGAATCAATGTTATTAGTCTCAGTAAAATCTCACCCTGACAGCACCTCCCCGCTGTCCAGGAGAGAATGCTAACGGTCTGGCTGTGCTATTTGGGTGACCGGGAATGTCGATATCAATTAGTTCTGCCTTTCCTGCTTGCCAGCTTCTATCTGCAGCCAATTCATAACTTCGTGTCTCAAACTTGTGCCCGAATAGACCGTTTTTCCGGCACATCCTCAGCTACCCCTTCCCAGGCCTCCACATCTCCTTGATCTCTGGACGGACGGCCTTGGAGAATGCCCTGTCCCTCTCCTTCTCACACAAATGTCTTCCCAAGGAAACTAAGTCTCTCTCCCTCTCTCTCTCCCTCTCTCTCTCTTTCTCTCTCTCTCTCTCTCATAAAAAAAAAGTCTTATTGCCATCAGATGAAGTAAATAAGCAATAAAGCTGGAATCTCACTGCCAGGCATGGCTTTTCCATCCTGCCTGGAGGGTGTTTCCATAGGTTGGCTAGTTCCCTGGAGAAATGACTGAGTAAAACATTTATCTCCTGCAGAAGTCATGGCTAAAGATAAAGCCATGACATCCCTTTGCAGATGGGAGGAAAAGACTCAACACATCATTGTAGGAAAATGTCTAAAGCAGTGGTTCTCAACCTTCTGGCCCTTTAACCCTTTTCAGTCCAACCTCGAGGCTGACTCGACAGACCAGGCGCTAGGAGCAGGTCCAATGTCGAGCAACAAGAACATTAAAAAGTTCAACATTCAATCCCGTCAATTAATTTGGACCAGACTGTTTGGATTCCAAAAATAACATTGGACCACAAAGGGTTAAATACAGTTCCTCATGTTGTGACCCAACCATAAAATTATTTTCGTTGCTACTTCATAACTGTAATGTTGCTACTGTTATGAATCGTAATGTAAATATCTGATATGCAGGATGGTCTTGGGCGACCCCTGTGAAAGGGTCGTTCGACCGCCAAAGGGGTCGCGACCCACAGGTTGAGAACCGCTGGTAAAGGTTTTACCCATTGCTGACACTTTACCTGGGAAAGATCGCATCCAAGTAAGTAAATAGGGGAATTCTTATTTTTATTAGTAGTAGTAGTTATAGCTTTTTAAAATCACCTATCAATAATGTGTAAGTATAATTCCTGGAAATACTCTTTTTTCTTATCAAAAAGCAAAACAAAATACTGTAATCCCCAAATTAATGAGGCCAGAGTCAGAGGAAGATTCGTCGAGACAAGTGGTCCCCTAATTGTGCGTCTTCAGTCAGGAGCCAGACTTGATGTACCCATTACAGACCATGCAAAAACAGTGCAAAATCGTCCCCCAGGTCTTTCTGAGGCGGAAGGGAGCGAGGTCTGAGAAATAACAGGTTACTTTATAGGCTTGTGCAAAGCTTAATTGACTCGCAGAAATGTATGGGAAGGATTTAATGAGTACAAACGAGCCACAGCCTGCAAGACTAATCCGTCAAAAGAAACACAAGGAATAAAAAAGGTAAAGCACAAGAACTGCTGAGGCAAAATGCAGAGGAATTTAAGTCTCACTAGCTCTCATTATGCCACAGACGTTTCTCTTCTCTGTGATTCCATTTTAGTCAAAGTTTTAGTTACTTCTCAGCAAATGCTAAGCCATGAAAAGGCCCCTCTTTAGAGAAAAAGGAGCTCACCAGAGGAGAATAATGAATAAAACTCTCCATCTTCCATTTTTTTTTAACCTGAGTGTCTGATAGTATCGAACATCTGATGCACAGATCATCAAGGAGCCTGTCCTTCCTTTAAATTAAACGCAGTGCAAAGCACAATTTAACAGTTTTTAATATCTAGTGTTTCCCTCTTTGTTCTGTGTCTCCTCCTCCTCTAACCATTTGCCCAGTTTATCCCAATGTTTTTCCTATCTTTATCGCTAGTAGAAAAGGATAATTTCAATACATCTGATCCAAAAAAAAGGCTCCAGTGTGGTTTTGGATTGGACTGGATATTTTCTTATCTATCCCATGTTTACATGTTACCATAGAGTATGAGTCATAGTGAGCAGTAATAGATCCACAGTCAGCAGGAGATCTTAAAGGTTGGCCACAGGCTTTGTGGGTAGACTGCCTTGTGTTAACAAACCCAGACCCGAGCCCTGGCTGCCCTGCTCAGTGGTTGGAGCTTAGCTCAGAGCCTAGCACTTGAAATGGTAGATTTTCAATAAACGTTAGTTACTATTGTATTCCATCGACTATAGGAATGAATTCCCAATGAACAGGAGTTAATGGCTGGATTCAGACAACTAGACACACAAAAAGAATCTGTGAGGACCTTTGGAGGAAGTGAATTAGAAAAGAAATTAACATGAATCCGAATGTGATTTTCTCCCTTCTGCCCTCACCCAACATCCGAGTCTCCAAATAGTAGACAGGAGTCAGCACCCTTGGGTCAGAGGATGATTTGATTGATGAGATGCTCAGGAAACAGGTAAGACTGGAGTGCTCTCTGACTCAGTATCCTCCAGACAAGTGGAAATTCACCCTGGGGATCTAGGGAACTTGCTAAAAACCAGGACGTCTCATTTGAGAGAATTTTGCATGAGTCACAAGCTCAGACCATGAGTGAAAGGGAGACCGAATCCCGGAACTTTGGTGATGAAAGGCTTGAACCAAACGTAAGCACCTAAAAGCAGGTCCCAGCAGTGAGTTCGCAGCTAACAGACGTCAAGCTACTTAATTTCACTTTTCATTTGGAAAGGACAGGAGTTGGTTGTACCCTGGCGTAGAGAGATGATGGGAGAGTAAACAGGTCTGCCCTAGGCCGCATGGGTTTTATCTGTCCCAGGAAAAGCCAGCATTGGTATTCACCCGACACCACTAGCCTTTGAGCCGGGAGTCACATGACTGTGACTTGTGTTTCAAATATATTAGTCACAAATCGTTCCGTGAGGCTTTTAAAAAGAAATAGCCAGCATCCCTTGTCAGATGGAAATAAATCTATTTCTGAAGCGTTTATTCGCTTTTTAAGGGATGGGTTTTCTGCCATTTCCTCATTGGGGGAAAAAAAAAAAAAGGTTAAGTGAGTTGAGATTCCATTTTTGGTGATTCTGATGTCACAGAAAGCATTTGTTGTACCTGATTCACGGAATATGAGGATAGATATGTATCATCAGAGATGCTGAAAAGTATCTGCAAAGTTTAAAAACAGTATTGAGAAATTCAGTGGGCGGATGGACCTCGTTTCTAAAGTAAATCTCTATAGTCTCAGGTTGTTGTTGTTTCTAAATTTGTGGAGTCAAGACATTTGACATTGACTGCCTCTGCCCTCACCCCCAGTTTGCTCATCATATGGGAGGGGCCTTCACCGCACTATTGTCTGTGTCCATTGGCACTGCGTACATATGTTCTGTGGTTAATCTCTTCCCGCCACCCCTCCCCACTCCCCTCTGAGAATCCTCGGACTGTTCCATGCTTCCATGTCTCTGGATCTGTTTTGTTGGTCAGTTTATTTTGTTCATTAGATTCCACATATGAGGGAGATCATGTGGTACTTGTCTTCCTCTGACTGGCTTATTTCGCTCAGCATCATCCTCTCCAGTCCCTGCATGTCTCAAAGGGTGAGCCCCAGTGCCCATCGACAGATGAGTGGATTAAAAAAGCTGTGGGACAATTACACGATGGGATACTAGGCAGCTGTCATTGCAGTTTTCTAACCCAGCCTGCAAGTACGAGGACCCAGTTCTTACCTAGATTTCTTCTTACTCGTCCTTTCAGTATTGTCTGAGGTCCAGCTAGACCTGAACCAATCAGCTTCAGAGCAATTCACCAGCCTCCTGGACACACCCCTCTCAGTCCGCGCCTCCAGTGTGTCTCTTGCAAAGTCCCTGCATATCTGACCACTTTTGCTAATCCCGGGCCAACTTGAGGCCTTAATATGCTCTTGACCAGGGGTCCTCAAACTATGGCCCGCAGGCCATATGCAAATACAAATATTGTATTTGTTCCCGTTTTGTTTTTTTACTTCAAAATAAGATATGTGCAGTGTGCATAGGAATTTGTTCATAGTTTTTTTTTTAAACTATAGTCCGGCCCTCCAACGGTCTGAGGGACAGTGAACTGGCCCCCTGTTTAAAAAGTTTGAGGACCCCTGCTCTTGACCATTGTAGGTTTATACCTAGGGCACTCTGTCCCCAAATGCAATTCTCATATCCGAAGGCTTTTGTGATTCTTTCCTATGCCTAGTCTTTCCTCACTGTTGTTTTTATTAGGTTACATTGCTTTATTTATTTTGTTTTCCTCTATACCTTTGCTTTTCACCGGAGACAGATGTCTGACTATATTTGGAACATGTTTATGATGAACCAATTCAAAAATATGTTTTCGATGCATCTTTCTCCAGAATTAATTTGTGTAAATCACTCTCCCCAAACCATTTCACTTCCCCTTGCTCTTGAGTCCTTTTTTAAAATGTAGTGGGATCTAAATATAAGTTTAAATTATTTTTTTAAAAACATAACCAGTGGATTCTGCTTTTAATGCTGGTGGGTTAGGTTCTTTTTCCTGACCTTGCCAGAGAGGACACCTTAAAAATCAAGAAAAAAAAAGGCTCTTTGTAAAGGTGCTCAGAGAGCTGACATGAGAACGAAGAGTAAATGGATCGGATTCCAGCAGAGGCAGGGCCATCGGGAGTGCGTCCAGCCTTGGGGAGCTTCTTCCCTGTAAGGCATTTGCTGACTCTGGGAAGATCATTTAAAGAAAGAAAGACTAAGCAGAGATTTGACAGCAGAGCGTGCCGGGGAGCCCAGATGCTGGAATCCAGGACCCACAAGGTGAGGTCCTGTTGGAACCCTTGTAGTTGGGGTTGAGACCTGGGAAAGAGGCACTCTCAGGAAACAAGCAAACCACAGTGGCTCATCCTTTGCATGAGCTGCGTCTGCGCTCCGGAGCTGAGTTCCTGAAGTTCTGTTCAGGTGATCCAGGTTGCCTTTGTCCCCGAGTACCTGGCAGGAACAACCAGAAGTCCTCTGAACTTAGTGCTACAAACAATCTTGAAAATACAGTGTGAAGATGCAATGAAAGATAACTAAAAAAACGAATAAATAAGATAAAAACCACGCCCCCAAAAGCACTTGCACCAGGAACTAGAAGAAACAGCAGACCACACGAGTAAACCATCAGGGACTCCAGACAGGGACACAGTTACCTGTTTACCGTATTCGAGGAGGTAAAGGAGAATTCTGCTAATTCTAGGAGAGAATTACAACATCATAGAGTAAAAGGAGACTCTAGAACTTGTAAAAACAAACAAAAGCCCAACAAAATTACTAGTCACAGATGAACCACAGCCAGAAATAGAACTGAAAGAAGATATCCAAGAAATGAAGATAATCTTCGATCATCTCATTGCCTCCTTGACCCTTGACCCTCTTTCTTCCTTGTTGTAAGGACCCTGGTGATTGTGCTTTAAGGGCTCACTGGGAGAACCCAGGACAACCTCCCCGTCTCCAGATCCTGAACTGAATCACACCGCAAACAGCTCTCTCACCACACAAGATCACAGGTGCACAGGTTCAGGTAGGGTAAGGTGCGCACTGGCTCTGAAATGGGAAATTCTTACCCTGTTTGAGGAGAAGAAGGGAGGCCAGGGTGTCTGGAATGTAATGGGAATAAAACAGAGAAGTAGGAGAGGTGGTGGGAGAGTTAGTAGGGTCCAGATCCTAAAAGAAACCCACTAATTATTGATAGGACTTATGAAATGTATCCTAATTATAATAAAAAGTCATGAGAGGTGACTTTTTAAGCAGGATGAGTGAGGCGATCTAATTTATTCCTTTAAGAAAAGATCACGCTTGGTGCCACCTAGAGGAGTGAGGGTGAAAGCAAGGAGTCTGAAGAAATTTGGTGTAACACCCAGAGGATAGGTTAATGACAAAGACTGTGGGATGACGGTGGTAAGGAGAGGCCAAAGACATCATAGAGATGAGAAAACTTGTTAATGCATAGGAAGTGGCCCTGGAGGATGACTCCATAGTTTGGGGCAGGAATTACTGAGTGCGTGGGGGTGCCATTTGTTGTGATGGGGAGAGAGGAGACTTTGAGTGGGAGAAGACCAAGTTCTCTTTGGAATAGTTGCCTTTGAAATAACCCATTAAATATCCAACACCCATTGTAAGCATCAAGAAGACTCAAAAGAAGATACTGTACTCGCCATCACTTATTACAAATTGCCTGAGAATTGTGTGACGATTCACATAAAACCATTTTGTAACTCAAGAAAAAATAACTTAGAGACATGTTCCTAGTTAAATGTTTATAATGCTATCTGTAAGAGGTTCACAAGGTCAATTTTTCCTACTGAATCTTGTTCCCTCACTAGCAAATAAGAAACTACAAGGAGAAAAAAAAAGTAGGCCAAACAGGCTCTGTATTATTTAACACCGCACTCAGTCCCTTACAACCTTTAAATTATTAACGTTATCATCAAAGTCAATATCCAGAGACTACATTCTGCTTGCAACCTCATTTCATTATTCAGCTCAACTCTAAAGAAGTGCTCCCAGCACAGAGTGCATAACCCCTCCATGAGCTTCCTCCCAGACCCCGGTCTCGCCTTCCCACCACCTCCAGGGCTTTTCAGAGGAAAGTGTTTGAAGGGCGCCAGAGGGCATCTGTCTGGCCCTTGGAAAATGGCCTTTGGGAGCCTGTCCTTTCCCAAAGCTTCCAGGCACAGGATTCTCTCTCTCCCTGGGAACTCGTGAGAGGATGAAGATGTGACCTGCTCTGTGGAAACAATTTCTGCAAAAACATTTTGGAGGACATCCTTTTCCATTATAAAAGTAGTAGGAAAAAAGCCAGCAAAAGTGATAACTTATGATTTTTAAAAAAGATGACTTAGAAGCGATTAATAGAGTCAGATTCGATCATTTTGCAAGTTCCTATATTCAGTAATGTTAAGTACGTAAGTGCTTGCTCTGACAGGACTATGAGTAATTGCTACACCAATGCTTTCTCATTGGAATCACAAGTTAATGTAGTTACCAGCTCAGCAGACACTGCATCTGAATCCTGACTGTGCTTCCTATCAGCTGTATAATCTCGGCTAGATTTTCAATCATTTGAGCTTCCAATTTCTATATATGTATATTTATTATCACATTAATAACAAGTTCATCAGCACCAAATGCTTACATAATTGAGTAGGAGTAAAGAACTTACAACAGAACGGCACGTAGTATGCCCATGCCAGCTAAGCCTCTATTAGCTATTATTAATTCTCATTTACTCTTTAGTTTGCATCCCACTCAAGGTGACAATAGTCATTATATCATTACATGGTCCACATAGGTCCTTTAGCCTTCAAAACCAAGATGTCCTCATTAGAGGCAGAAAATACTGCACTGTAATGCTCTTCTATTTAGTGATAGCAATATAATTATTCAGAACACTGTGGAGAGGGTAGGAAACCATCTTCATTTTCCTTTGGAAATGTAAGAACTGTCCTTATTGCTACCTGTTGGCCTGTTACACATGTTTCAGTGATAAAGCCATGAGGAGATGACGCAGGTGTTCTGGGGTGTGGCTTCTCGGCTTCCTGCAGGAAAGAATTCAAGCGTGAGCCAGCAGAGTTTAAAGTAAAAGTGAGTTTATGCCCGGCCGGCGTGGCTCGGAGGATGAGCATCGCCCTATGAACCACGAGGTCAGGGTTCAATTCCCAGTGAGGGCACATGACTGGATTGCAGGCTTGACCCTCAGTGGGGAGCATGCAGGAGGCAGCTGATCAATGATCCTCTCTCATCATTAATGTTTCTCTCTCTTTCTCTTTCTCTCTCTCTCTCTCTCTCTCTTCCCCCTTCCTCTCTGAAATCAATAAAAAAAAATACATTTAAAAAAAATTAAGATTCCTTAAAAAAAAATAGGTGAAGAGACTGATTCCCACAGACATTTTGAGCCCCTGGATCAACCAGCCTGAAGTCCATCCTACCAGTCAACTCTCAATTAAGTGAGCCAATGAATTTCCTTTTACTTAAGCCAATTTGAATTGGTTTCAGTCACTTGTAACAAAAAATGTCTGACTGATACACTTCCCCACTAGATTGCAAATTCCATAAAGGCAGCACTGCCTGGCATGTAATAGGAATTCCGCAAATAGGGATTTAAGGAAGGAAAAATGGAAGGATTCCTCCTCTTCACTTTGTTGGATCCTTCCTTCTGACTTCTCCTGCCAGATGGCACTCCAGCCATTTATCCTCAAGTCTACCCTTGCTGCTCTGAGGGTGGTTCCTTCATTCTCAGCCATGGATCTCTGCTCCCTGATTCCTTTTAAATTGACTTGCCTGTCCCACTAAAGATTCTGACGGCTGTTCCTCAGCTGTCTGTTCTCCAGAATCTCTTTGCTGGTCAATCTAACCAGCCACCCATTCTAGGTGGAAGATTTCTCCTCCGAATTACTGGAGCACATAGATTCTATAAAAAGCACTCCTCTACAGCCTTTTTGAAATTTTAGTGCTTTGATGGATATAATTTTTTTTATTTCAAGGAAAACGATCTTAAATATAATAATACCTGCACTGAACATTAATATCATAAACTACAGACATATTTTTAAAAATAAAGTGAAAGTGAGTTTATTAGTGAAGCAGTGTGACAGGGAATGGGCTGCTCCACAGACAGAGCAGCCCCTCCCTAGTAGGATGTACTCCTTTTATTGAGAGTATCAGTGAAGGGGGAGCATAGTCAGGACACTTCAGGGAAAGGGGTAGAGACTTCCCCCAAGAGCAGTGTCCTTATGTGGGCGTTCTGTTTCTGATCTTGGTGGGGAGGGGTGTGTCACTTAGCAAGCTCATGTATTACAATGAGCATGTAAGGAGGCTAGCGGTTACCATAAGGTAAAGTTAGTCTACGTGGTGGATCAAGATGGTCTCTGCAGGTTCTAAGCCATAAATCCACGGGGGCTTGGTCTTACTATCGTGGTCTTACTATCTTCTTAATAGTCCCTCGGTCATTTCTCCCATTTTACAAATAAATAAACTGAAGATAAATGTGTGCCCCAAGTTCCATCCATGGCAGAAATGACTCCCAATTCCACGTCTAAGTGTGGCAATAATGATGGCAACATGCAAAGGAAAAGAGAATGCCATTATATATTGCTGTGTTCAGGTTTCTAGATTTACATAAAAGCAGTTTCTCATTTGGTTTGCAAATACACCTGGAAATTATTCTCCGCACGATGGTTATTTTTTGACCTCACTCATTAAAGTGAATATTTGAACTGAATGTAAGATAGAACATAATGTATTTCAGGACACATGGCCCTGGACCGAAGGATGAGTGACCTTAAGATCTGTGAGAATTTGATGGTTAATTTGTTAAACATTAAAAGGCCTCAGTTTCCTTATTTTGAAAGCAGGGTGCCAGACATGATTTTTTTATGATTTAAAAAAAAATAAAAGTTGAACTTTTTAAAAAAGGTCACGGAATAGATAATTTATACAGGGCCACTTAACCTCTAAGGGTCAGGAGACTTCTCTGAGTCCATTAAGATGTTGAACTCTCGATGTTAATCTCCTCACATAATATCCCCTGAAACTAGGGATGCATTATTAACTTGTTATTATTCCAATTTTCTTAAAAGAAAACTGAAGTTCAAAGAAGTCAACGAAATACCCAAGGCACAGAGCTAATAAGAGTGGAGCTGGGTTTCAGAACCAAGTCGTTGGTAGGTCAGAACCCACATTTCCCCCACTACACACACTCATGGTGTCCTTCTGCAGCTCGTTACAAAAGCATGAAGGTCGAGTGAGTTTGCATTAATCCTATTGACAAAACACAGGCGCCCTTTTCAGAGGAAGAACCCCAAACAGGAACCTTATTATTGTTTCGTCAATATACACATTGTTCAATGCTGGGCTGTCTCTTATTATGCTGCCCGTTCATAGTAATTTTATTTGAACTGTTACCGTCCGGGTCATTTCCTCAGCAATTACTCAGGGTAATCCTATTGGATGATGGTTTATGTGGCATCTCTGAGGAATACTCACAAAATTGTTGGCTGCCTCATCTGTATGACAGTACTGAGTGGGCCGCCAAATGGACTCAAAGATGACAGACTTGAACTCAGCCCCTCACTGGGACACATCAGTGATGGATCCTTCGTGGAACTGCCCTCTTTGCCGAGAGCTCAATCCTGTCTCCTCAGGGACCTGGCTCTGTGATTGAAATGACTCCTTGGGTGTTCTAGTTCACAGAGTGGCATCCTCTTCATACGTGAGATTTTTGTATCTTCAATAATGATGACTATTCTTTTTACCTGAAAAATATACTTTCCGCCCACACAGAGGCAAAGGAAATATAGAATGCCTTGGGAATTGGTGTGTGGTGTGTTTTTTTAAAAATATATTTTATTGATTTTTTACAGAGAGGACGGGAGAGGGATAGAGAGTTAGAAACATCAGTGAGAGAGAAACATCCACCAGCTGCCTCCTGCACACCTCCTACTGGGGATGTGCCCGCAACCAAGGCACATGCCCTTGACCGGAATCGAACCTGGGACCTTTCAGTCCACAGGCCGACACTCCATCCACTGAGCCAAACCGGTTAGGGCTGGTGTGTGTTTTTTAAATCTATAAGTTGGAATAAGAAGTTCCTGTTAACTACAGAATTAACTACATTTGACTTAATTGTCATTAATAAGAAATTAGTCTTAAGGAAGTATAACAGCTGTCAAACTTACCACACCCTAGACTTATTTTAAAAAGGTTGTTAGTTGCAACATCTTGGAATTGTGTCTGTACCTAATATCACCTATCAAAATCAGACCAGACCAGCCGGTGTGGCTCAGTGGTTAAGCATCAACCTATGAACCAGGAGGTCACAGGGTTCGATTCCCAGTCAGCCTAGGTTGCGGGCTTGATCCCCAGTAGGGAGTGTGCAGGAGGCAGCTGAGTAATGATTCTCTCTCATCATTGATGTTTCTATATCTCTCTCTCTCTCCCTTCTTCTCTAAAATCAGAAAAAATATATTTTTAAAATTATTTAACTGAAACCAAGTTCAGGTTACAGCCTGAATTTTAAAAATATAACATAAATGATTATTAAATAATAATATAACGGATGAAATGGAGGTACATTAAAAGGGCAGAACATCTGCCTGGGGTATTATAGGAAGGTTTCTTATAAAAGGTAGCATTTGATCTGAAATTTGATGGTTAAAAGGAGTTTGCATGGTAAACAAGCAGAAGCAGATTCCCTCTCTTCTTTTTATCACTTCCATCCAACATAGTGCATGGCTAAATATTCAGAGTTCTCTTTTCATGTTATATGCAAATCATCACTGCTATAGGGATTATAACTAATTTCGTTAGATTCTTTTTTTTTCATTTATAATACTTTTTCATATGCCTGAAACACTTTGTCAGGGCTTCAGAAATCCCAAATCTATTCAGTTTTTATGGGTTGGTGCATTGAACAGCTGGCTAATATCATTCATTACACTCGGAGAAGTGACATAGTTTCTGTGTTCTGAGAATATACTTATATTATTAAAATCTATGATAACTTTCTTCTTTCAACCTAATGTACTCTACTTTCTACCCTCTTGATTCTGAACATGCACACAAAGAAAATATTTGTAAAATCAAAAGGACTCAAACTTCCAAGAGCCTATGCTTCGAATATTACCATCTCCTATCATCTTGGCTTGATCTTAAGAGTTGTATACATATATCTAATTGCAAATATTAATGCTCTTTGGGGGTGATGCTGGGATTTTCCATTCTCCTCCCTCATATCCGCACCATATTTCGGGCAAACCGTCTGGGGTTCACATTCAGCAAGTGGGCTCTAGGTCACCCCTAAATCCAAGATAAACCCCAGAACGGTGCTTCTCAATTACCTTCCATTAAGAATTATTACTCTATAGCCCTGGCCGGTGTGGCTTAGTTGGTTGGGTGTCATCCCATGCACATCAAGTTGCTGGTTTGATTCCAGGTCAAGAGACATGCCCAGATTGCAGCTCCATCCCTGGGTGGGGACATGCAAGAGGCACCGATCTGCTTCCCTCTTGGGGACCACTCCCTGGTTTTGTATATGCCCACAGAAAATGGTCCAAAGGGGTGGAAAGGAAGCTTGACTTGAATGAGGGCCCACAATCCAAGTCATGTAGCGGGCACTGTTTCTAACAGAGCTTTCATCTGGCGTGCGGTCCTAGGGTCTCACTGTAACCACCATGATCCTCATTGCGTTGGCTGCTCTCCCTCTGACAGAGATGATGTTCAGTCAGTTCAAATTCATCTTCTAATCAGACTGACCTTGGAGGCCGGTGTTGCTCTTCTGTGCGTTGGAGGAGTCTGTGGGAAACATTCATATTTTAGAGAAATCGATATGCGGGGGATCCTGGTCTGGCTCTCATGTCTGCTAAGTGCAGCGTGGTCTTTTGCAGGGATGTTTTACGATCACAGTAGGAGGAACATTTCATTAAGCTGTATTTGCATTAATTTAGCAGTTAATGGCCCCTCAGATCGAGAGAGCTGGATGAGCTGAGACCTCCGAGGTCTTTCCCCACTCCTTCAGCAATGGCATCTCCATTTCCTCGCTATAAAAATTCACTCCAGGAGAACATGTTCTCATTAAAGTGAATATATCATCCCATTGGCTTCCACGTTGGGATGCAGAGGCCTATGAAAATAATCAATTTGGAAGGACTCCCACAGTCCTGTTACCCCTGCACATTGCTGAATGCAGTACAGTGCTCTTCTCTGCAGTGCTCAACCACAGGCCAAAAGGAGGAGGCATTTCCTACCACGGCTGCCTCAGTCATACTAGTGACGAGTGTCCTTACACGGCTCAAGCTCAAGACGCGGCCAGGAAACGGACATGCATTTTCATTCTGACCAACTCACCTGGGCAAAAACCAGAAGAAAAAAAAAATTTTTTTTTAACTTCAGGTGCTATTTCAATAGGGGTCCTTTTACCACATTGGAGTGGGATGGAGCTCGGCCATTTCTTGCTAACTGAGGACAGTGCAATCGATTGCATTTCATCCATTTCCAAAGCAGTGTTGTCCATCAAGCCCTCACCAGTGTTTCTCGGTGGTTAGAGCATTGGCCCACGAACTAAAATATCGCAGGTTCAATTCCCCATTAAGGTACGTACCTGGGTTGCAGGTTTGATCCTGGCCTGGTCAGGGCACGTGTGTGGGAGGCAACCAATCAATGTGTCGCATATCAATGGGAAAAAAATATCCTCAGGTGAGATTAACAAAGAAAGTCGAAAGTAATGTTGTATATGGAAGTCTAGCTCTTATCTTCACATTTAGATTTGTTAATATTTTTATTACAACTTCTACGACTCAGCCTCACTCTCTACTAATTGTTCGAATCACTGCAGCTGCAAGTTCTGTGAACGCCTTGGCTATAATGAAGCCAAAGGACTTGACAAGCAGCCCCTTCAGGGTGACTGCAGGATCGAGTCATAATAAATTCCAGTGATGTTCTGTCTTAATTACACAAATTAATAGATCTGTACACATTCAATTATCCACTACATTGATATTCCCATAACTTTTAAACAGTTCTGCTTGATTACAAACATAGATCCACTAATGGGGCAGAACCAACAAGTTTTCACTGTGCGTTAGGATGAAACCCCCCATGGATAGATGTGATTTTTCATAGTTATCCAGGTGCATGATCAAGGGATTACATTGTGTAGTTAGACAAAACTATATTGATAGAGATTTAAAAGATGAGGTCCCTTCTACACCAGCAGTCTGGCAATGGGGCTATGGATAAAATAACAGCCAGATATAAAACATAAAATACACTTTATTTGCTTTTTCTTAGAGAATGGACTATCTTTATGTGTAATAAAGCCTAGGTTTAAGGAGTTTATTGAACAGAATAGCTTTTTACTAAAAATGTCAACTTTGCAATGTTTTCAAACACTTTTATGTTGAGTCCCTTTCTTATTGATATAAATTCATCCTGGGAAGGAATCCCCTTCAAAACATCTCTAGAAATTTGTATTGAGTTTTGGATCTCCCTCTTTGGAGACGTGCTCAAAGGTAAACCTTGGTCTCACTAAGTGATTTTTACAAAATTAGTTGAATGGATCCCTCTCCTTTTCAAACCATTTGTCACTGTCCCTCCTTTTGTATCCATCCTTTTCATCAACACCATCCACATTTCCTTGTAAATACTTTACAGATATTTCAGCACTGTTGCCTCCCTCATCTTTACTGAACATTTCTAGTTCAAATTAAAAATATATATATTTTTATAGGCGATTGTTTGCAATAACCTTCTAAAACTAGCAGCCCCTTCCTCACAATCTTTCATTCAAATTTCCCAGCTACACTGAAGGATATTTGATATGACTCAGGTTTGTGTTCTCTGTACCCCTCCCTCCATCTCACTCCTTCTCCCTCCTTCCCTCTCCTGCCTCTCTCATCCCCTCCTCTTCGCCCTCTCTCCTCCAAACACTAAACCACTGAATACCTATACATATACATTTATTATTTGCCGTTCTGTTGTAAGCAAAAGCCTTCCTGCTCCCATTTATTTATTCTTATTGGTTGTTTGATTGAGTGAGTGCTACTCATATGGACATTTAGATGCTTCTCCAAAAATTTTTACCACTTTGCATGACCACCAAAAATTATATGACAATGTCTGGTTCCCCACAGATTTGTCAATAGAAAGTGTTGCCATCATTTTAAATGTACATGAATTTTTATTATTAGGCTTCTGTCTATGTCTTCTTGAACGTCTTTAGATTTTTCCCTTGCGAAGTAGTTGTCTTTTTATTTGGCACAGCCAAACTTATGTGGTATATTTTCATTGTGAATTGTGGCTTGTGGGATTAAAAGTGGATCTATCTCCTCTTATAGTAAGGGGCAAGATAGGTGTGGTAGGCAAGACTCTTCAACGGTTGCCAAGATGCCCACCCCTGCTGTGAGGGGTCCCAATCATACCCTTTCCTTGAGTGTAGGAGGGATCTTTGAATATTACGGGATGGCACTCACAAGATTAAGTTATGTTTTTTGACAAAAGGGATTTTGCACATGTAGTTAAGGTTCCTAATGAGTTGAATCTGAGTTACCAGAAGGGAGACTCCCCGAATGGACTTGACTTAGTCAGGCACACAGACAGGAAACAAAAGCAGGTGCTCCAGCAATTAGGAAGTATGAGACCCCACCTTGTCTTGGCTTCTTGGGCTCCCTTGAGATTCCATATGGATTTTAGGACGAATTTTTCTATTTCTGCAAGAAGCATCATTGTGGTTTCTGCTAGGTATTACATTGAATCTGTAGATAATTTTGAGGGGTATCATCATCTTAAAAATATTAAGTCTTTTAATCCATGAGCTTAGGCTATTTTTTCCATTGTTTACATCTTCTGTCATTTCTTTCAGCAACGTGTTGTAGTTATCAGTGTCGGTCGTTTTGCCATCTTGGTTAAGCTAATTCTTAAGTATTTTATTTTGAGGGGTGCTATTGCAAATAAAATACTTTATTTCCTTTTAGATTGTCCGTTGTTAACAGGTAGAAATGCAGCTGATTTCGTGTATGATTATGTATCCTGCAACTTGCTTAATTTGTGTATCAGTTCTAACAGTTCCTTGTGGTGTTTCTGGGGTTTTCTACATGTAAGACCCTGTTCTATGCAAAGGGATACTTTTCCTTCTTTATTTTTATTTGAATGCCTTTATTTTTCTTGACTCATTACTCTGGCTGGGGCTTCCAATACTATATTAAGTAGAGGAGGCAGGTCAATATCCTTGTCCTGTTTCTGGTGCGGGGGGGGGCAGGGCGGGACACAGCCTTTCACTAACTATTGAGTATGATGTCACCTGGAGGTTTTTCATATGTGGCATATGTTTATTATATTAACTTGCCACCCACGTTGGTGGTACTTTGTATGCAGCAATAGAAACACAATACTAAAGAAAACTCCATTCCTATAAAGTGAAACATAATTCGAGCTGGACTACATGTCTGTTGGTCTCCTCTTTAGAAGATCCAAGGATGCATTCAGACAGGGGTGGTGATGTCCCAAAATACTGCATAAAGGGCAATAACTTTGCTTTTATGTGTAAGCATCACCTTCACCTGTGCACCCATAGAACATTCAGGCACAGCCCAAGTGTTGTGTCTCCTAATTAGGATGACGCTTAGATGAAGCGTCTTAGCATCCTGTGCATGTATTGCTATCATCCTGTGCATTCCACTCAGCACCTCTGTCTCCCTAGAAGGTAGGAAAGGTAGGGGCTCTCACTGTTGGAACACTGTGTGGACAGGGCTAGGTTTGGCCTTCCACACAGTTATTTTCAATGTGCTCTTGCCTATTCTCTCTCTGAAGGAGTTCAATTTAAGGGTAGCCAGAGCAACAACATGATATGTCCATACACACATACACTTAACCACGAATACATCCATCTCACTGTGAAAATATAAAAATGCATCACCAGTGCACAGCCATATCTAAGAAAGGAGTTTATGCTTGCTCATTCTCTCGCTCTATCTCTGTCTCTTGATTTTTCCATTACGTCTCCTTCTTAGGCATTCATCAAAAGGTTTATGTCATATTATTGGTCTGTTGCAGATCCTCTCTCTAACAAGATCTAATGCAGATTCAAGATGTATTTCTTCTTGTCACTAATAAATATAGTATGTTCTTTAGAAAGGACAGCATTTGTCTACATGTGCAGTAGAGGGAAAATGCTGAGAAGATTTCAGGGAAAAATATGTAACTATCATTTAAGGTTCATCAACTAAATCCTGGGCTTGCTTTCTTGCCTCCTTTGTTACAGCAGCCTTTTAAAATTTATAGCCTCTAATGTGTCTGCAGCCACAGCCTCTGGTCTCTAACCCTATCACCCATAAGAATGAGGACGCTGGAGCCAGACTCCTCAGGTCCTGGGCGCATGACGTATGTGTTTTGTGACTTTGGATGGGTTTCTTAACCTGGCTGCCACTCTTAGTCACAGGAGTTTCAGATTGAGTCTGCAACCTCTGCTCTGGAGTATCCAGATCAAGCCATGGAGCCTGGCTAAGTTTGGGGAGTTTTCCGTGGTCTTTCAGTCTGAAAGGCCTATCGTAAGATGTCGTTAACACAGAAAGCACCTCTTACCTAGCGCCACGGTGTATTTGACATAGAAATGAACATTTTAAGACCTTGCTATGCTGCTTTGATCTGTATAGAAATTAAAAAATAATGTGGCCAGCAGCAATCTCTGTCTTTTGTATCATTCAATATGGAAGTTGTACGTTAACGGCAAACAGTGTCTTTTCTGGTTGTTATCACTGGCTTCTGCCAGTGCTGCCGACCCAAGCATTCTGAATCCGCTTATTTAAGGCAAGAAGCATGATGCTGCTGCCTCCGAAATGCTAATGAAATATTTATGGGATACCCAGCCAGCCATTTAAACAATCTGCATGCTGGTCTAATGGGTTTAAAGCACGTGTGTATTTTCAGTTGAATTCCATATTATTCCAGTTTGTGGTGACTAAGCAGTAATTACTACAGGATTAACAAATAAGACTAAAAAGAATATATCTGCTTGAAAAAAAGTGATTGATTCCAGGGTATGACTCCAGAATTGTGTGGGGAGAATTAAGTCAGAATCTTCACATATATTTCCATGAGACTCCATTCCATAACTGTTCAGTCATCATTATATTTCAAAAATAAATATTTAAAAATTCTAAAGCACAGTCTATCAATATATACGTAGTCAGTTATTTTAATAACCTTTAAAAATTATCTGTCTTTTGTCTTTTAATTCCCATTAAAGTTTCTTTCTTCTTTTAAGCTCTTTTTCTCCTGGCTGTGTTCATGTTCTACCATTTTTTTCTGTTTGCCTCAGTTCCTATTTTCAATGGTCAGTACCTCTCAAGCATTAGTCATCTCTGCATTCTTTTCACCTCTGGGCAGAAATGAGCATTCCCTTCTTTGTTCCCTGGTGTAGTGCGTATATTTTTATGATAGGCTCTGCAATAATTTATTCTTTTTTCTTTATTAAAAATTTATTTTTATTGATTTCAGAGAGGAAGGGAAAGGGAGAGAGAGATAGACATCAATGATTGAGAGAGAATCATTGATCAGCTGCCTCCTGCACGCCCCACACTGGAGGTGGAGCCCACAATCCAGGCATGTGCCCTGACCAGGAATCGAACCTCGACCTCCTGGTTCATAGGTCGACGCTCAACCACTGAGCCACACCAGCTGGGCTCTTCTTATTTCTTTACGTGTCTGTCACCTCCTACTATTCTATGGGCACCTCAGGGTCAGAGTCTGGGTTTTACTTCAAATCCC
The DNA here is from genome assembly GCF_000412655.1 of Myotis brandtii. Classification (NCBI taxonomy): domain Eukaryota; kingdom Metazoa; phylum Chordata; class Mammalia; order Chiroptera; family Vespertilionidae; genus Myotis; species Myotis brandtii. Next base: position 6,281,309 of record NW_005354632.1, on the reverse strand, counting down.
CAAGGTCAAGCACAGTGTCAGCTAAGCGGACAGTGACTGAATGATGGATATGTAGATGAGGGAATAATAAAATCAGAGTGCCTTGGGAATCAGAGACTGTTTTTCTCAATGCGGAAGAAGTGGTATCATCAAAGATACGTCTGAGAACCCAGGCAACATAAGTAAAAGAACGTCAGTGATTGGGAATAAAGGGCAGGAGACGGCCAGTGCCTGGAGTGCCTGGGTCTTGTTCTAGCTGTTCATACACTTTGTAAACCTGAGACAGAATAGTAGCAGTCAGCTAGAGTGGGCAGCACAGTTCGGTAGGGATGATTTAATACTTACCTCTCATTCACTGGGAATAAGAAATCTCTATTGGGAATTAAGGGAAGAATCATCATACAAAAGGTTAAGAATCACTGTGCTGTGTTTTTAAAGGAGCCATAAGTTAAAATACAAATAACATATGCAGGAGACCAATGTAAAAACACACTTTGCGTGATTCATTGTCTGGCTGCTGCTTCAGAGACCGGAGGATCTTTACACCCAATTGGGGAGGGATTGGCATGTGCTCCCAGGGGCCAATCTGGTGTGTCCTCGGCTCCTGGGGAGACCTGCAGGCACACGCCGTAGGAGAGCACGGAGAGCGGTTTCTCCCAAATACTTCCTAGGACAGCCATGGTTCCGAGGCTCGGGCCATTGTTTGTGTTTCTTTGAGTACGTGGCTAAGTTGAGAAATAAGAGCTGCTTTCCTTCCCTCCTTCATCAGTGTGGTAAGAAAAAATTTGGCCCCTGACCTGGCTATATGTAGCCAACGATGTTTTTTAGTTTCATTATTTTTAATTTGATCGTTGTCTTTCCCTTGGTGATTCTTACATATCACTTGAAAGATTGAAGGACTTCATTTTATATCTCTTAGAGGTGGATCAAGCCAACCAAAAATGTATACTGTTTTTTTGGGGGGGGGTTGTTTGTTTGTTTGTTTTGTTAACTTGGAAGCACATCTGAAATTAAAATTGAGCCAGGCCAGTGTGGCTCAGTGGTTGAGTGTCGACCTATATACCAGGAGGTCACTGTTTGATACCTGGTCAGGGCACATGCCTGGGGTGTGCGCTTGATCCCCAGTGTGGGGCGTGCAGGAGGCATCTGATCAATGGTTCTCTCTCATCATTGATGTTTCTATCTCCCCCTTCCTCTCTGAAATCAATAAAAAAAATTAAATTAAATTAAAATTTATTTGGAAAGAGGAAGAACATCTCCAAGGGAACTCTTTGTTTTCGTTGTGCAAAGGGAGGCTGAAATTCTGGTGTTTCTGTTTTTAAACATCACACACACACACACACACACACACACACACACACACACAGTGAGATTTACAATTTCACCCTCTTCCGGAGAATAGATCAATGTTCTAGTATTAGGAGTGAGAAGGACATTAAACACCTAACAAACAAACAAACAAACAAACACACAAAATAAAACCAAGATGTAAATTAAATACATAATTCCGGGCTCAGTCATCCCCAATAATGTCAGCCTTGGTCTACCCTATTGGGTGCCGCTTGATTGTGGAGCATTCTCAGGACAAAGGGTCACGTGAATAAATGACTTAATATGGGCTCCAAAGCCAGTTCTCCAAATTATCTCCATAGGCAAGTGCACCGAACAGGGGGTCTGTTTGGTACCAAGCCCAACTAGACAGCGGCTCAGGTAAATCTATTTTAAGGGGATTTCTGGCCCACAGATTGTGCGTTACGTTGAAGTGACTATGCATTTTTTAATTAAAAATAATCTCCAAATCTTTATGCTCTCCCCGGGGGGCTGTAAAGCCAGGGTTTGTAATCACCGGGCTAGACAGTTTGCCATATGGTTTCACAGGGTGTAATGGCTTTGTAAGGAACAGTTGTAAGTTTAAGTAGATGTGCACCGAATATGCTGAAAGGGCATTATGTGCTTTTTCAGGTTGGAAAAAAAGGAAAAAATGTCAATTCAACATTTTTACATATCTGTATCTGTGTGTGTTTTTTTGTAATCCCTGCTCCTCATTAATGGAATGCCCCGGGGGGCACTTAAGTGCAGCTGAGCATTTGTTGAAAATACTTTATGACTTTATTTTCTTCCCAGAAATAAAGAGTCTCCATCCATTTCCATCCTTACACGTTACAAACTGCCACTGCGCTCTGCTGGGAGGCAGGTAGCCGAGGCAGAGCCTGCCTGGCCGGGAAGGTGGTCACGGCCCCGCCGGCCGCCTCCTCGGAGACACGGAGCTGAGGCCTCGTCCTCTGGCCTCCGGTGCTGCCCACGGCCAGTTAATGACCACATCTCGTCTTTCGCAGAGAAAACGGGCAACCTCAGGGCCTCGACCTTCATTTTCTAAACACGGATACACACGCCCGGAAGCTGCCTTCTTGATTTCCACGGGCTGGGGACTCTTCAGCGTCCAAACAACAATTTCAAATCTCATGTTAGGGTATTTTGAAATTATGAAACACAACCCAGTCTCTCTTCATTCGATTTTCCAATACTGTGCGGGGAATAGAATTGGTATATTGGTGATTTGACAAGAAATAACTTTTCCATTAAGGTTAAATTTTTTTTAATTAAAAAATATTTTTATTTATTTCAAAGTGGAAGGGAGAGGGAGAGATAGAAACATCAATGATGAGAGAGAATCATTGATTGGCTGCCTCCTGCATGTCCCCTACTAGGGATCGAGCCCTCAACTTGAGCATGTGCCTATTAGGTTTGATTGAGCAATTGAATCAATATCCCCCCACACCCCCACACCCCGAACTGGCTTTTCAGGCCATTTCACTATGGACATTCCCTTTGCTGAGAGCACATTTCACTTGCTGCGACCTCATTTCATTATCTTCCCTCCGGGTATGCACAGAGAATTCCCCGCCCAGAAAAAGCAGCCGACTCCGTCACTGGGGGCTGGAGCCATCCAGGCTCAGCCACCTGGTGTGCGGATGATCAAATAAATCCGTAATCCCTCACCACTCTGGCCTCGTGCATTCCTCTTTCAGCGACCTAACAGTGCCCTGAATTGAACCGTGACCTCCAGGTTCATTGGTTGATGCTCAACCATTGAGCCACACCGGCCAGGCCTTAGTTAAATTTTCATCATCTACAAAAAATGCCTTTCAAGAACCCATCACTTCCGCAACATGGACTTTGTCGGGAGGAGGCGTAGCAGCCCCATTGGTTAGAGACCAGGTCTGTGCTTCATACACCACGCTCCCTCAGAAGCCTGAGAAGCACATAGAATGGTTCAAGGCAAACAGAAACATGCCAAGTTGGGTAGCTGCATCCTATTCCCAGCAAGCCAGTATCCTCACTTAAATTTTACTTGAGCAGGCTGTATTATCCATGATAAAAGTAACTCGTGCAGAAAACCCAAATGTCCATTAACTGATAAAGAAATAAACCAAATGGAGCAGAGTCAGACGGTGGGGTTTTCTTCAGCCCTAAAAAGGGATGAATACTAACACGGGCTACCGTGTGGATGACCTTGGAGACATCACGCTAAGTGGAAGAAGCCAGAAACAAAAGGCCTCACAGTGTAGGGTTCTATTTAAGTCAAATATCCCAAATAGGCAAATCTATAGAGGCAGAAAGTAGGTCAGGGGTACTGGGGGCCGGGGGGGGCGGGCAAAGGAGATGGGAATTGGCTGCTCAGTAGTGGGTGTGGGTGTTGAAGATGGTCCGGAACTGGATAGCGGTGATGGGTTCACAATATTGGGCATAATAAATGGCACTACACTGGACCTTTTCAAATGGGTTAAACAGTCCACTACATGTTCTGTGTATTTTACCACAATAAAAAGGTTTTCATGTGTGTATGTGTGTTTTTAAAAGTAACTGGGCAGCCAGGTAGCGATTTCCAGGAATCACAGCTCATCGTAAAATTCCCTCTCAAGGTGAGAGGCTGAGTGACAAGCTAGAGCCAGAAATGAAGCGCAGGGAGGGGAAGAGACTCTGCGCCAACACACCGAAGCGCCCTTCCAGGGTGAGCTAATTTCTACCGGAAATATTTCACGCCGGGCCAGACTTTTCCAGCACATGAGCTCCTGCCTGGAAACGATGAGGAGTTTTTGAAAGCTGCATGCATATTTTCAAACCCCTGACAGAAAACTGTGTTGATGTTACTTAAACAGACCGAACAGTGAACAGTTCCAAAACTGCCTCATTCAGGGTAGGTGGATAAAATGCCAACATCCACCAGCTCATTCAGTCGGCAGGGAAAAAGTGTGTGTGTTCTGGTCAAGGGCACGTACCTTGGTTGCAGGTTAGATCCCCAGTATGGGGTGTACAAGAGGCAGCTGATCAATGTTTCTCTCTCATCGATGTTTCTAACTCTCTAGCCTAACTCCCTCTCTCTAAAAATCAATAAAATATAAAAAAAATTTTGTAAAAGTAATATCAATCGTTTGGTATTATGTAGCCAATTATCTGAGCAAATTGATGAAATCCATATTTTTGAAGACTTCAGGAAATATTGCTTTACCACGTTACGTACACAGATACATATAGACATCTAAACTCATATGGCGAAATGAACCCAGAAGTTACATGGAGAAATGGCAACTTTGGTGTCACCAACTCAGTTATGAAGGAATAAGTCTCACAGTCACTGTAAGAGAGGACATGAGACGCCCGGCACCTCTCTGTTCTCTTCGAGGAAGTGATAGTGAAAGTGCTAGCCAGTGCGCATGGGCTGATGGCAAGTGCATCGCCTCCCTCCCTCTTTCAAACAGACCGCAGCACGGACATTGGACTTTGGCAGTGGCTGGAAGTCAAGAAGCTAAGTACTGGCAGGAGGTGGATGTGAATCTAGGCCACCTGCCTCTGAGCTTTTATTCTCCTAGGACAGTGGTCGGCAAACTCATTAGCCAACAGAGCCAAATATCAACAGTACAACGATTGAAATTTCTTTTGAGAGCCAAATTTTTTAAACTTAAACTATATAGGTAGGTATATTGTTATTAACTTAATTAGGGTACTCCTAAGGCTTAGGAAGAGCCACACTCAAGGGGCCAAAGAGCCGCATGTGGCTCGAGAGCCGCAGTTTGCCGACCACGGTCCTAGGAGGCAGCTCTATAAATACGGCACTTGATGTGTAGAGAACTGGCAATACATGTAACTCAAGTTCCTAACTGGCTCACTGTCATGGGGCTGATGATGCAAATATTGCACTGTTCATATTTGCCCGGCCTTCCCTAAGATTTTTATACATTTAAATAGCCAATAGAGGTCATCAGAGCTCTGATTCGGGGTATTTACAGTGAGGCTTAAGTCTCAGAGGAGTCAGGAGCCCATTTCTACTCAATTCTAAAATGGAGCCAGAGCCCAGCCAGTGTGGCTCAGTGGTTGAGCATCGAACTATGAGCCAGGAGGTCAAGGTTAGATTCCACATCAGGGCATATGCTCGGGTTGTAGGCTTGATCCCCAGTAGGGGGCGTGCAAGAGGCAGCCTATCCATGATTCTCTTTCATCGTTGATGTTTCTATCTTTCTATCTCTACCTTCCTCTCTGAAATTAATAAAAGTATATTTAAAATGGAGAAAGAAACATCTCTGTGGGTTTTTTTGTAGTGTTTAATGAGAGCACAGGGTCTTTATGGCACTGGTCTCAAACTCGGCCTAGAGCTCGGGCCCCACAGCTACCCCAAAGCTCTGCATGAAGGGGCAACATGAGAGATGGTCTTGAAAGGAACCTGCCTCCCCACCCCCCTGCTCCCCAGGACACACGAATGTCATGTCTCAGAAAACCTGACATTGAATTCATTCCAGATCAGCTGTCTGTCTACTCTTCTTCATGTTCGAACCTCCTCGATCGCCTTATTATCTTTCAAGTTCTACAGCCCCTGGGGAGCCAGTCCAGCGTGAGGTTTGAGCTCTGTTCTGAAGTGTGACAAAGTGGGAAGAGAACTGGTTCTAGAAATCAAAAGCCCTTCTCTTCCTCTTGATTTCACCACCGTCTCCCCCGCTTCTGATACCTTGGGAATCTCTGACTTCGCCCAGACTCTTTCTTCATTGATGAAATGACATCATTACACCTGCGCTCCGTTTCTTCTCTGAGAGTCGGATGAGATCATGGTGTGAAAACGCTTGGTGGGACGTCCGAAGGTAAATTGCTTGTTTTGGTGGAAAGGATAATGTAATAACCACCGATTCTCAGTACGCTTATAAGTCAAAAATCCATGAAAGCCTTTTATATACTTTTTTAACTCATTTTAGGAAGAGGGAGAGAGAGAGAGAGAGACATCAGTGATGAGAGAGAATCATTGATCGGCTGCCTCCTGCCCGCCCCCTCCTGGGGATGGAGCCCACAACCCGGGCATGTGCCCTGACCAGGAATTGAACTGTGACCTCCTGGTTTATAAGTTGACGCTCAACTACGGAGTTACACTGACCAGGCATAAAAATAATGTAGTTTGACTTCCTTGATCTCATAATCAGTCTAAGAAAGTTGTGAACCAAAAGGATAGTCACAAGAGAGACACAGAGACCAGGGTTTGGTGCCAGCATGGGGAGGATCAGGCCTGACCCTAGACGGGAGGGCTGGTGGGGGCAGAATGCCCCAGGAACGCTGGGCAGCAGGCCTGGCTGGCATTTTTCAAATACAGAGAAATTCCATTTTGTCATTCTGTTAAAGGGTTCTGAGTCTCTGACATTTCAGCAATGTACCTATTTAATTATCTCCAAGATAAATTCAGTGATCTGAGTAGGTTAGCCACTCTTATGCTGTTTAGTGTAGATTATGCTGAATAAGTATAACGTGCCCCAAACTTTTCCTTCTGTAGCCACTGTTCAAATGAGTTATTTTATTTCTATCTGGACATAAAATAAATACAAATTTCAGATACTGCATTAACAGTAAAAAAATTATTTTAAAAAAAGAGAATTTAGAATTTAGTTTTCATTGATAACTTGCCAGATTTCTCAATGGATTTCTTTGCTACAAAGAATTGTATGTCACCAAAACATACATGTGTAAAAACATGAGAAAACTGAAAACAGTTCAGGCTAGGCCAGACCCAGATTTGTCTAGCAATCGCATGAAACATTCCTCTAAGAACTGCAAAGAAGAACAATTAGAAAAAAAGCTCTAACTTTCAAAAAATGTTTCTCTCATTCTTAACGATTAGTAGTGGCTTGGCTGTTCTTTAATTAGAAAGGGAAGGCATGGTGCCTATGAAATAGATTTAGGGAAGGAGCCCGAGAGAACTGTACAGCAGTTCCACACGGGAGAATTGGAGCCTCGATTCCATATTGCACTTTCGGAAAAGGAAGGCCGAGCATCCTTTCAAGTTCAGCTCCCTGAGGGCCTCCAAGAGGGAACGCTGTATTGGAAGCAGCAGGTCACGCAGAGGAGACGATTTAACTGCTAATTACCACTCGATGATGTACTGAGAACTACATGCTAATTAATTCTCCGTGGGCCGACATGCCCTTTCTTCTATGTCATTTTCAATGGCCATATTAATATGAAGACTAAGGTAGCATGTTTGTCACATGAATTAGTAATCGATGAAAATTGCGTGTCAAAAATTATATTAGGCCCCCTTTAAAAGCAGAGATGATTAAAGTACAAAAAATTGCTTACTAGGGGAAAAAACTCACAAGACATTCACATACATGCCAGTGTGGATATTTTAGGTTTTTTTTAAATCTTTATTGTTGAAAGTATTAGATATGTCCCCCTTTTCCTCCACTGACCCCTTCTACCTCATCTCCACCCCCCAGCCCAGGCCTTCACCGCCCTATTGTCTGTGTCCATGGGTTATGCATATATGCATACAAGGTCTTTAGTTGATCCCTTCGTTCCTACCCATCCTCCCCTGCCTTCCCTTTGAGATTCCACAGTCTGTTCTATGCTTCTGTCTCTGGATCTATTTTATTCATCAGTTTGTTCATTAGATTCCATTGTGGATATGTTTTTTAAAATAATATGTTTTTATTGATTTCAGAGAGGAAGGGAAAGGGAGAGAGCAATAGAAACATCAATGATGAGATGAGAGTGAATCATGGATTGGCTGCCTCCTGCACGCCCCCTGCTGGGGATTGAGCCCACAACTCGGCCATGTGCCCTTGACTGGGACCCTTCAGTCTGCAGGTCGAGGCTTTATCCACTGAGCCAAGCCAGCTAGGGCAGCATTGTGGATATTTTGAAAAATATGAAAACATTACCATAAGCAAAAAAACAAAACTAAAAAAAGTGGGAAAGGAATTCAAAATCTAAAGGATTCCTTCTTGGACACCCTTCATTTCAACAGGGTTGGGCATACCTCTAGTCACAGAGCATTTTGTCAACGAGACCCAGTCCATCTTGGTGAGGGATTTCATAAAATCCCTTCCAGGTGATTGTGTACATCCCGCCTTTAGGAGCCTCTCAGGGTGGGGACCGCAGTGAGGATGGTTGGAAGAACGCGGGTTCCCAGGGGTCAGCTGCGCCCACAGATAGGTTGTGTTTGGGGGTTGGCCACAGGTGGAGTAGTTTCGCCACGTATTCCCTCCAGAAAGCTCAGGAGTTTGCACTGTGGTCATGTCTCCCTGGCTGGCTGGCATCCTTCATCACTGCTTCCTCTGCGCTCTTCCCAGGGCAGAGAGGTCCACTTGTTTAAGAATCTCTCCACCGCAAATGAAAACTATCAAATGGGCTTTAAAACCTCTGCGGTCGATCCCTTTGTGAAAGCCCCACTGTCTGTCGGTCTTTAGATGTGATTCATCTGCTTATTTATTTATTGCTTTCATGCATTATTCTATCCGGTCTCCAACGTTTAAAAAAATACCTAAATATTTTACAATCATTAAAGCCGTCTGGAGAGCTTTAAAAAAAATAAAATAAAAAACTGTTGCAAAAGAGTTCCCAGCAAAAGGCTCCCTCTTGGTGATGTCAGGTTGAAATGTGACCGAATAGGACAATTATAATGTTTCACTTGCAAAATAATTCACCTCTTGAGTGAGCATGAGCTGCACATGCACTTTGTTAATCAGGAGGAAATCTGCAGAGCGAGTCAGAAATGGGAACGCGCACCCCACAATGCGTGTCACACAAGGGAGCGTCCTGGTTGTGCTTTGCGTTGACAAGCTGTTGTCTTTTAATAGCAAGCTTCATTTAGGAAGGTCAGAGGGAGGTCCCTCCACTGAGTGCACATTGTGTCTGAGCTAATGGAATTGGTACATATGCAAAATCCACATGAATCTTCAGCGGTGATATTTCTGAAGAATCAAGGTGCACAGAGACAGAGGACTGTGGAGGAGGAGAGAGCAGGGTTTGGGGGCTTCCACTGCCAATTGATTGTTTTTGATCTTGCATATACATATGCAAAATCCACATGAATCTTCAGCGGTGATATTTCTGAAGAATCAAGGTGCACAGAGACAGAGGACTGTGGAGGAGGAGAGAGCAGGGTTTTGGGGCTTCCACTGCCAATGATTGTTTTTGATCTTGCATAAGTTTCTCAGCTTCTGTCCTTAAGCTTCCACATCTGTAAAATAAATATATGAGCACTTGCAACGGAGCGGTCTCGTGAGAATTCCATGGGAAAACGTAAGTAAACTATCTAGCATATTGCCTGGCATATCGAAGACAACAAATGTGAGAGAGTGATTATGGTGGAAGTCACTTCCCATCGGTGATGCCTGACATTTAACTCCCAGTTAGGCTTGACCTAAGGGGAACCAACACCCATACTGAAAAGTCAGGAATAAGTAGCACAATCGTGCAAAGCCAGTGCCAGGAAAAGAATCATAGGTTCTGGTCACTAGCCATGAGTGCCCAGCAATGTTTAATACAACGAATGAGGGCCAAGAAATCTTAGTTTAGTCCTGGTGTGTGGTTGACTAGCCCAGTTTCTTTATACCTTTGGGTGTTTGTTCCCTGCAAGAGAGGAAATAGAGAGTAGCAAAATGGATAGGCATAGATACTTTTAGGGCCAGACTCTATAAATTCTAATCCTGGTTTTAATGTCAATAGTTATGCAACTTGCCCGGCTGTGGTGGCTCAGTGGTTGAGCGTCCAACTATGCACCAAGAGGTCACTGGTTCGATTCCAGGTTAGGGCACATGCCTGGGTTGAGGGTCGATCCCCAGCAGGGGGTGTGCAAGAGGCAGCCGATCAATGGTGAAGTGTCCCTCTCATCCATGTTTCTATCTCTCTCTCCCTTCCTTTCTCTCTAAAATCAGTATTAGTTATGCAACTTGATGCAAATTGCTTGCTCTCTCTGTGACTCAGTTTCCTCATCTGTGGAATGATAAAAAATAGGCTTTTTGAGGGTATTTAATGAGTCAAGGAGAGTAAATATTCAGAATAGCTTCTGGTGTGAAGGCAGAGGTTCATTTATTATCGATGCAATAACGGTCAGCTGTAGATGTGAAAGTCTCCTGAAGTTCTGAGATTCTACAATCACATGATCTTGATGGTATCCTGGCTTTTATCCACTGACATGAATTTTCCAGAATCTGACCACCTGTATCATTTCATTTCCTCTCTCCATCACGCTCTAAGTCTAAGGATAGTATTGGAGACAACCTGTCCCCCATTCCTATGATATGATGCACATATTATAGACCTAAACATGTATATTCTGTGTCTGAAAATTGCCACCATTTAGGCACACACAGTCTATGGTTTAGGGCAGGGGTGGGGAACCTTTTCTCTGCCAAGGGCCAGTTGGTATTTATATCATCATTCTCGGGCCATAACAATTATCAACTTAAAAATTAGCCTGTATTTGGTCAAACATTTAATTAACTCAGCCCTAAGGCCTTGGCAGGGCCGGACCCGGTGATTTCATAGGCCTTATGCAGTATGGTCCATGGGCTGGGGGCGATGCCCACTCCTGGTTTAGGGCATCAGTTCTACCAAAATAGAAGAATACAAAATTTCGTTCTTCTCTCTGTGGCATCAAAGTAATGAGCATGGAACCAAGGGAAGGTGTGCCAGAGAAGTTTAAAGAAATGTGATTGTCCCCTAATGTAGCTAAATGCCCCTTCCATTTGTTATAAACCCACCCATCTTCACCTTTCCCTGAGGTTTTATTACCTTGACCGATTTTTCTTCATAATCCTAGCAACCTCGTTCACCCTAGAATTGGAGGTGCGTGCACTGGGGGAATAGATGGCATCGCAGAGAAATCTGGGGACAGGTACGAACAGGAGACAAAGAAGAGATATTTGGGAGAAGTTGCTGGTGACAAGTACCAGCCACGATGACTGCGGTGTCATCAATATGTTAAGCTTCCAGGGAAAACCAAACCGTGCAGTGTTCTCTTCCTTGGCATTGTGTAGTCATTGGCATCAGGTTCTCAGACGGTGTTGCACCCCTCCCCACTCCATCCATTCTGATTCGATGTCATCTTATTTCCTTGCAATGTGTCCTCCGTGGTGGCCCATTTCTCATCCTTCACCCAAACAGGTTGTGACATATGCCAGGTTATATCACTCATCATGCGCAGAACACAGGTCTCAACCCACGCCTCTATGAAATCTTCATTAACTAGTTTACAAAAAGGAAGGAAGGGAAGTAGTGGATTCACTGTTGGAATCACAGCCCACCGCCATGTGTACACATGGCCCTCATGAGGCGTCCTGGGTGTCTCGTACAGCGTACCTGCACAGAGGAATTGGAACACCTTCCGACTCTTGATGGGAGTCTCCTTCAGCTCTGGAACCTGCTCGTCTTGGCTAACTAGTTCTTCTGTTTGTTTTACCTCCTCTTCCTCTGACTGGCTTTTAGGCTTTGCATTCTCTTACGAATGGCCTGGTTTTTTTCTTATTGCAGGACCTGCCAGGTCTTTCCCATTAATGCCACAGGCAGGGATGCCTAAAATATTCCTGATTGATTGAAGCCTGGTTTGCAAGCCCCTTACTTTGCAAATTAAAAACAAACACAGCTGAACTCGCTCTGTTTAATTGAACCCAGCCCAGAGAATGGAGCTGCAGGCAGAGAGGGGCCCTCCGGAACTCGGCCGGGGTAATTATAAGAACATACATCCTGGCACCCGAGTCTCTGCTGTGAATGGTAATTTTCAACGCCACGTTTTTAATGCTAAGATGCTAGGTTTTCAGAGGAGGTTTCTTCTGTGTTTGGGGGGGGGCGGGCATTGAGAGGGAGTGGATGGGGAATAAGTGAAACGGGGAATTGTTACATGGAAGGCCAGGACACAACAAATTCGGTCTTCATTTCTCAGGCAAGATTTTTTCCATCCTAAATACTATTCCACTTCAAGGGCAAAAGCGGCAGGTTATCTTCTAACATGTATTTCCTGGTATTTTGTTTGTTTGTTTAAAATGTTTTTACTGATTTTTAGAGAGAGAGGAAGAGAGAGAGAGAGAAACATCAATGAGAGAGAAACAGTATTGATCGGCTGCCTCCTGCACGGCCCCTACTGGGGATCCAGCCTACAACCCCAGGCATGTTCCCTGACCAGGAATTGAACCCGGGACTTGCTTATTTTGTTTTGAAGAATCATTCCAAGAGCTGTTCTTCCTTGCATTTGGCAGCTATATGTTGAGAGCCTCTCCTATAAGCAAGTGCCAACCCCTGTGGGAATAGCAAACCATATATGTGTTCATGGGTGGGTGGCACGGAGGGGGTGGGGTTAATCTCATGAGGGGGGTGGCATCTCCTCAAGCTGGGCATTGAAGGTGGGCAGTGTGATCGCCAGGTGAAGAGCATTCCACGGGAACAACATGCACAGAAACTTGGGTACAAGAAGGCGTGGATATGCAGGGCTTGTTCCAGGAGCTTTAATTAAAAAATAACAATGATTTGGACCCATGACCTTCAGTTTCGGTCCCCACCAACTCCGTCACTCGGTGTAAGCAGGTGACCTAGTCCTGAAAATGGGAGGGTCCCGGTGTAGAGTGTTGCTGCTGTGCGGTGCTGCCTGTACGAGGTGAGGAGCAGCCCTTCTCCTCTCCTTGTTCCCTTCCCCCCATCTGCCACCTGGGTGGCTTGGGAGATGGTGAACCACCAGGACAAGCCACCTAGGGGGATGCTGAAGCGATGAGTGGGAAGTGACCTGGGGCCTTCTCTCAGTCCTGGCTTCCCCCTCTTTGTCGTTATTTCAATCCAAAGAAAAACACACATCTCAGGTGTATGTCACTTTTACATTAGCCAAACCTAATGTGTTTTTAAATATATTTTTATTGATTTTGGAGAAGAAGGGAGATGGAGAGAGAGAAAGATAGAAACATCAATGATGAGAGAGACTCACTCAGCAGCTGCCTCCTGGACATCCCAGGAGCCCACAACCTGGCCATGTGTCCTGACCAGGAATCTAACCGTGGCCTCCTGGTTCATAGGTCGACGCTCAACCACTGACCCACGCCGGTTGGGCAGCCAAACCTAATCTTAATTGCCACACCTTCTTAAGAATTTCCACCAGTTTAGGGAGATCATACCAGTAGATACAAATGCCTGGTCTCACATCATTTCCAGGGCATCTCTGAAAATTGTATCTGAAAATCGAGTCCTGTTGAGCTCAAATCATTTTAACTATGCTTTCTGTTAAATGACTATTTTTTAAAGCACCTCCCTGCCCATTTTCAGGCAAGCTGAATTATCAGCTCTATTTCGGAGTGCATTTTAGGGGGAGAGGGGATCATGGAAAAGCCTTTGTGTTTAATGACACAAAGAAATAATCACTTTTTAAAGGTTGCCGGATTTTAAATCACAACAGCAGTGCCATTTCCAGCAGGGAGGGAGCGCCTCAGAGGGCCTGGGATTTGGGTTCTAATTTGCAAACAGGGCTTGTGTTTGGATTAGGATTTGACTTCCACTTCCCTCTATGGATTTCCGTGGAGCTTTTGTTAATCACTCATCCGAAGAAAGAGTGGCTTGAGCCCCTGTGGGATGGAACAATAGATCTATTTTTATTTCATCAACTCTAACAAATGAGAACTCTATGAGTGCCTCTGGCTGCTACACCTGAGCTTTCTATCTGTTCGGTGCCAACTGCTTTTTAAGAATCCAAGTCATTTTTAGGAGTCTGTGATTCGATTCTTAGAATTCATTTAGAGCCATCATATCACAACAATGTCCATGTTGAAATTCATTTTTAAATCAAATTTCATATATATATATGTACATATATATGTATAGATAGTATATATTTTATATTTATATATGTGTTTATAGACATGAAATAATTAAACATTCAAAGAATTCTAGACAAGCAAACTTCTTTATAATAAAATTACATTAATACTCTAACGTAACACATCCACAATAATACAGATTTTTATAGAACAGCTACTTCAAATGTGAGGCCATAGGCAATTGTTGTCTAAGTGCTTCCCACCCCAGTTTCTCGGAGGGGGGGGGGCGTTATCTTCTGGGTATGGAGAGAGGCTGGAGGTGGAGGGATGAGGGCAGAGGGAGGGGAGGGGGGGAAGCTGGGGTTGGCAGATGGTAGGACCTCGTTTTCCCCAGATTCTCTGCCCAAACCTTCCTGTTTCCCTTTTCATTCTGCCCTGTAGTAAACGGGAACCATGAGCAACACTAGAGTAGCACATGTGTAGGTACAGCGTTAACGTATCTGCCTTCGTTATCTTAGCGTTAACTTCTGTATGTGGCACTTCCGGTGCCAGCATATGCCTTTCTGAGGCTCTGATTGCTGACTGCGACTTTAACCCTGACAGGGTGTGTCCTTGGGATTCTCACTGGTACTTTTCAAGGGAGTATGTGCTTGTACCTACTTGCTCACTAACACTGCATATGATCTTTTTAAATTTTAATTTCCAGATACATTCAGATTCACATTGACTTGCAAAATCAGTCCAGGGAAACCTGCCTACTCATCATTCATCTCTCTTATCAGAGACGTTCCCAGGCATTTTGTGTCATGACGTGGATATTAGTTCTCCTAACTCCATGTACTTTGGTTCACCAAGTGATAAAGAACACGCTACCTACGCGTTAAAGTGCCCATATTTGAACTTACACCCAAATGTCAAACCTGAGCACGTGAAATTAGAAGGCTGCAGTTGTATAAGCGCCAGTTTTCAGGCCACAGCGTGGAAATAAAAGGGAACAGAGTGATGACTTGGTGAATGTGTGTGCAGATCCATCACAGAGGAGATGCTGAAATCCTGAGGAAGGTGCGCAGGGGAGGAATGACAGAGGAACAGAAGCAGCAGGATGGTTAAAGGAGAGAAAGAGAACCTGTGGGTACATGATACTTATTCCCAATCATGATCATACAGTGATGTCACTGGGAGAAGGATTACAGTAAATCTGCATAGAGAATTGCAGCCAACAGGTCAGTTATTTTTAGGCTTCTTGCTATTTCACATAAAAATAAAATTCTCCATTGCTACTTTGCATAAGAAAACTGAATAGAAGGGTATTAAAAGAAATGATCATAGCGTCTACCTCATAACAATTATGTTCATCACTTAATGCAGCATCAAATGCAAAGTGAATACTCAGTAAACAGCAGCTATAATATTATTATGATTATTCTCATCATCATTATTATTATAGTGGTGGAATTTACTGTTTGGGAAATATTAGATCTGAGAGCTTTTTAAAAAGCATTTGAAGATTGGAGAGAGAAAGATAGCATTTGTTCGGAAGTTAAGCTACATCAACACATTTTCTTCCAGATCTCAGATTCAATTATTACTATAAGTATGTTTTTATTTATAGTCAATGAGATATCATAGAAAAGTCTCATAATTAATTTCATTCAGCCTTTCCTAGGTCTATCTGAGGGAACTTGCTGATACGTCTCTTTTTTAAAATCCTTACCCGAGGATATGTTTTTATTGATTTTTGTAGAGAGGAAGGGAGGGAGAGAGAGAGAGAGAAATATTAATGTGAGAGAGAAACATTGATTGGTTGCCTTCCCTAGGCACTCAGACCAGGGCTCGAACCTGCAGCCTAGGTATGGGCCCTGACTGGGCCTCGAACCCACAACCTTTTGGTGAACAAGACCATGCTCCAACCAACTGAGCCACCCGGCCAGGGCTGCCCTTCTCGCTCTTCGGAGGAGACACCCAAAGAGAAAGGATAATAAAGAGAGATAGCAACCAACTGAGCCACCCGGCCAGGGCTGCCCTTCTCACTCTTTTTTGCCATCCTTCGGAGGAGACACCCAAAGAGAAAGGATAATAGAGATAGAAAGATGAAAGCAGAAACAAAGAGATTAGATAATTCATAAAGTCATGAATTGCTTCCTCAGAAATCCATAAATAATTCTGCTTTGGGACAGGGACAAGGCAGAGAGCATAAATCATCTTGATGTTTTCATTTTCATTTGCTTGCGAAGGAGTCATGCTGGACCAGAGGTGTGATCCTGTGTTTCCACTGCTCTTTCTTCCCCTTGGGAGAGCCCTGGCTCCCCTGCTGTAACTTCTGCCCGCGTGGAAGGGCCACCCAGCTGCCTGGGACCTGGCTCAGGCCAATCCGTCTTGGCACCAAGAGAGTCCAGAGCCTGTGCCCCCCTCCCCTGATGAGCCCTGCATCCAGCACTGTGCTGAGACGCAGCAGGCGACCCGAGGAACGCTGGCTATGGCCATGCGAACGCAACATGTTGCAACTCAGGGATAATCGACTCCATTTTTACAATTTTTCTCCGTCACCTGCCAAAATGTGTATCAGCAACAGAAATTCCAAGCCAGAATGGGGATGGTCAGATAAGACCGGAAGTGTGTCTTAATGCTTGATGTAAAATTATGTATGTTTTCGAGGAAACAAAATGGACTTGGGGAGCATGACAAGTTCTAAGTTAAGAATAAAACGAAGTCAGGTGCTCCCCGTCCAGCGTGGCTCAGTTGGCCGAGCATCGTCCAGTGCACGGAAACGCCGCTGGTTTGATTCCCGGGGTGTGCTGTGTGCAGGAGGCAGCTGGTGAATGTTTCTCACATTGATGTTTCTCTCTCTAAAAATGTCAATAAATATATACCCTAAAAAATAAGCTGCTGTTGGTGGACAAGTAGCACTGAGTAGCCCCAGTGCAGGAAGATTTAGTGCAGGTATTGGCACAGGCCAGGTCTCTAGGCAGAGATCATTTTGTTTTTCAGTTGGCTCCTAGTGTTTCTCCATTGCTCTGGCTGTTGTGAGGCTCTTCAGCGCTTAGTATATTGACGCTTCCTGGTTCAGACCAAAGCGGTGTGGATGGGAGAATGTCACTGGGGGTCAGGTCATCAGTCTGACAAAGACTGGCTCTGGTGCCTGAATAATGGGAACATACAGGGGTAAGCACTGGGCCCTGGATTTTGCAGAAATCAAGACCATGTGGCTGGCTTGTCTCAGGTATGCACCCCCTGGAAGTTATCCTGTACAAAACTGCTAACCGAGGCCATGTCAGTACCTCTTGATAAAAATAGTAGACGTCTATGCTTCCTATAGTGCATTTGAGAGTCAGAGAAGGAGAAAGCTGTTATATAGAACTTCTCATAATTTTCTGATTTAATTAATTTTACTGCAATACTACATTTGAGGACTCAGTCCCTTTTCATCAATGATATAAAGATCTCTTTTTATACTAAGTTGCTACTGTTTAATACCGAAATAACAATGTAGTAATGTACAACAAATTGCCTGAAGTTATTTCAAAATATATCACCCAAGAACAATGAAATGAGAAAAGCTTGGCTAATGAATAAATATCATAGAACAAAAGATCACCATACCGAGAATTAAGTTTGATAAATTATTCCAAGAGAAAAACCCAGGAGAATTAATAGAATAAAGCTAAATTTCTTTTAGGTTGTAAAAATGAATTACCCTAATTTCTATGCAATCAGTTGCTAAGCGTGAAAGAAAGAGTAAGAAAAAATATCAAAGGTTATAGTGTTTATAACAGAGCACATATTCAATAGATGAATGAGCATAAGAGTTTCAAGCAGTTAAAGTATGTGATGGGGGAGGGGACTTAGAGTTCGGTCTCTCTAAGAGGTAATTATAATTTCTTCACAGCTGGGTCAGCTGACAGGTAGGTGGAAGAGTTCACGTAAATCTCCTACACAAGGTACAGCATTGAGTCAGGCAGGACTGAAGCCCCAGTCACAACGCATGATGGTGACTGAAGGGTCCTAAGCAGCCTGATCAAGACTCAACGTCCTAGTGAATTCTGAGAGTGAACCAAGGATGAATGCCACCGAAAGTATTATTATAAGAGTACATCCAAAGGAAATGGAAAAAATGTTAGTTGGTGTCCTAGGATTTGGTGTCTTTTAACCATCACCTTTCAGTGGTCTGGCTCACATTGTAGCCATCACCCACTAATAGTCTGGCTCACATTGTGGCCATCACCCTCCCATGGTCTGGCTCACATTGTAGCCATCACCCTCCGATGGTCTGACTCACATTGTAGCCATCCCCCTCCGATGGTCTGACTCACATTGTAGCCATCCCCCTCCGATGGTCTGACTCACATTGTAGCCATCCCCCTCCGATGGTCTGACTCACATTGTAGCCATCCCCCTCCGATGGTCTGACTCACATTGTAGCCATCCCCCTCCGATGGTCTGACTCACATTGTAGCCATCCCCCTCCGATGGTCTGACTCACATTGTAGCCATCCCCCTCCGATGGTCTGACTCACATTGTAGCCATTACCCTCTGATGGTCTGGCTCACATTGTAGCCATCACCCTCCGATGGTCTGACTCACATTGTGGCCATCACCCTCCGATGATCTGACTCACATTGTAGCCATTACCCTCTGATGGTCTGGCTCACATTGT
>NW_005354632.1:6121950-6262119 GCF_000412655.1 Myotis brandtii | reverse complement strand
ATGGTCTGGCTCACATTGTAGCCATCACCCTCCGATGGTCTGACTCACATTGTAGCCATCACCTGCCAATGGTCTGGCTCACATTGTAGCCATCACCTGCCGATGGTCTGGCTCACGTTGTAGCCATCACCCTCCCCTGTAATGGAGCCCGCATTCCTGCCATAAAAGTTGCACTGGGGTCAACAGGAAAGGAGTTACAGGAGCATTTGCTTACAGGTATTTTCATATAACACTAGGGCCACCTGGGTGGAAATAGCTTCTCCCATAAAATATGAATTTATATGGAAATGCATTAATTCATTGTAATTGATCGACAGCATGCTTGTGTGTTATGGACTGGAAAATAACATCAGTACATTTATGGAGGTGAAGATCTAATTTTTTTTAACTTCATGACCAAACTAATTACACATTACACTTCTATTGAATTATTCTTCTTCCATCCTTCCTTACTTAATGAACCCTTTGTAATCTTTAAAGTAAATTATAATTCATGAAATGTCCTATTATAAAATCAGCTGAAGTCACTAAAGTAGGAAAACTAAATGTGTAAATCCTTATTCAGACATTATTTGTATGCACATTTATAAACAGGAGTGTTTATATATAGTATGCTAAATGGCTATGTACAAATATAAATGCGAGAATGGATATAATTATATGGCTATCAACCAGTGAAATATTCAGCGCACATGATACGTGGTGGAATGTATTCTGCCTGGGTGAGTGGAGACAGATTGCATAATAAAATGAACATGGCAAAAGTGGGGTTTAAGTCAGGAAACAGAACAGGAAAGCAATTTCCTGAGTTATTTAAATGCTTTCAAAGAGAAATGTCATTACATCCTTGAGTTACACTGGCATATAATTGCATGAGCATCACAAATAACAATGTCTTACGAAGGAAAACAGAAGTTATTATAGGAAAATTATTCCCAATCATAAATCTTCATTTTAAGCTCAGGTAAATACACACAGAAGGGATTTGCATGGCTTTAAAATTAATTCCAGTCATTAAATCATTCATTATTATGATTCCAAAAAAAAGTTTGTTTCTCATTACATTTTTTAAAAACCTTATGAGCATGTTGACAAAGTGTAGTCATGTCTATTGTTTCCTATGAAATGGAAAAAATATGTGATGGATTGATGGGTGGGTAGATAGGTGGACACATATGCAATGTGAGACAGAATATTGATTGTGGAATTTGAGTAGGGGCAAAAACTATGGGTGTTCAGTGGCATTTATTACCATTTTTATGTGCCCTCGATAGCTTTCCTAATAAAATGTTGAGATACCATGTGGAGAGGATAAAGAGAAGGACATGTTACAGGAAAGCTGAGTGTCATTGGAGCATTTGTTGAGATGTTAACCAGGAACATACCTGGGAAGGAAAAGGAATTCTGCGTGTGAAGGAAATTGCATACCATACTTTGAACGTGTCACTATATCCCATCAAACATGGAAAAATATTCATGCGCCGTGCTCCAGATCCCGACTGTATACCTGGAAAGTAATAAATGGGAAACAGAAAGGTAATGTTTTGGGTTCCATGGAGGACAAAGGACAGGGACTTTGGAAACACCCCGGGCGAATGTCCCACGTGGGCAGTGTTAGTGAGAGAACTCGGTCGTCCGTGTCAGGGATGGGTGGGAAGTCTTTGCCAGAGTCCAGGTCAGGAGACAGGTCGTGAAGGATATTGACAGCAACCCAAAGAGCGACACATCCTCAAATGCAAGTCCACTCACCACACTCAACAATTTACTGAGTTTTTGTTGTTGTTGTTTTGTTTTGTTTTTTGTTAATCCTCACCCGAGGATATTTTTCCATTGATTTTTTAGAGAGAGTGAGGGAGAGGGAGAGAAACATTGATATGAGAGAGACACATCGATTGGTTGCCTCCCACATGGGCCCAACTAGGGCTGGGGATCGAGCCTGCAACCGAGGTACCTCCCCTTGAGCAGAATCGAAACCCTTCAGTCCGAGGTCTGATGCTCTATCCACTGAGCCAAACCAGCTAGGGCCACCATTGTCTGTTTTAAAGGACTGAGCCGGGTAGGGCGGTGTCAGGAACAAAGAGTGAGTCTTGGGAAGACGTAAGCAATATCACAGTGACACAGGCCTTAATAGGATGAGTGAGAAAGATCGCCTGTGAGTACCGTTGATTGCCTGGTGTTGAGGTTGGAGCATTGAAAATCCCGTGGACCCTCACCCACAGCTGGAAACCGTGGTGGTTATTCCCTCATGATCATTCATGCTAGCTGCCCACGGTCATCTTTTTCTTTTCTGTCGGTTTTCTGAATGGAATAAATAATTCAGACCAGCCCAGTAAAGCCTAATTAGGGTGTGCTTTTAAATGATCCAGGGAAACGTGTGTTCAGAGCTAATGAGGCATCGCAGGGGGGAGAGGCCTGGCCGGGAGCGCCTCTGTGAGAGGGAACACTTGGGCAGCCCGATGCAAAGCCGGCGTCACGTGTACCCGTGTCCAAGAGTGGTGTTTGTCTCTTCAGCCTCACACCCCCAAACCCAACTTTCCCCTTGAAAACAGGAGAGGTGTTGAGGTGACACTTTCACATTTTATTTTAAGAAAAGGGCAGGCAACACTATTCTATGCAAAGCCAATAGCATTCTGCTCTTCAGATAGAAAAATCCCTCAAAAAGGCTCAAAGACTTAATTACATCTTACAGCACCTGAAAATAAAATCATGTCGAGGACTGGAGAGAACATTCTAGTACATGGAGCATTCTTGCTCACTTTGTAGAAAGGAAAAGCAAGCGGTGTTTGGTGGGTGTTTTTTGTTTTGTTTTGTTTTGTTTTCTTCAATTACAGTTGACATCAGATATTATTTTGTATTAGTTTCAGGTGTGCAGCATGGGGGTTAGACATTTATATAATTTATGAAATGATTCCCCGGATAAGTCCAGTACCCCCCTGGCCCCATACATCGTTACTACAGTATTATTGACTATATTCCCTGTGCTGTATTTTACGTACCCCTATGTTGTAACTACCAACCTGTATGTCTTAATCCTTCACCTTTTTCACCCACCCCCCTCCCCAACCACCCTCCCTTCTGGCAACCATCAGTTTGTTGGTTGTCTGGGTTTTTTTTGTGCTTAGATGAGCTACTATCTGAAATAATGACAGATTTTGATGTGGATTAACGGATTCAGACTACTTCAGGTGACATTTCATGCTCTGAGGTACTGACTTCTTTGGCAACATCTGTTATGGAGAGCAGCTCTCACCCAGTGAATGATGGAGATTCGTTTATAACCAAACTCCACACTTTGTAGTTGAGGGTAACCGCCTTGTCCCAAAGACGCGTCGTATTGTTATAAATGGCACTCACTCCAGGTCCAGTGGTGCCCCTGAGCGTTCGGTTCACACGTTTGTTGTTGCTGTTGTTGGTATTGAGAACACACTATCCTCAGGCAAACCCCCTTGAGTGGGCACCGCCGTAAATACTTGCCAGCTCACAGATAACACCGTTTCCGCATCTAAGCCTCAGAAAACGGGGCACAAGCGAGGCACCCCGTGACCGTTCTGGAAAGGAAGGTTAAAAACATACATCTACACAATGGACTACTACGCTGCTGTGAGAAATGGAACTCTTACCATGTGCAATAGCACGGAGGGACCTGGAGAGCATTATGCTGAGCGAAATCAGCCAGTCAGAGAAGGATAAGTATCACATGACCTCACTGATTTGTGGAATCTAATGAACAAAATACACTGATGAACAATCACAGATCCAGAGACACAGAAGCATCGAACAGACCCTCAAACCCCAGAGGGAAGGCAGAAGGCAGGGGAGGAAGGGTGGGGGGAGAAGACTTGGGGGGAAGAGATCAACCAAAGAACTTGCGTGCATGTGATCATAACCAGTGGACACAGACAATGGCAGGGGGTGAAGGCCAGGGCTGGGGGGCGGGGGCAGGCTGGGAGAGGACAACGGGGAAAAGCAGACATATGTAATACTTTCTATAATAAAGAATGTTTTTTAAAAAGCTAATTAAAAAGTCCAGTTAATTCAGCTTATCAGGAAAGATATTTATAAAAATTATGTTTAAAATACAACAAATGAAGCAGAGATTCGGGAAAAAAATGTCCCAACGACAGCTTTGTCTCCCGTGTCCTTCCGTCAGGATAGGCTCTGGGGACATTATTAGTCTCCTCACATCTGTGAGGGATTAGAGCTGGAGCACAGGCCAGGGACCTCCCACCAGGGAGGTGAGAGATGAGGTGCAGCCAAAGAAATCTAAGCGACAGAAAGTGCTGCCTGCCTTTCCCTGAAACCCTCTCTCTGTGCGAGAGAAGCCGGGCTTGGTCACCCCGATGTGGGAAGTAGAGGCCACGTCAGGCAACAGCAAAGGAAGGCATCGACCCAGGCGCCCCAGCACGGCTCCGAGCCATGGGGGACAGTGAGTGTCCGGCCTGATGGGTTGTGAACGAGGGAAACACTGAAGGAGATGCGAAGTCACTTGGTTTTCAGTGCCCAGATCAAGTGATGTGATCGTGATTCTCCTTATGAGGATCCTTGCATCTATTTTCTAGTAAGTTCCAGAATATTCTAATTGGGGAGCAGAGGTTATTCTTGTTTATTGCTGCTTCAGACAGTGAGAGATGCGAACGTGACCACAAAGGACCTCCATAATTAACTCCCGGAGCATCATAAAATGGTGCTTCTCAGGAGAGCCCGGGGGATCATCAAGTTCAACTTCCAGGCTTTACCGATGAAAAAGAGGGAGGCCTGGGAGGTTAGATGACTCTGTCCAAGGTCACAGTGCTCATCTGGGGCAGCGGTGGAACGGAAAGACAGCCCTAGACCCATTCTCCCGATTCACCCAGGTCATAAAAATTCCCAGATCTTCCCAACTTTTTTATTTTTAAGCTGTGGAGTGTTACGTCTCAAAGACATGCCATTGATGTTTCTCTCTCTCCCCCCCCCTCCCTTCCCCTCCCTGGAAATCAATAAAAACATATTGTAAAAATAGTTAAGGTGTTTGGAGTGGAAAGCCATTCCTGTCAGGACAGAGCCACGTGTGAGAGCAGCGGGCTCCGTCACAGATTTTATTTGAGTCTATTTCCCCTTTGGCAGCGCAGACTTGGAGGTGCAGAGTCTGCGTCTCATGAGGGCAACCACTAACGCAGAGTCACTGGCAACAGCATGGATTCCACCCGTCGTCTCAGATGATAAGAAACCCTAATGGGAGACTGGGACAGAATCATTAGTAGACAGCAATATTGCTGGAATCACCTAAATTTATCTATTATCATTGGATGCTATTTAGGAATAGCCTAGTGTCCTGTGGTAGGACATACTTGAACTTGTAGATGAGAAAGGAAAAGGATGAGCTGGAAGTGTGTAACGATAATTACCCCACTTTTGTTCGTAGCCAAAAATGTGTGCTGATACTTAAATGCCCCTAAACCAGCCGTGGGCAAACTACGGCCCGCGGGCCGGATCCGGCCCGTTTTAAAAGAAAAAAAAAAAAAAAGACCGTACCCTTTTATGAAATGATGTTTACTTTGAATTTATATTAGTTCACGGAAACACTCCATCCATGCTTTTGTTCTGGCCCTCCGGTCCAGTTTAAGAACCCATTGTGGCCCTCGAGTCAAAAAGTTTGCCCACCCCTGCCCTAAACTCTCGGTTTCACAGCTTGACGAAAATCCCTTCAACTCACCTTGATCTAGAAACAGGTTTGCTAGACATCGTGTTCTCCCTGGAACGTGAAGGGCGGTGATGACATTAATGACACTGTTGTATGTCACACCCAGATAAAAGCTGCAAACACCTGGCACGGCACTCCCACCCCGAATGGCAGAAATTATTGGATGCACGGGGCCTAGAGACCTCCCTCTGGGGCCTTTACCTGGCCCGGGTGGAGGTGGGCCTTTCGGAGCAGCCTGTAGTGACTTCCCCGCAGCCCCTGCTGGCGGGATCTTTCACGGAGAGAGTTTTGCTTTCGGTATTTATGTCGTGCGGCCGGCTGCTTACCTCGGGGCGTGAGAGTCAGGGCTTTGGAATCTGGGTACCAGGCTCGCTCTGTTGCCCATGGAAACAAAGGCTTCTTTGGAGGGAGGACGCCCTGCAAGGAGCAAGGCAGAAAAGAAGCCCCTGGACTCTGACCGCTGCCCTATTGGACAGTGTTTGATGCGTGAACAGCAGCCACAGAGATGTCTGTTCGGGATCACAGTACTTAACGGCGCCTTGAGAGCTTGTTTTTGGCATCTGTAAATCACTTAGAGTAAGAGGTCGCACTGCTTTACATAAGCTGGTCCTACGTAGGGCAAATAGTCCAGTGGGGACGACTTAGGGACCTTCAGCAACGAGAGGGAAAACGGGCATGCTGACATGCAGGGAAGGTGGGCAGATTGTGTGATTAAGAAGAAAGCTTTGGACATCCATGAAGGCTGGCCCACGAAGCGTGTTTCAAAATGTCATGGAAATGGCATGGACTAGACTTCCCCAAACGTCTGCTATCTTTCTTCCAACATTCAAGCTACAAATTCAACCACATGCTCCATTTCATGATGAAGAAGCATTTCTGGGGATGAGAAGTCTGGCCTTTCTGGTAGCCTTGTAATTAGCCCACGCTGTGCCCAGATAGCACAGAGGAAGATGGATGGCAGCAGAGATAGAGAGTGAGAAATCATCCAGGGCACGATGACAATACTCTAGTGCAGTGGTTCTCAACCTTCTGGCCCTTTAAATACAGTTCCTCATGTTGTGACCCAACCATAAGATTATTTTCGTTGCTACTTCATAACTGTAATGTTGCTACTGTTATGAATCGTAATGTAAATATCTGATATGCAGGATGGTCTTAGGCAACCCCTGTGATAGGGTTGTTCGACCGCCAAAGGGGTCGCGACCCACAGGTTGAGAACCGCTGCTCTAGTGAGTCATGTAGAAGGCACAGGGGACAGGAATGGAAAAGAGAAAGAGGCAGAAACAAGTGTTTATCGGCCATGTCGCTTGCATCAAGCACAGAGCCTGAAACTTGACCTCGGTTATCCGGAGGCAGCCATCCTAATACAACTGAGAGACGTATGTCCGTGTCCCCATTCCAGACACTGGGAGGGAGATTGCAGAGGGAACTGTGGAGAGGAACGAGGTGGGTGACTGAATAAAGATATAAGTAAAAGAAAGTAACTTTCCAAAACTGTTTCTAAATATTCCGAGTCAGATCGGACCTACTTTTTGTTTGTCACTGTGCCTGCATTCCTGAAGAGTATGAGACTGTGCTTGAACTTGCTATCAGGTGCTTGTAGTGCAAAGTAGAAAATCAGTTTCAGGACGTCTTAGGTGGGATCAGAATGATTGGGCGGTTGGTTGGATGTGGTGGGTTAGGAATAGGATCCAATGATAACTTCAATGGAGGGAGACCAGGTGGGTGGCAATGCTTATTAGAAAGCTACGCAGCCCGGCTGCCGTGGCTCAGTGGTTGAGCATCAGCCTATGAACCAGGAGGTTACAGTTTGATTCCCAGTAAGGGCACATGCCTGTGTTTCGGGCTCGATCCCCTGGGCAGGGGTCGGGGGGGAGAGGGGGTGTGCAGGAGGCAGCCTATCAATTGTTCTCTCTCATCATTGATATTTCTATCTATCAATCTCCCTTCCTCTCTGAAATAAAAATATGTAAAAAAAGAAAAAGAAAGCTATGCAATGTGGGATGGGGGAAGACAAAGTTATAAATTCTTTCAACAAGAACCTATTACATAGTATTTCTGCAATATTTGGGCGGAAACATGGAACAGAAGTTAGATTGCCTCGGGGGCATTGGGGCCCCGGAAATACATTTGTCTCACATGCTTGAATGAGTCAGGGTTTCAGCTAAAGGAGGAGAGACTGGCATCCAAGGAGACTAAGATGTAACGTGAGCAGAGTGTGGGCTGTGAGGGTGGCACACGAGAGATGGCCACAGGGTAGGCGGAGGGCAGAAGAGACGCTTGTGGGAGAAACGTGGAGGTCGAGGTCACAGAGGGTAAGCGGATAGTTGGTCCCACAAAAGGTCACAGAGCGAGTCCATCCAGCCAATGACAGTTACTGCCGTGGGCCTATACTCCGGGAGTATGAAAGCCAGCCGATGCGGGCCCATTGGTGGGGACCCTTGTCAGAGAAATTGGAGCTTGTTTGGCACCAAAGCTAACTGGGGTGCGTTGCATTGTAAATGGGGAAGGAGGGTGTGGGGACAATGAGTGTAGATGCCCTGTTCATGAAGGAGAACAGGGTGAGGAGGCTGGGACCACGAGGAGCTACAGAGTCAAGGCAGGCCCGCTGAGGATGGGAGAGATGTGAAGACACTTAGAAGGAAAAGAACGAGAATGAGGGGGAGGCCGCGGTGAACGACAGAGCAAGGTCAGAGGGCAGGCAGGAGCTGTGTTTGAGAGAAGCAGGAGAGGCAGAGAGGAGACAAGAGACCTCACCTTGACAGTGAAAAAACCACAGAGACACTATGTTCACTTCTGCTACCTGCCACTTAGAGTGGAGGCATTCGGCAATTTACCAAATCAAATTCCTAATAATAATATTATCTCCCCACATAGAAGTAGTAAAGCAAGTAACACACAGAACTTGTAATTACTGTTAATATTGGGTTATAAGTGAAGATGAACAAGGTAATGTGTGTGTGTGTGTGTGTGTGAGAGAGAGAGAGAGAGAGAAGAGGGGCTAAGGAAAACCAAACCTATTTCCACCAATTTTTTGGTGTTATTACTGAGGTCTTCTTTTCCCCTGGCCCCTCCCTTTTCCCACATCCCTTGGGATACAGTGGGAATGGGAGGCAGCTGAAACATTTGTTTCTAGATATTCCAAAGTTCAGCTCACAATGTATTGATCATCTGCTGTATTCAAAGCACTCTACCAAGGGAAGGGGTTACAAAGGTAATGAAGGCAGAGACCTAGCCGCTTTGAGCTCCCAGTCTCCTAGGGCAGAGAGGTAACTACACAAACACCTGCAGCGTAAATGTCGTCTCCCCCAGCCTTGCATCTTCTACCTCTTTAAAAGCAAAGTAGAATCAGCTCTTTCAGAGGCCTCTCTCCTTAAGGCCGGAGGTCGTCGGGACTCTGGACATGTCATTGGGTGTGGAGATACGTTGGACGCACATTAACGAAGAAGAGGTTTGTCAGCCCAGCCCCAGCGGAAGTGTGGTGCCCGGCCTGGGAGGGGCTGTGACGGCAGGAGCCTGGCATGATGTATTGCTCAGTGATGATGTGCAATCGAGGTTCAAAGGAGGGCAGTCGGCTCTTCATAATAAAAATTCCATCCTTGCATTTTTTTATTTATTTCAGAGATAAAAATAGGATGCAAGCAGGGAGAAGTGCTTCCCTTGAAACAGGAACTTTCTACAAAGTGGAAAACCTGAAATTAGATCATACATCAGCGAGTCTAGTGCATTCTCTACTTGCAACGCCGGTGCCTGAGTGATATGGCTGGCCTCTCGGCAGAGGGGTTTACATGAAAATGAAAATCTCCTTCCTCACAGGGCACCCTCTCCTGCTGGGACCCGTGGAAAATTTGTAGCTCAGAGATTATTTTCAGAGTAGTCAGTAGTGTGACGACTGCCGCCCAGCTGTGGGATGCTTGGGGTAAGATGCAGATGCACAAGATAACCTCTTATTTAATACATCTCGGGGGGGTATGATTTATTCCCCAAAACAAAAGATTTCTAAGTGTGTAATATTTCATTCAAAGGCTTACTGTTACCACATTTATCCCCATAAAGTGCCCACGCATACCTACTAAACAGCTTGCGTTTCAAAATTCTTTGTGAAAAACAAAATTTTATACAAAGTAAAATCAGTGATTTTCAGTGAATTGTGCAATAAAAAAAAATCACAACCATAGAAGACAGAAAGCACCAAAATAAACTCAAAGAGATTTAAAAGCATAACAGAAAAAAGCCTATAGCTGCATAGAATGCTTGTATAAACTCACCTGTGTACATCTAATTTATAATTTGCTGTTAGGGGTTTTCAATTTAGCTTTTCAGTTAATCGGTGAGAATCATACTTTCTGGGGGGAAAAGCATTTGGGGAGTATTTTCACCTCCAAACATAAATCAAAGAAAGTGTGAGAGTAACAGTAACTTCTCTGTCCTCTACAGGACAAGCAAATGGGGCTGGAGTCATGAGAGAAATATCTCATCAGTTGTTTGCATTGATATCTAAAGCGCCAAGCTTGATGGTTTGTCACTGAGACAAGAGGTCTCAGCATAATAAAATAGCTGCAAAGGGAAGAGTGATAACCCAGGGTCATGCAGAATATTGGGTCAGATTGCATCTGGAGGTATCTGCAGACCCAGGGGAAAGTTAATTCAACTAAATAGTCTTTCTCATAGTTTTTTGTTTGTTTGTTTGTTGTTTTTTTACTGTTTACTTTGTGGACTGTGTCCACTGGAAATTCACATATTGAAACTCTACCCCTCAATATGATTGTATTAGCCTGTAGGATGTAATTAGGATTAGATCAGGTCAGGGTGGGGCCCTCATGAGTGGGATTAGTGCCCTGCTACAAATCAGGAGGGAGTTCTCACCAGAACTCAACCTTGCTGGCACCCTGATTTCAGATTTCCAGCGTCCACAACTGTGAGAAAAAATTTCCAGCTGTTTACAAGTCTGTGGTATTCTTGTATAGCAGCCCGAACAGGCTAAGACACTCCCCACCTTTCTTTCATTTCACGCTTCTTACATTATCCAAACTTCTTGGCTGAATAATTTAATATACAAATATGTGTTGAATATCAGATCTTCCTGCAACAGAAGTGTTGCTTTTATTTCTTTTTAAAGCTATTTGAAATGAATTCCATTGGCTTAATTCAATGCGGATTGTATTTAAGACTTGTGGGTTAAGTGTCTCCGATATAAGCGTATCGGGTATCTCAGATGATATAGTGAAATCATCTCAGCTACAAATACTAGACAGAAGTTCATTCTATGTCTTCACTCCTTTATTCTCTCCCCGAATGCACTCAAATTCAGGTAGGCTCTCTATTTAAATATCAAGGGAAAATATTTTTGGGAAGACCAGCTAGTGCGCTGAGCAGAGTTCATAATGTTTTACACTAAAAGAGAAATTTCCACCAATTCAAATATTGAATTTGTTCAAATGAGAAAAAGTAGACATTGTTCTGTATTTATTATTGGTATTTCTTATCCCTAAGAAAGTGCTAGTAGTGTGTGTGTGTGTGTGTGTGTGTGTGTGTGTGTGTAAATCCAACATGGAGCAAATTAAGAGAGGAGAGTATCAATACTCTTTCAAAGAACTCCATCCATAGACGCTCTTTCTATAAGTAGCAGAACAGATCATAATGTATAAATCACAATGATGACTTACTGCAGATCATCACTTAAAAGCAGGCCTTGTTATCTGCCCTCATGACCACTTCTGGTTCATTCCTGGAGAAACTCGCATGCCTAGAACTCTTGCATCGCAGCCACTTCCTGTGAGATGAGGCCGACGCAGAAATGCTTCAGCCTCTCCTGTCAGGAAAGAATCAGCACAGTCTCTCTCTCTCTCTCTCTCTCTCTCTCTCTCTCTCTCTCTCTCTCAGAGCAAGCTGTTTCAAGTTGTGTTGACTCCCACCCACACTCTCCACCATCCTTTCCTTGTCTGGGACTCAGCCTTCTCTTGCCTCTTTCTTCTTTAGATTCCACCCCTTTCCCTTTCCTAGCAGGCACATGTTTGTGTCCCTACCCTGGCACAGGTTATGCTAATGCATTCATCCGGGATTCTCTGTAGGCCTGAGGACCACAGCTACTTCCCAATACAATGGGAGGGAGAGGCCAATAGGAGAGCAAGCGCTGCTCTATGATGGCCAAGGAGGGCTGCGCTGTTGGGAGCTAGAGGGCCAGTGTGTCCACATCTCTTCCCACTTCAACTTCGTCATTGAATCCGGCTTAAGCCAGTTTTTCTGTTCTGGCTGCAGAGCCCAAAGGACAGGAAATCATTACAGGGAAAACATTTCTAGCAAAGGTCACTTTAATAGAAAATTACATCAATCACCTTGAAGGAAAAAAAAAGTTTCAATTGATGTCATCATGGGATAGCATCCGTTTTAGTTTCTGACTTGAGTTTTTAAAAGTTAATCTTAACTTCCCAGACAACAGCATGGTGATTACCAGAAGGATGGGGTGGGCGGGGGGGTAGGAGAGGGTAAAGGGGAATAAATGGTGATGGAAGGAGACTTGATTTTGGGGGTTGAGCACACAATGCGATATACAGATGATGTTCGGGGTGGAGAGAACAGTCTCTGCAAAGGCTCAGAGGCAGGAAAATTAAACAACGGAGATTAATCCCAATTCTTAACAAGCTAAAGAAGATGAATCAAGAATCAATTACCAGGGCTGATTTATTCTACGGAAGCCTGTGATGCCACACAGGGCTGATATTTACAGTGGTAGGAGGCGATTAGCACAGACATTTGCTTAAACACCCTTTAGGCCAAATTCCCTTTAATCTCAAAATTACAGTTGTATCAATGGTTTAGAAAATAATTTTCAAGATAACACCCCCATTTTTTAAAAAAGTATACTTTGAATCCCTGTGAAACATGACGAGGAGTCATCTATTTAAAATACAAGTGCTTTTATGGAACAAGGTACCATTTCAATAATAAATTGGCTCTTGAGAAAGAAAAAAATCAAGTTTAAGATAGCTCAGGCAGCAATCTTGGCATTAGGACTGTAAACTGAGTTAAGTTTTTGAAAAATTGCAGCTGTTATTGTATAGTCAGATAAAAAGTAAAGGGTGAAGTGTGTCATTCACATCGAGGCGTATGAGGAAAAGCCCATTTCTCTACATGATTTGTATTTTACCTGAAACAGCTATAACCCCGCACTCCCCAGGTTTTTCGGGTGCATAATAATTCCAAAACATCCTACATGTGAATTTCTTCTGGCGCGAGGTGGATACCAAGGGCTGCTAAAAATATATATCTACGTTCTAGAAATAAAACGCCACGTAAACCTGTGTAAACTGATAATATAGTAAATGGCCTTACTGTGTGCGCACGGTCTATGATTTGTAGGCCCATTTAAGGAATTTTACTTCCTTATATAGCAACACCCTGAAAGCCAAATTCATGGCTATCCACGATCTTTACGCCAAAATGATGAATCCCCCGCACAAAACAGACTTCCATGAACCCATGTTAAAAGGACTCTCAGAATCCGCGTGGCAATGCAAACACACTACAGCCTTCAGAACGCAAGCACCTCTTCCCCTCAGGACACATTCTTACTGCCAAGGTGGCTTTTCTGAAATCGCTGCCTGTGTTTGTGAAACTGAGGCCACGTCTTTGAAACTCAACACATCCTAATAGTTAAGATCACTTCCTTACGTGCGCCTAATCCTTTCACATCACAGCAGACCTAGTAGCAGAGGAGTACAAAGCTCAGCGCTTGAAATCCAAAAGCCTTTATCAGAAGCTCACCTGCGGCCAGGCGACTGAACTAGGAGCTGGACTCTGAGGATCAATAACGAAGTCCAGATTCTGCCCTAAAAGAGCTGAGAGAAGGGTCGTCATCACAGAGAATGAATGAGCATAAGGCAATGCGAGATACTCGCGTATGGATAGAGATGGCTCACAATGCTAGCAGCAGACAAACCCTGGGGTCATGGAAGTTGTCATCAAAAAGGGTAGTGTAGCCCAGCCGGGTTGCTAGTGGTTGAGCGTTGACCTATGAACCAGAAGGTCACGGTTCAATTCCTGGTCAGGCCACATGCCCGGGTTGTGGGCTCCATCCCCAGTGGGGGGCATGTGGGAGGCAGCCGATCAATGATTCTCTCTCATCATTGATGTTTCTATCTCTCCCTTCCTCTCTGAAATCAATATATATATTTTTAAAGCTAATATATTAGCTAGAGTTATTTTTTTAAAAGAGAGAGAACGTTCCGGGTTGACCAGGAGTGGGGGAAGATGTGGTTTTCCTGGGGTGCTAATCTCTCTTTGAAGATTCATAGTCAGACTTCCCTCCCTTCCTCAACCCCAAAGCCCCAGTCCACTGTTCCTTTCTCCCTCCTGCCCCCACAATATCTCAGTAGGGAAATAATTTAAGTTAATCCTGTAAAAGTCGGACCCACAGCCAGGGGAGTCGCTCACACTCCCTGTGAGACCCCTTTCCCGCTTAAGGGTTAGGGAATTGCTTCGTAGAGCATTTCCCCCTCGAGATGGGACTCCTGTCCTCGTGAATTTATAGTTGAATTAAACGCGCTGAAATGGTTCAAGACAAGCACATTTAGTATTATGTGCACCCCCGCCCCCCTCGGTTTGGGAGGCTCCTCTCGCAGTCTCAGATTGGGGTTAATTACTGATGATTTGTCCTTTGTAGTCATAATTTTTCTCTGGCGGCTGCACACAGTTATTACGGGCCTTTCCTTTGTCCCGCCTAATGAAATGCTGGAAGGCTCCGCCGAGGGTCCGGTGTCTGCTGAGGCAGCGGGTGGTTTGCCATCGAAATGAAGTGTTCAGCTCGGACTCCCGCGGCAGACCCTCGCCCCCGGCTCTCGCAGGCAGCGCTGTGAGCTGCAGCTGCCGCCACTCATCTGTGATTAAACACAGACAGACACACGGGTTCGAATCCGCCTGGCGATCCTGCAAAGGGGACCTTGCTGCTGGGGTTTGGGCTTCCTGTGCTTTGTCTGTGACTCAGTGAGTGCTGAGAACTCACTGCAGTGGCCGCCGGGAGTCACCTGCTCTGGGGAAGCGAAAGGCAGGGCCCCTCAGGGACAGTGATGGGCCCAGCGCAGGGGCTGCGAGTGTGAGGCATGGAAAGGGGCCCTGTGTAACATGACAGAATCGTGTGTGTGTGTGTGAGGGGGGGGGGGCGGGATCAGGGCTCTGGGAAGGCAGCTGGCACACAAACACACTTCTGAGAGGTCAGCTAGAGAGAAGGGGGTTCAAAACTAAAGGGCAGGAAGAAGGGGGCTGTGGGTGGCATCCAGCGGGCGGTTATGTAATGAATAACCGTGCACGTGCTCAGGGACACTTGCATTACTGGAACAAATAACCAAAGGGCGGGAAGGAACTGATTTGAAATCTGAAAGCCAAGCGCCATGGCAGGCAGACCTATGACATATTCACAGGGGCGGTCTGTGGCTTTCTAACCACTCAAGGATTCCAGAAGCCCTTGCTTATGGCTAATTAAAACACTAAAAGGAAGCCCACAATTCCCAGTTCTGCTCAGGGGAGGCGCTGTGGCAACAATCAGAACCTGTGTTCCCAGGAACATTTTCCACAGAAGAGGCCCCTGGCTTGCTCCTCTCCCCCAGCCCTCTTAGTCCATGGGGACCCTCGCTGAGGCTGCCTTAGGATGTTGTCTACTGAAAAGCATGCGGGTAGGGGAGGTGAAAAGGACACTGACTGTGAGGGAGCACGTGGTTGGGAAGAAGTCCCTCCCCCCAATCCATCTGATCTTCAGTGGGGTTGCTTTAGGGTCTTTGAGAAATCGCATACTGCTTCCTTCAGCCTTGATGCAAAGTTAAACCTAAATCATGGACGGTCACCTATTCAGTATTCATGGGGCAGTTTCTGTGATCCCAGGCACACCAGGCATTTCAAGAGATAAGGAAATCCCCCAAATCAGTCCCTGTTATCAAAGAGTTAGAGAACAGAACTGCATCCAAAATAATGATAAACAATATATAAGGAATCTGATTTAAATAGTACGTTTCTTAACAAAACTGTAGGTCTGTATCAATTAAATAATAGGAGTCGCTACAGCCAACAGCACCAAAGGGGGATAAAATCTTCTACATAAAATCTTCAAAGTGTGGTCCACAGGCCAGCACCGCGGGCATCATCTGGGTGCAGACGTGAAGACCAGGCACCAGATCTACCACATCAGAGACTGGGTTTTAACAAGAACCAGGCAACTTGTATGCACAGTGAAGTTTGAGAAGAGGGCAGGAATCCCAGCTAGATTCTGGGCTGATCCCCAGCAACTAGTCTCACAACATTGGTAGGTGACCAATGAATATTCATAACAGAAGACAATGCAGTCCATTGCCAAGTACCAAGAGTACAGGGGGAAATCAAGATGAAAAGGATGTACCTATTTTTAAAATATTCAGAGAAGCCCCACTATGGGCATGAAAAGATAATATTTAGATGATTGAGTAGAGTCCTCAGTGTGTTTGACAGTATCCCCAGAATTCCTGGGGAGTGGATATTTAAAATGTCATTTTTAAAAAAAGATGTTTGTATTCATTAATCTCTATTAACTAAAATGATTTATAGTATTTCTAATATATCAACTAAAATGTTATCTTTGGGCATGCATGTATAAATGGGAAAATTATACATTTATGACTTCAGAGCATGGATTAAAATAGACTCTAGAAATATTTTGCTTTCATCTAATTATTCTTTATTGATAAGATTCTATGAAAATGCTTTTATGTTAAACTCTCAAAAGAATATTAAGAAAAAGCATGACATCTTTTACTATGCCCATTATCGATGAAATGAAAAGTTAGAACTTTATAATAATAAGAATGTGATCAATCTGGCTTTAAAAATATGTCTGTCTAACTTTTATTATCAGGTTTCTATTACTGGGCATCACTCTGTAGTTTTTTCAATGTTGGAAAATTCCAATACAAAATCAATAAAAAGCACAGAAAACATTATGTAAAGACATCCCGCAGGTCTCTGGGTTGTGTTTTTGAAGTAGGAAGAGGTTGTCCACATCATTGCTTCTCAACAGGGCAACTTATTTTACTAGCCCTCATAACTCTCCGAAAATACCCAGGGCCAGCCCCCCCCCCCCCCCGTCCCCAGTCCTATTAGGTGAGAATTTCTGGGTGTAAGACTTCACCATTTATTAGGTAAAGGTGGTCTAGCTAAATTGTATCAGTCCCTTATATTCTTTTGTAGTTCCACTTTTCACTTATGCACATCATAATTTGTTATCAGTGTTCATATTTTGCAGGACCCGTATTGGCATAAGTCATACAAATACTTTGGCTGGGAATAAACAACAAGTCCATTATGATAAAATTCAAAATCAATCTAGGCTTCACTTTTCGTTGACTATTATAGAAAGACAAAGGGGATGGAGAATTTTCAGCCCTTCATTAAAATAGAGCTCTGAGCCCTGTCTCTGGTTCAGCTCTGGAATGTAGATGTAGAGTTGATGAAGGTGGAGGTTGATTCTTTGCAAGCACCTTCCCCTCTATGTCTCTACTTAGCTCACTCCACTTTAGGGATCGACTCTGTAGCCATTTCCTTTGGGGCAGTAGCTTAGCGTGTCTGCATAATTCTTTCATCAAACCAGGAATCAAATTTTTAAGGTCCTAGAAATGATATAAACCAATAGAATATGCCTATGGACATCCCAGTGAGGAATTTGGAAAAGTCTAGTTGTAAATCAAGGAAAGCAAAATACAGGCAATATCAATGTAAAAGCTACTGCAGATAACTTGTAGTTATAGCTAGGGGACTAGAGAGGTGTACTAGAAAGATTGGATTGATGTAAAGTTGGGGGAGGAGATTTAAGCACTGGTTTTCTGCAGGGTTTAGTAATCAAAAGAGAACAACCTAGCAATAAAGATTAAGGAGAGCAAGAAGCAGGGTAGTATAGCATTGTAGATGTCAAGAGAAAGATGTGTTTTCAAGGAGAGGTGCTTGGAGTCCAATAAGAGTAGTGATGAAAACATTCAATTTTGACCAAGTGCAAGTCCTTGGTGACCTCCACAGGAACGCTCTTAGTGAACTGCCAGGTCAGGGACCCTGATAGAGGAGTGGAGAGGACAAGCCGAGGGAGGATGGCATTGGCAACTCCAGATAACACTTTTCTGAAGTTTAGTGATCAGGCGTAGCAGCGAAATGAGGAGGAGAAGAACCAATGAGCTCAAGGCAGATTTGTGCCTGTGGTTTGTTGTATTGATTGGATTCATTTGTAAGACTGATGAAAGGGCTTCCTGCTCCAGATTTGGGTTAAGGCGCCTCTATCCACTCCATCTCTCAAAACAGGAATATGGGGAGTTTTCTACGCACCTTTGTTTCCCTCGCTCAACATTCCATCGATTACTGCAAGCAGATTTAACTCCTGTTGCTTGAATCTATCCCCTCCTCTCATCTCTATTACCATGGATTTCGCTCACTTACTTAGATAACTCTCTTCTCCAATCTTATAGTCCTTTAAATCCTTTCTTTATATTGCAAGGAGATACGTTTGCAGAAGGCCCTGGATTCAGGGTAATGAGACAAAACTTTCTGGAGCTCATACAAAAATTTAAAGGGCTCTAAGCAGAAAATTGACATCATCCAAAGATTGTCTCAATGAGCTATGAAAGCTAACTACTAATATGCAATGACATAAGAGTATGAAAATCATATATTGCTATAATTGATACTCTGGTTTATTTCTCAAAATTTTATTTTGCCTCTCACTTTAAATGATTAGTGAGGTGAAGAAACTAGACAATATTTTTTTATCTAACTTAATGTAAAATGATAATGTATTTTTAGAAGTATTATTAATAGAATTGAAGTAAAAAGCATGAGTATCAATGTCTTTATCATCTATTTATAGATGATATAAATTTTTGCTCTTTATGGCATATATCTCACATACCAGATGAATAATATACTCATCTGTTCAACCTGCATTCAGAAGTACAGTGATCTGATAATGGCTAAGGCATCAGGTGGCCACATACCTTCTTTCCTGGGGAGAGTCCCAGTTCTATCGGATGTAAATGAGGTGACACCTGCTAATAGATTTTTAACATCCCCTTTCAGCCTCAGAAGTGTCTGTGTTTGAATGATAAATTGTGTGGTCACTGTTTATGCATCTCTATCACAAACTACAATATGTGCTTTTAGAAAATGTATACATTAGACCAGCGGTCACCAACCTTTCAGACCTCATGGGCGACCAGTGGTCCGCGGACCACCAGTTGGCGCCCACTGCGTTAGACTGTATAACAATAAGAATGCCCAGTACATGTAATTCTGTGTGTGTGTGTTTTCTCGGCCTGCATAAGATTCAGCAGGGAGCTCAAGATTCCCAACAGGATAGAAAATCAGAGACTGAGGTAAAGCATTCTTAACACATGTTAAAATGCTTATGAACATTAAGTGAAGTAAATTTCTTAAATGTGTAGACACAATTGTACTTTCCTCATGTGGTTTAGCAGGATAAATGAAAACGATTCCATAAACCACGCAATGCAGGATTTGGAAGAGCCTAACTGATGAGTAAATATCAGCTGTTAAAATTCTTTATTTTGTGTTGTTATTATTATTAATGTTGAGTTTCAGTTCTAGTACCCCTCTGGGTAGGTTCAACCATCCTGGGGCAGGGTTTGGCCAGCAAGACCACACAGAATTAGGGAGCTCAGGTGGCTTCGATCCTAGGCAGGAACATAGGACACAAAACAGATTCTAACATGGTCAGGACAGGTATAAAACTATACCAGCCTGACCAGATCTAGCAAGGAATGCACCATGCCTGAAGTACCCCATGAGTTCTCAAGTATGAATTCCTGTATTTATACATTTATGTGATACTACCCAAAGTCCTGTTTATTTCCATGCCCAAAGCAGGTTTGTCATGCAGATGTCAAATTACAGAGACATTACAGTATGGGGTGACACAGGGGGTCCTACATTATCTTATTTAGATATTATTCCTGCCTCTGAGGTTGTGATAACTAAAGGCAATGTTTCCTAGTAAGTGCTTTTAAAAAAAGCAACAGTAACTCTTACTGTTTTCTAATTGAATAAACTGTATTGGGAGAGGTGAACAGAGACATACAAGAAAAAAATAGAGGGAAATGTATTCATTCAAAACAGTGGCCAGTTTGTATTTTACGAGAATTAATGAATTTGGGGGGTAAGAGAAGGACTCAAAAATATTTCTAAACATCTAAGAATTTTACCTGGAAGTTAAAAGCATTCAGGCAGAGAATCCTAAACTATTAAAAATATATATTTGCAACATAAATGTGTAAATGCCGAGGAAGGAAACAACTTCCAGCATACCGGAGGTGTTTGGAAAGAATTTAAAGTGATGGGTGAAAGCATAGCAGGATTGTGTGATTTGCTCCATGAGAGTGAACTTGAGATGTATGTCTATTATGTGAACCTGCTTGGCCGTGGAAGAGCAAGAGTTAGGGGGCTTTGTCATGACAAGCAAAAGAAAAATATAGCCCTAGCTGGTGTGGCTCATTGGATAGAGCATTGGCCTGCAGACTGAAGGGTCCCAGGTTCGATTTCAGTCAGGGGACATGCCCGGGTTGCGGGCTTGATCCTCAGTGGAGAGCATGTAGGAGGCAGTCAGTCAATGATTCTCTCTCATCATTGATGTTTCTATCTCTCACTCCCTCCCCCTTCCTCTCTGAAATCAATAAAATCAATCAATCAATCAATAAGAAAAATATAGGCTCCTGGAAAAAAGAACATCAGGGTAAGAATCTGTGTTACTGTTGTATGCAGGATAATTTGCATATAGTGAGAGGCTATTAGAAGGTAATAATTAAACCAAGTCCTGATGAAAAAAAAGCAGCAGTTAGGACACAATGGGGACAGGGTGCAGTGTTACTGATTTAGCCTCCTTGTTTGCTCTTTGAAAGAGAGAAAAAAGCCGATCATGTTATTTTCAGATAATACTAAATTGGGACATGTCAATAACCTCAACGGGGAGAAAAAAAACACAGCAGTGATTCTACATAATAAGCACACAAACCAACATATTAATTAGATTCAGTATGGAAATCCATCTACAAGACATTAATTTGCATAATTATGCAGCGCAAATGAAAGGATGAGTTGACACAATAGATTGTTCCTGTTTTCTTTCCCTCCCCCCATGCCACCCAATACATTGATCTTCACACTAAATAACACAGTCATTTCCCTTAAATTGGGGAAGACATATAGGTTTTTGCTGCATGTAGGATGATGATGTTCATTAGTTTGAAAAGAAATGTGTTCTGACTTTTGACACCAATATTGTAGCTACTGACCCAGGCTCATCCACTCACAGCCAAGCGGACAGGCCTTATGGGAAAACGTTGCTGGGTTGTTGTTGTTTGTTTGGTTGGTTGATTTTTGTCAAGAACCAGCCATGAGATTAGGACATTGAGGACCAGAGATGGAATGCTGCAAAGATAAAGGACAACAGGGAACTGGGAGGAATCAATGCATGGTGTTTGTAAGCCTCCCAGTCTGTGGTATGGAGGCCTGCATGGGCTAAGACGAAAACAGAGTGGGAAGAATAGTCACTGCTCCTACAGAAATGGACATCCCCAGTGTGGCTGCAGAGGGAAGTTCTGTGGTGATGATTCTTTGGGGCCATTTGTGATGTTGGCAACATGCAGCCTATGAACGAGACCCTTCTTGTCCCTTCTGGGTTATTCCCGTCTTAAATATTGTGAAGACAAGTTCATGCTTCCAATGCTAATGGATTTTGAGAGTCTCATTTGATTGGGGGTATAAATAGGGTGTGTGAAGACTGGTGGGTTACCCAATGATAATACGCAGGAAACAAATTAGGAGTATAAATTGTTGACTAAAAATAGCTGCTTGAAAGAGATCCAGTCCCACCGTGACTGGGGCGGAGAGAAGCATCCCTCCTGGGAATAAAGGACTTGCTGGGCTGAATTACAAGTAATAAAAAGAAAAAAGCCACATTCTTAACTGATGGATGGAAATCCCTGAGGGAAAAGCACTCATTTGTACTGTTCTCCTTTTGTGGGAGGCTGATTTCTCAAATGTTAATCTTATTGTGTGAGCTACTCCTTTTCTGCTCTCAGATTTGTCTGCACAGATTGTCATGCAATTCTTCCAGTTATTTTAACTCAATTTTACTAAATGCTCCAGTATTTAACCATTTCTTTACCTCCTTTCATTGATACATCATTTCTATTAGATGCTATTAAGAAACTGTACAAATATACATTAACCTGAATAACAATGAGAATGTATCCTCCCCTGACCACTCTCATTCACACCGCAATGGCTGCCCCATCCGCATGACAGATACTGTCTTCCCACTTTATTTTCTTCACTAGAGGCCCAGTGCATGAAAATTCATGCTCTTGGGGCGGGGGAGGTCCCTCAGCCCGGCCTGTGCCCCTCACAGTCCAGGACCCCTCAGGGGATGTCCACCTGCCAGCTTAGGCCTGCTCCCTGG
The DNA here is from genome assembly GCF_000412655.1 of Myotis brandtii. Lineage (NCBI taxonomy): Eukaryota > Metazoa > Chordata > Mammalia > Chiroptera > Vespertilionidae > Myotis > Myotis brandtii. The sequence goes on along the minus strand of NW_005354632.1, from coordinate 6,239,965 downwards.
GGAATCGGGCCTAAGTCGCAGTTGGACATCCTTAGTGCTGCCAAGGAGGCTATGCTTGCAGCCGTCAGCCCAGCTTGTGGCCAAGTGGAGCTCCTCCTGTGGGAGCGCACTGACCACCAGGGGGCAGCTCCTGCATTGAGCATCTGCCCCCTGGTGGTCAGTGTGCGTCATAGCGACTGGTCGTTCCCGGTCGTTCCACCGTTAGGATCAATTTGCATATTACCCTTTTATTATATAGGATAATACTTATTGCCTTCTGACACACTGTGTGTGGGGGAGGGGAAGGCTATGCATAATTCTAAGGTGACTGTCAGTGAATCACATCCAAGTATAGACCCATACTCTTGAATCCAGATGGGACCTGTGACTGGACAATATAGTAGGGCAGAGGGGAAGGGATGTCACTCCTTAATTAGGCTATTGTATATAAAACTCTCTCTTAGCTTGCTGGAGCAAGAAATTCTCTTGGTGGCCTTGAATAAAGAAGCGACTCTGTGTGAAAGGATTGCATGACAAGGAACCATGGGGACCTCTGAGAGAAAAGAATCACATCTGCTGACAGCCAGGAAGGAAATTGGGACTTCAGTCCTACAGCCTCAAGCAACCTTATTCCACCTGCAGCCCATGATCTGGTTCAGCTCTGTACTCCCCAGTACCCCATCCAGTTCTCCACTCACCACAAGTGTTGAATGTGACCAGTTATGGGGACTATTTGAAGTGCTTCTCTCTAGGAGGGCTAGAGAAACCAGGTCAGATGTAAGAATATTTAGGAGTAAAAATCACAGAATTTAGGAACGACTGGGTGTTGGGGGTGAGAGAGAAGGAGGGTGACTTGCAGATGTCTGACTGAGGCGACTGGTGGTTTCACAAGTGAGTTCCCCTCACTGTGGGCCGGATGCCTGCATCCTGGGGTTAAGAGAGCAGATGTTGCATTTTGGCCTCGTTCATTAGCTGACTATCTAAGGGGGGTGGAGATTCTCTTTATGCTGAAAGCAGTGTTGTTGCTTGATCTGCCCCAGGGACACTCACACAGCCAATTTCAGTTCCTTCGGGCAGCGTTGGCCTTGCTCCTGGCAATAGCTTGATGTATATCAACATGCCTAAAGCCTCATTACTGTCACCCAGGGTGGACTGTCAACTGGAATAAGCATCCTAGCAAGTTTTCTCCCTCCTCCTCTCACTGTCAGGTTCCTCAAACAAGGCATATGTTTCTGTCATCGCCAAATTACCGGCACACGCCCTAGAGCGTGCATTCTCATTAATTACAGGGCTGTGTCAGAAACACCTTGACATTGGCGCTGGGGAAGGAGCCCATGATGCATGTGCTAATAGCACACCTTGTGTCTGTCCCCAAGGCCTGGCTACAAAATGCCAAGCATCCGTCATCAGGAAGCGAAATCATTACAGAATGTGGGTGACTTTTGACAAGTGCCTCCATGGGAAGAACTTTCAATGAGTAGAAAATCAGGGTAGCATAGTTTTGGGAGGGTGATACTTACAATTAAATATCAATGTTTAATATGTATTGATAAGTACAGAGAAGTTGCTGACTCTGTATGAGGCTGGAACCCTTATCCCATAACTCTTCTCGCTATATCCTGTTACTTACCCACCCCTGGAGAGTCAGAGCCAACTATATAAGTAAAAGGAATGTCAGGGGGACAGAAAGTCAACAAGTTAGGGACCAATATATATTTTGCAAAATCAAGATGTGGCAAGAGGAAGGTTGGATTTGGCGAATAAAACTTGGAGACAGTGATCAGTTGGGGGATCGTTTCTGGTAAGAAAGGATGAAAACTTGAACCAGACCAGTGATGCTAGAGATTCGTTTGGATGTCACAAAAGGTAATACAGTTTATTGCTTTGTCAGAATGCACAGGCCTCATTTCCCAACTTAACTTCATCTCCATTTGTTCCTCTTTCTAAATTAACCTCGATATCACAGCCTTACCTTTGCTACACTAAATGTCCCATCCTCAGAATCATCTTTACCCCTTTCATTCTGTTTTGTCTCATAGGATTAAACTTAGGCTACTTCCACTAATTCATTTTAAAATCCTATCTAATGAATATATATTGAGCATCTACTGTATACCATGCTTGTTCCCCCAAGCCCTCAATAGTCTAGTGCAGTGGTCGGCAAACTGCGGCCCCTTGAGTGTGGCTCTTCCACAAAATACCACATGCGGGCGCGCACGTACAGTGCGATTGAAACTTCACAGTGCGATTGAAACTTGGCCACACTCAAGGGGCCAAAGAGCCACATGTGGCTCGCGAGCCGCAGTTTGCCGATCACTGGTCTAGTGATACAACCACTCGTGTTGTATTTCTACTACAACATGAATTAGAAATCTGAAAATTACTTGGTAATGTAATTCATACGTTCACTGAGCACCTACCATGTTTCAGGCAATGTTCCAAGGTCTGGGAGCGTAGTAATAGACAACATCATCTAAAGGACCCACCAGCAGGCGACTTCCAATCTCAATAGGAGGAGCACGGTCAATAAACAAAACAAATAAAATATTTGCCATGCCAGATGCCTCTGAGAATTGTGGAGAATAATAAAGTAGGGAAGTGGAGAGGAAGTAGATTAAGAGTGTCGACTTGGGGGCATGAAATTTTAAACTAGATTGTCAGGGAAGATCTTACTGCCAAGCTATACTGATGATGATTCTCTCTCATCATCAGTCAATCAATCGGTCTCTCTCTCTCTCTAAAATCAATAATAAATATAAATATAAGATAGGTGATTCAGTGAAATCACCAAGAGAGTGCCAGTTTGTAAGCTTGGAGAGAGAGAAAGCTATTGGGAGTTGGGGGAATGTTTTTCTCACAACCCTACAAATAATGGAAAAATTATTTTGATTTTACTCTTAGAAATGTATCTAGTTAATGCTCACACACACACACACACCTCCTCCTTCACTTTGTTCTCCCACCTTCCTTACCTCTTGCTTAGAGTAACCTCCTAACTCAGCCCTTCAACTCAGGCCTGTGTCCCTCATGTCCGCCTTCCACACGCCTAAAATAAAGAGACTATTGAGTCATTCTCCAGTTTAAAGGCTCCCAATAGCTTCATTCCAACCTAGAGAGCAAAGTTCGAATGCAGTATTACTGTCTATGAAGGTTCTATAACCTGCCCCTTCCCTTTCTCTTCAGCCTCATATCTCATATTCACTCTATCTTCCATTTTATGATCCCACAGTAATGAACTCCCAGTGGTCCTCTTCTGACCTCTGTTTCTTACTCAACTCCTTCTGGTCTCCTTCTTGGAGAGAAATGCTCCACTTTTGACAGACTCTTACCCAGTGTATGAAGCAGAGCTCAGTTGTTGCCCCCTCCGGATTTGGGGAAGACCTTGCGTATCTGTGCCCTGAGAACGCCCTGTGCTCCTCGCTGTCATAAGATTCAACACCGGTTACTGGAATGATCTGTTTCTACGTCTCCCCAGTGCACCATGGTTCTCCGAGGTCAGTGACTGCACTCTCTACCTCTTTCTATCTGCAAGGCTGACCCTACTCCGGCCTGCAGTGGCCACTCCACTGCAATGAAAGTAACGGAAGGAGACTGTGGTTTCCCGGCACATACAGGAACTGTCCTCATGGCTCTGCTCACACCACTTCCGGGCCTTTCTTATGCCCTGAATTGTCCTAACCCCTCTCATCCTCCAGGCCCGATTTGCATGCCATTTGCTCTGCATGGCAAGTGTGTCCGCACCCAGACAATCTCATCTTTTCTTCAGATAGAAGCCCTTGCCACTACTTGTATGTCTCCAAGGTAGCACTGTGCACAGTCACACTCATTGCTCTTTGGCTCTTTTGAGTAAGTTTATGGACAGAGAGAGGGTGTAATTCACTTTTCACAAATCACCTTGAGTCTCGTGTGCTGTTTAGCATGTAGTAAACATTCAGTAAGTTCTTGGTGAATAAATCTCTTAATTAATTACCATATTGATTGACTGAGAGCTCCTAAAATAGATACCATCATATAGTTTGATTACAAATAAAACAATGTCATTAGAAGTATATATGTATACAATTTATTTTTTAAATGATTAAATCTGGAATGAGTTTTGAAATTAATCTATTTTTGTGGGTGAAGAAACTAATGCCAAGAGACTTAAAATTAGTTCTTGAGCCAGAAAGAAGATTTCAAGTATCTTGGCCATGGCCCAGCCTCCTGCTTGGCCCACTCAACATCCTGTTGTTTTGCTTCTCCCCAATTCTTCCACATCTTGCTGTTCACCCCATCCTCTCCACTGGGCAACACTTGCATGGGGGTTTGATATGGTATATATTTCCAACAAATATTTTAAAATCAAAAATTAACTATTCTTATTCTAGATGCCATCTTGTAAATACTATGGCAGTTACTTTAACATATTTTATCTTGTCAAGAGAAAGAATTATATATAAATCTCCTTAATGTCCTCTTTAATGATATTCTGATGGCTAGGGACTTGCTTTAATCAGATGGACTATTATAAATATTAAAAGACTGGAGCTCTGCCCCCAATTCCCAAAAATTGATAGATTGACTCAGCCTTATAACCAAAGGCAGAAAGGTATTCCCATACAGCCAGCCTTCCCACCTTTAAAGACTGCTTTCCCCATTGCCCTGAAGCACAGGCTGGCCACGTGAATTCTGCACTATTTTTCCAGGTTGCTTCATCACCGTTATTCTCAAGGATATCACAGAGTGATAAATGTTATAATAAATGTGAAAACAGGGTGTAATGGGGACAGGCAGGTGATGTTCCCAGCTCAGACTGTCAAAGAGTCATTGAGGGGAAAACAGAAGTTAGCCAGGCAAAGAATAGCTGAGGGACATTTTAGAAAGAGGAAGAATTACATGAAAAAGAATAACAAGTTGGTATTTCATGGGAGGGAAGGTAAGAAATGTTGACTAGGTTTAGCTTTTGGAGGGGTACTGTGAGATCGACTAAGCCTGGACTCTATCTGGAACATTAGAGTGAGTCAAGGAAGGATTCAAAGAGAGGAGAGAAAATAAAAACAATTGCATTTTAGAAAAAGAACACTGGAAGCAATGTGGAGAACAGATTCAATCAAATGAAGACCAAAGACTTAACTTAGTTTAGAAGGAACTAGAAAGCATTCCTTCCCCAGAGAGAAATGGCAAGTGATTACATTAAGACTGTGGCTATGAAAATAGAGACTGAATGGACCCCAGAGTAGTCAACTAGATTGTTGACCTACAAGATGGGGGAGGTAAATAGAGAGTAAGAAAAAGTCATTGACTGGAAAACTCCATGGGTGATACCACTATTCACAGAGGCATGGGCTTAAGGAAACATAAGGCATTGGAGTTTTTCTCTTTTTTTGGGGGCGGGGGGCATGATAGTGAAAATGATGAGTTTAAGGACAGCATGGATTGTGAAATAATAAAACTAATAATATAGACTAATAGGTACTACTCTAATCTTTTTTATCTTTATCTCATTTTCTCCTCACAGAAACCTCTGTGAGGTAATTATTATTGTTATTATTATTACTCTATGTTATAATAGAGTAATAATAAGAAGAATCTGAGTAATCGTTTCAAGGTTACTCAGGTAGTTAAATTCCATGCCCAGTAGACTGTTGGATATACATGAGTAAAGCTCAGAAGTGAGTGCTCATGTGGAGATTTAAGTGTAGAACTTGCTAACATTGTGGTTGCAGTCATGAAAGTAGACATGTCCACAAGTTGTCATGTGTAGAATGAGAGAGAAGACCAGAGGCCAACCTCTGGGGTAGACCGATCTCCCAGGAACAGGTTGAAGAAGCAAAACATGGAAAGGCAAGATGTCTATTTAGGAAACACTATTAAGAGCCTCAGAAGAAACTGTAGGTGTGCAGGTACCGCTGAGATTAGATGGCATACGTGGGTAGAGAAATCATGCATTTCTGGTGTTTCTATTTTAGTAGACCTGATTATTTTAGAGCAGTTTTATGTTCACAGCAAAAATGAATGGAAAGGCCCTGGCCAGGTAGTTCAGTTGGTTAGAGCATCGTCCTGATATACCAAGGCTATTCGTTCAATCCTCGGCCAGGGCACATACAAGAACCAACCAATGAATGCATAAATAAATGGAACAACAAAGCAGTGTTTGTCTCTCAAATCAATAAAAAATAAGTTTAAAAAAATGAGTGGAAGGGCCCACACTGGAGTCTTAACATGTTTCATTGTTTTTTTTTCTAGCATCATTCCACAATTATGACTGGATAATATTTTGCAAATAAAGGGAAATAAAGAACACAAAAGGCAAGGAATATAATTTCTAAATTGAAATCCTTAGAAAGAAAATTCAGTGTTCAAGTCTCGAGAGCAGTAGGGTTTGATTAGTTTTTCTTTATCTCCTTATTTGTTTGTTTGATAATGAATTGGAAGCTATCAGTAGGTTGCTGAAGTGGAATGTTTAAAAAGTTCAAGGGAATTTAAGGGTTTAAGGAACTGAGAGGCCAGGGCATTGGGAAAGTTACTGGTATAATTTTTGGAGTCATAAAAAATAAACACATAGAAGATGTATACAGGGTGGGGCAAAAGTAGGTTTACAGTTGTTCATATGGAAAATAACACAAGAATTAATGACTAATAATACATGAACAACTGTGTTTCACACAGTCACAACTGTAAACCTACTTTTGCTCTACCCTGTATGTCTGCATCCTAGAGCTTTAAGGAAGTTCAAGTATAGTTCCTAAATGAGGGTTGAAAACAGAAAGACTGGGGTAGGTTGTGAGGCAAAGAATTCAGAGTGAGAGCAGGTCACTAAACAAAACAAAAACCCTTGCAAGGAAGCAGGAAGAATACCAGCTACTCCTTGCATTCAGTTCTGAAGTAACACCTCTACCCCTGATCGAAGGGTTTTCATGGAAAACATGTCAACTGATTTGTCATAGGTTAATAAAGACTGTGATGGCTGGAGTTGTATGCGGACAATTTCTGTTGCTGTCTCATTAGCTATTTTTCTGAACTGTTTATTTGTAAGTTTCCTAGGTGAGTTTTAATGAATTTTTGTATTCCACGTTCAGTGCTGATGAGAAAGCTATATGATGATAAAGATGCTGACACTCATTCTGCTTATCATTGTTTCCCTTCAAACCCCAAATTGCATATAAACAGTAAAACTAATCAACCGAAGCAGAAACACAGTATCAATTAGGCTGGTGCCTGGGAACTGAAAAAGGAGCAAACAAAATTAATTCCAATCAGTTTGGTCATAAAAAATCAACAATGTGTAATAACTCGAGATGATTATGCCAGAAAGTAGCTGTGATTCGGCAAATAATTTTTATATATGTCTAGAAACCATCAAAATAGTCTTCATATCTGTATCTTGTTATCATTTTAAAATTATGTTTAAAATCACCATCAAGGTAGTTGAGACTCTATGAGACAGGAAATTGAGCTTTTCAAACATACATCTATTTCTCCTTGGTGGCTGGAATCACATGTTGAAGATATTTCAAAAGTTAAAAAAAATAACAACAAACATTTATTGAGCATTTATTTTGGACTTTATGTACTTTACGTCCCTTTTAAAAATCATTATAGTGTCATCACAGCACTGTCGCAAAGGACCTCCAGGTATCCCAGTGATGGAAGGTTCTCCAAATTGCCTTCAAAAGTACCCTGCGGGGAGAATAGGGGACATCTGTAATGCTGTCAGCAATAAAAAGTGCACTTTTAAAAAGTGCCTTTGCCCAGCTGCCGTGGCTCAGTGATTGAGCGTCAATCTATGAACCAGAAGGTCAGGGTTTGATTCCCAGCCAGGGTACATGCTGGGGTTGTGGGCTCAATCCCCAGTGTGGGGTGTGCAGGAGGCAGCCAATCAATGATTCTCGCTCATCACTGATGTTTCTATCTCTCTCTCCCTCCCTCTCTGAAATCAATATTGATTGATTGATTGATTGATTGTAAAACTAGAGGCTCAATGCAAGAAATTCATGCAAGAGTAGGCCTTCCTTCCCCCCGCTGCCAACACTGGCTTCCCTCTGGCACCTGGGACCCAGGCTTCCCTTGTAGCCCCAGCTTCGTCCAGAAGGACGTACGGACTAATTAGCATATTACGCTTTTATTATTATAGATATATAATGCCCTATGGGGAAAGAGTAGATTCCCATGCTTAGCAAGCCCAGCGAGTACCAACCTTTGATCAGTTGGATAGAACTGTCACCTAAGATTCATATGGGTTACACATCACCTGGGAGGTGGGAGAGGAGAAACAGAGGCACGGATTCCAGGCAGAGAAATGAGGGAGGAAGTGGCCTTGCCTTGGTCTACCTGGCCAGCAACCTTGCAACAGGACCTTTAGGGAAATGGGAAAGTTTTATTATTTCCTGGAACTGAGCATATTCATTACCGAACTGATATATCTCATCAGAATTTATTAAGAATGTCCAGAAAATGTATTGTGATTTTTCTTAAATTGCATCCCATGGATATAAGGGTGCCAACAAAGTGGGGTTGCAGAGGCATGAAAAAGAAAGGTTATAGCTGGTTTCTGATTTTAACCTACGTGTCTCTTTAGTCCAACATTACATGTATATCTATGTGATAACTCATTACTGAGCCTAGCAGTCAAGGCCTATACAAATGACCATGCTGGCTGCTCCTGCCTCAGGCTGTCCCCAGACTGCTCTCTCCTCGAACTTTAGGTGTATGGACACGTCCTAGATGCCGAGCAATTCTGTGTCCGTTCAATGTGCCAGTGGTTGTTCTAATGGACGTTTCCATACCACATTGCTCACATGTACTCTTTAAAGAGTGACCAACATGGCTCTGGTGCAAGTAGAAAATGAACTCCTGGGAAAAGATGTTATATAACTCATTAATTAATGACAGAACCAGTAAGACATCAATACCATATGAAAGGAAACAGCTAGGAAAAGAAATAAATAGATATAAATAGATATAGGGATAGAGATAGAGATAGAGATAGAGATAGATAGATATAGATAGATATAGGTAGATATATCTATCTATATTTATCTATATCTATATACATAAATAAAATTTTAAAATGGGCATTGGGCCCAGTCAGTATGGCTCAGCAGTTGAGCATTGATCCAGGAACCAAGAGGTCACCAGTTCGATTCCTGGTCAGGACACATGCCTGCATTGCGGGCTTGATCCCCAGTAGGGGGTGCAGGAGGCAGCTGATCAATGATGTACCTGTTTCTACCTCTTTCCCTCTCCCTTTCTCTCTCTCTAAAAAATAAAAAAAAAACCACCATATTTTTTAAAAATGGGCATTGGGCCTACACACACACACACACTCTTTAGTAAGGAAAGCTGAAATGGTAAGCATGTATTCAAGATCAGTTCATATCCCACATCCCATAAGGCAATACAATGCAACATTTAGAGTCATCACATTTGTACTGGGTAGAAGTCGATTGTGTCTTTACTAAACATAAATACTTTTATATTTATGAATAGGAATCATTTGTGTGACTCAGTTTTCCGGAAGTTGTTAACCCCTTCACAGTGCAGATAGCCTGACCAATAAGAAACCAGCCACAGGTCCCAGCCCTGGTCCACTGTGTGCCACCCAGCATCCCTTGGAAGGACAACACACCATCTCTTTTGCCCATTGACGTGTCTTGGACAATTTTTCCAAAACCGTTCACGTCCTGGTAAAAACTCACCTTCCAAAACTCAGCCCAATGGCCACGTCCTCTGTGAAAATGCTTTGAATGCCTCCAGGAAAACCCTTGGTTCCCTTCCGTTTTCTGTGATTCGCTGCTCTGTCATATCACCTGCATCACTAGGTGGAGAGGGTAGTCAGTGACCGTGTCCATAGCTCTCCCCAGCGACCAGCAGTATTCCTGGCCTGGCGAACCATCGTCAGGTTGCTCTGTAACTGGAACGTCCTGGTTCGAAGCCTGGCTCCAGCATTGTGTAGCTGCATAACTGCGGGCAAGTTATCTACTAATTGGATGGAGTTTTATTGAGCTCCTCTTTTAAATGAGAATAATGTCTACCACCGGGTTTTATTGTGAGGAGTAAATGAGGTGAGATATATAAAACATTTATTATAATTAGACTCTCGATAAATAATACAGCAATGGTAATAAAGATACCAAGAACATAGTACATTGTAGAAGGCAGTGGAATTTAGATAAACAAGGTTAAACACGTGGGCACTGAGAATTTCTCGGACTGTATCTTATGGATGACTTGGTATATTTCACTAGACCTTGGGAAGATCCTTAAATCAGAGTCAAAATGTCAGTTTCAAGTCTTACTGAAAGCAGACGGTGAAAAAGGACTAAGCATTTACTTTATTAAATTATGTTCATTGCTGTATCAAATTATGTTAATTAGCGTAATTAGGTAATTCACAAAGCAATTCAAGTTTCTTAAAAAATTTAGCTCTGAGAATATTTTCTGCATGTTTCTTTGCTTGTTCTTTTAGTTTACAAACTACACAAAATAAATTTCCTGAAATTGTATAATTTTCAGACACTCCTACTCAGATATTATTAACATTTTGAAAGAAAAAAGACTCATTAAAAATTTAATAGTTATCTTTAGGAAAACATAGCATATTTCAGTAAGAACTCTTTACTGTAATGATTTATTTAAAAGAAAAATCCTAGGCATAAGGAATAATGCAGAAGTTAGAGAAGTTAGTGGTTTTCAGTGGGCTACTTACACTCATCTGAGAGTTACTGCATAAAAAAATACAACACCATTGGCTGCAAAAAACCTGCTCCATTAACTTTCTTCCTCATTTTGGAGGGAAAATAAATAAAAAATTAACTGCTTTACAGACAGACAAAATGGAAGCCTGAAACATGAGAAAAACACTTGAGCGTGGCCGTTGTTGCTCAGTGATTGAGGGTCAGCCCAGGAACCAAGAGGTCACTGGTTCGATTCTAGGTCATGTGCCCGGGCTCCAGGCTCAATCCCCAGTAGGGGGCATGCAGGAGGCAGCCAATTGATGTATCTCTCATCAATGTTTTTATCTTTCTATCCTCCCTTCCTTTCTCTCTAAAATCAATAAAATAAAGTATTTTTTAAAAAGAACTTGAATTCTTCATGAAGGTTTAGCTTCAACCCAGCACAAGAACCACCATCAAAATAAGTGAAAATGATATGCCCATATGTTCTCAAGAGAGGTGTACCACCTCCACACGATAGTTCAGTTCCGGAAAATATTTTTCTAAGTTGGAGTTTTATAAATGGAATCATATTTGAAAAATCACTGGAAAGACCAGTGACCCAAAGCTATTCATCATTCAGGCTGTTTTTGTAATGCAACCATCCAATGGCTTTGTCCTTTTTTCTTATTTATGAACTTGTATTTTCATAGAACAGAGCCAGCAGTTACCTAACAGGTATTTTGTTCTGAATATCCTACGTTCTGCTACCAGATTCAGAATGCCTGGAAATGACCATGAGTTGTATTATCATGAACAGTAAATACCCATGGAGTGCCTGCGTGTGCCAGACAGTGGACCAAAGTGTTTCGTATGGATTAGCCCATGTGATCCTCACGATACACAAAGAGGTGCATCTTTTTATTGAAAAAGTATCCTTTTGGATGTGGGATATTACTAACCTTGGCAGGAAAGGAAACAGAGATGAGGTCATTTGCCCGAATGAAAGGGTGGAGGCAGGATCAGATAGTCAGCGACAGGCTGAGTCCTTGGCAGTCCACCATCCAGCATGCCCTACCTTAAAGAGCCGATGGCTCAGTCACTTTAAAACATGAAACAAAACATGGCAAGAAGAGAATTTGTTCATTAAATATCCAACATAAAATCCCTCATTTTCCGTGGCCCAGGTTAATAGGTTTAAGAAAAAAGAACTATGTATTTCTCCTATCATCTTAAGAGGGATTTTAAATGCCCTTCTCTGGGAGTATGGAGGAAGTAATGCTTACTTTATTTTTAGTTTTTCATTAAAGGATTCGGGTTGTTCTGACTCTGAATTTGCATAAATAGGAAGTGCATTTAGAAAAATGTTAAATCTATTCAATTCACCTACCACTGGTGGGTCCAATTTTCAGGTATAATGAAACATTCCGGAGAGCAAATAATGAGATGAATGGGGTGCTCGCTCAGATAAAATCAACCAGCTTCATAAAGGGGTCGGCTCGGTGGAGCTGTAGGACGCCTCCTCGGGATGGCCACGCTTCCATCCCAATCCCATTGTTTTCTCTCCGCACAAATGCTGCATAATTATACAGGATCTATTCAAAGGAATACATTAGACAGCCTAAAATAATGACTAATTAGCATAATGATCATCTCAGTATCTTTCAACTAATAACCAAGAAATTTTGTTGAAACCTAAAAGGGTTGCAAGAACGAGGTCAAAGACTAGAAGGGGTGGGGGTGGGAAGGAGCTGTCTGTCTATATGCCAATGCTTTCCAGCTATTTATGTTCTTGTTTTACTAGCCCTTCTGTGAAAAAGCGAGCAGGAGGCATATGACTGTGTCAGCATTGCTTTGGCAACAGGACTATCATCTAGAGAAGATGAAACAGTGGGACATGGTCCAGGGATGGGATGCGGTGATGGGAGGGATCCATTTGTCTCACAGAAGATCAGCAAAGCCTCATCTTCCAGAACCCAAACTTGAGGTGTCTTTTTAGGACTTCAAGTTGAAAAGACTCACTTCGAGGCCCTAAGCGTATGGGTTATAATCTTTGACATTTTCAAACTTTGCGAAAACAGTGAAAAGAAAAATGAGGCTCGTGAGAGGACCCATTCTTAGAATGGAGCCCAGCCAGTGTGGCTCAGTGTTTGAGCGTCAACCTGTGAACCAGGAGGTCACGGTTCGATTCCCGGTCAGGGCACATGCCCAGGTTGTGGGCTCCATCCCCAGGGGAAGTGTGCAGGAGGCAGCCGATCTATGATTCTTTCTCATCATTGATGTTTCTCTCTCCCTCTCCCTTCGTCTCTGAAATCAATAAAAATCTATTTTTTTAAAAAATAGAATGGATAATCCAAGGCATTTAAAAGCTTGCTAAGAAAACAGCAATGAATAGCGTTAGTGTGTGACTGAGTCTGTCCCGTGTGATGATGATCAAAGCATTTTCAATGCTGGAGGGCTAACCTAGAAAAATAAGAGATAATCTAGTGGTTTTAACTGCTAGTCAATTATCCAATTATTTAAACTGGGTAACGTCTACATCAGGTTTAGAACTACACCTTCCTTTGAGTTGAGCCTCAGATCTAAGATGAGCGGCTTCCGTCAGGCAGTGAGCTCTGTTGGCTGCTCTTGTAAATGTGGCATCTTCCAGGCCACAACCTGCTTCTGTGGTTTAACAATCCTACAGGAGGAAGAACCGTGGGCATGTGACAGTGTGAGAAACCGTCCTATTCCTCTTTCCTCCAAAAGAGAAGAAACCTAGACCATCCCCCATCCTGTCACCTTCATTTACTCATGGACAATAAGGACACATTTTGTCTTCCTGTTGGATGTCGTTCTCAAGCCTTAGAAACTAGCGTCCTTTGTCGTGGCACGAAAGGCCGTGCCCTTAGGAACCAAGCATTCTGAGCAGAGTGGATGTGGCCCTCGCCCCCCAGGACGGATGCATCACAGTGCAGATGGCTTCCCTGTGATCCACTGTCTCCCACATACACAGCCCATCACATCACAGAGACAAAGGGGGAAAACGAATGTTCTCCTTGTGGATAAAATATTTCAAGGTGCATCTTTCTTTTTTTCTTTCTACATTCCCCGTTCCAAAAAGAAAACTGGAATTGGAGTGACACCGTATTCCGAAGTAATGCTAATGTATCTCCAAACAAGAAAAAAAAGAAAGAAACAAGATCTTAAAAATTGTAATTGCAACCAGCGCACGTCGGGATTCTCAACTTGGAACGTGCGCTGTGGAATAATAAAACAAAGTATTTCCTTTCATCATCGCCTTCAGAGTCCACGCAGCCGAGAAATCTGCCATTAGGTAAAGGATTAGCAGCGAGACTGATTTCACTGTTTACATGATTAAGTGCGCCTGTGTGGTCTAATGTTGTCAGGAGACGCCTCCTTCTCTGAAGGTCAGACACCAAGAGCACGAAGCAGCAGTGAGGGAGAAGATAAAAGCTTGCCTGTGGCAAAAACATTGCACAGAGACAGCAGCATCTGGAAGTGACTCTCCTATTTATGGGACTAGAATCCATCCCTAAGTGCTCTGTGACAACTGGTAGATGAGGTGCAAGTATTAAAATGAAAAATGTCGTCAAATCTCTACTGAGAACATGGTCTTTACATGCCACAAAACTACCGTCAGTTCACTTTTACATGAACTAGAAGTAGATGTCATTGATCAGCAACAAGAAGAAAAATACAACAGTGGATTGGTAGCCCCATTGCTTCTGTAGCAAATTACCCCAAATTCAGTGGCATGAACCAATGCATCGTTTTATTATCTTGACAGAGAGGCCAAGGATTCCTCAAGTCACATCCTGGTTTCTTTTCGCACGAGCGTTTGAATGAGAAAAACTTGAACTTGGCCAGAGGGAAAGGGATGGATGGGTCAGGGAAGGCTCCGGGAGGATCAGGGCTGGCATGTGGAGGACCAGTTGGAATCAGACACATGGTGGGTGTGACTTAAGGCAGAGACAATAACCTGAGAATGAAGTCCTCTATTTCCGGTCACGTGTTCATATTTCAGAGGCAACCATGAATAAAAGCTGTCATAAAGGTTAAGCACCACTTCCTTTTCCTCTGTTGATCTGTCACGTTCGGTCTTAAACAAAAATGTGGATCAGTTGCTGTCACCACCGGTTTCAGATGAGAACTTGGTCTATACGGGGACACGCAAACCCTCGCTGGCTGACTGGTACTCAGGTGCCCCTCCGTGTGTTCAAACTGAGAAAGACACAGACAGAGGTCGGCTGATGGCAGGAGCCGGAGCTGTCATCATATTGTTTTGTATCTCGAGTCCCACATAAAAATGGGTAAAGTCACTACACAACCAAATCAAAACCACGTAGTCAGCTTGAACAACAAAATGATGGGACAGGATATCCTCACAAACCCTAACTACCCAGAGGTGGGGGCACCCTGCCAGCAGCCTCAGGGACGCTCACCCCTGCTGTGAGATCCGATAGGAGCCAGGGGTTTCTGACAGGCCTGCAGACAACAGCCACCAGGTGGTCCGGGGACATGCAGCAGGCCAGTTTGAGAAGAACCACCACTACTTCGGGGGTTCCCTCCCAATAACAGGTGCTTGGAGTCAAGGGGGCACCGCAAGTTCCGCTGAGGGGCTGAGGCCGTCCGTCTCCTGTGAACGCTCAAACGCACCCCCGAGAGCTCCCTTCTAGAACAGGAATCCACATGGCCAGGGGGATTGAGGCTGATGAGGACAGAACAGCAGAAATGAGGGAAGGAAAGGAGCCAGGAATCCAGTGGGAAAAGCCAATCATCTTACTCCTAGTAAGCAAGCCGCTATATATCATTGTAACAATACACACACACACACACACACACACACACACACACACACACACACGAGAGCAACCTGGAAGGCAGACTTGCTCTCTATATCAAGACCCTTCCTAAAAGTACAGGGGGAAAAATAACTTCACAAAAAATGAGCAAAATATAAGCTTCAAACTGAAATTCCTTGTAAACCTCCCCATTTTACCAAAGAATTACACAAGGTTGTCAAAAATACAGCTATCTGGTTCCTTTTCCAAGATGTCTGGGCTGTCATTTACTCAGAGGTAGGGGCAAATTGCCAACAACCACAAGATATCCACACTATTTTCTTTGTTATGCAGCTAGTCCAGTACTGCCTATCTTAATATCAATGATAAGCTTTTAACCACACTCTTTATATATGTACTAGAGCAATGGTCAGCAAACTCATTAGTCAACAGAGCCAAGTATCAATAGTTCAACGATTGAAATTTCTTTTGAGAGCCAAATTTTTTAAACTTAAACTATATAGGTAGGTACGTTGTTATTAACTTAATTAGGGTACTCCTAAGGCTTAGGAAGAGCCACACTCAAGGGGCCAAAGAGCTGCATGTGGCTCACGAGCCGCAGTTTGCCGACCATGGTACTAGAGGCCCAGTGCACAACATTCTTGCACTTGGGGGTGGGGTGTTCCTCAGCCTGGCCAGAACCCTTTCGCAGTCTGGGAGCCCTCAGGGGATGTCTGACTGAAGGCTTAGACCCGCTCCATGGGCATCCTTAGTGCTGCGTTGAGCGTATGCCCCCTGGTGGTCAGTGCATGTCATAGCGACCGGTCGTTCCGCCATTCAGTCAATTTGCATATTACCCTTTTATTATATAGGATTTTTCTAGTTTAATTCTCAGAAGGGTTTTGGTTTTTTTAACTTTTTTTCTATATGTTCATTTCATCCTAATACATTTTTATGGGCTATATTTATTCTCATAAAAAAAATGACTTACACTTCCAAATATATCTCAGTCTATTTTAATGAGAAAATGTGAAAACAAAGGAACCGAGGTTAAATTTAGTCGAGATTACATAGTGAATGAGATGTATTTTTAAACATATTTGAAGGGGTTAACAGAGTATATATATATACTACAGTGAAAAATAATATTTAAGTAACAGATATAAGAAAACACATCAAGAAAACTGATTAAGTTGACATGCCTCACCTATAAAGAACATAATAAAACATAAATAAAGGTAATTTCAATATCTGGGGTTTCAAAATTTCTATGACAAATAGCCTGTCAAGCTTACTTTCTAGGTGACAACTAAAAGCATATCATCACTTGGAAAATATTTTATTACGTTTTATAGCTTATATGTTTGGATTACAGTTCAGCGTGGTTTAGGCAGATTGGCGTGAGTTGTATATAAAACCACCAACCTCAATATATTAAAACAAAGCTCCAGGGAAATGGCAGGTTAATATAGAACCAAACAAAAAATTCCATCCGTTAGAGTGTCAAACACCCAGTGTCCTCTGTCACAGGGAGATACTCAGGGCAGATGTTAAAATCAAAGGATGATATGAAATGTTGCTTTCAACACCGAAATGATACACCGAGGCTGATGAAACTGAGCATGACAAACGTTTGGAAAAGTATTGGAGAACTTGGTGTCTAGAATGGATTTCTTACTATTGTATTTCTCGTAGCATATTCATTTTCATGAACACCCCTAGAATGTCTGCAGTGGCTATGAACAAAGGCAAACACCGCCTTCAGGAGACTCTACCTCATGTGGGATTGCTCTATTCTATTCAAAAGGCTCCCCTGGTTCGTTCCAATCGGGCTTCTTGGAATTGCCCCAGAAAAGTTTTCTGGCAAAGATGAACTTGGCTCATGAGAGAAAGAAGGTTCTCTGAAGGCTGCCACTCAACTCACTTCCTTTTGAAAAAGTAAATTTCAAGGCACGAGAGAGCAAGGGGTGAGTTTAGCATTTATAGACTAACTACAGAACATTTAATGATTGTGCTTCGGCTCTAATTTCCAATTAATTTTAAAGAACAGAAACCATGCTCATAAATTTTTCTTTGCCTGCGTTTACCAGTACACCCACCAGTCCCACAACAGTTGGATTTTCTTAAGGATTCTATCTTGCAACCTGCATCCAGGGCCTGAAGGCGGGAGTTTCCTCCAAGTTCTGTGCCCCGGGATTAAGTGCTCAAAGACTTCCTCCACAAATGATTAAGAAAACAGTGCTAAGTGGATAGATGCTTTTCTTCTGTTAGACTGGGGAGGTCTGAGTTCCTGGAGCCTCCACGAGGTCTTGGCTACCTCCAGCGTGAGCACTCCCGTTAGAGAGCTTCGTAGGGTCAGACGTTCATCATCACTGTTGTCTGGTGCCTCAGCTCTGTGCCCAGCTCCCCTTTGGGAAGGAGGAAGGGCCACTCCACTTCCAGGATGCAGCTTGCGCACTGGTAGACGCACATGGGAAGCTCCTGAGGCTTGGGGTCAAGACATGGAGACGCCACCTTCCATGCGCGAATGGCTCCAAGTGCTTTCTTGGCTGTGGAGGCGAAGTCAGGATTAGAGGGAGGTGGTGGGAGGTCTCTGCGGCTCGACTGTGCTTCTGCCGTCTGCTACACACCCAGCTGGGCATCGAGGACCGCACACCTGCCCCAGAAGTGCAGCCCGCAGCTGTCTGCTGACCAGGGCCTGCTGCTGTCTTCTTTCTCGTTCTTCTCCATCTCCCATCTCCGTGGTGCGTCTTCTTGGTTTGCTCACTTGGGCCTGGTGAGATTCAGCCGCGCGCTCACTCCTTTCCCACTGCCTGTGGGAAGTGGTCAGGAGCCTGTCCATCGCCCTGATGTCTTTCACTCCTCCATCCTTCTCTGAGAAGTATTGGCATGAGGGCACTTTGGTGGGCTAGTGCCGCCTGGACTGGGAATAGCAAGGCTTTACTTTGACTTATCTCTTTGATTTAGTCTAAACAGAACTTACTAGATAAAGCAGGAGTCGAGTTGTTGGCAGCAAGGACTAGGCTGAAGACAAGGAAGACAAGGCCAGGCACATGGAGGCCGCCTGCTTCTGCTGCGTGTTTGGTTGGAGTCTGTACCACCAACAGCTTTCCGTCTCTACCCGCACTCCGTCCGTTAACTTTGTTCGCGTGGTCATAAACACTGAGTTCTGAGCAAGGCCGATGCTGGTGGATTTCAATTCCTCATAGAAATTCAGTGTCGCTGATGCTCAAGGTTACATCTTGTCTCACCTCTCCCAGTGAAGACCCTTCCTGGAATGGCCCCTGGCAAATAGGAGTCCCCAGCTGCAGTTGTTCTTAGAAAGGCACCTGGATGAGGGGGTCAGTCTGCCCCTGGCAGGAAGGCGGCCCTGGGACCTGGAGCAGTCCCCACAGGTGTTTATGTGTAGATTTCTGTTTTTAAACACCTATTTTTACATATTTTATCAATTAAATTAAGAGCCTTCATCTTTTGGCAGGGATTTTAAACCACTTAACTGTATTGTTGTAACTGTTATTTAGATGTCATCGTCTATAATTATACTTTTGCTCTTATTTTACCGTTTTCTTCTTAATAGCACATCAAATTAATCATGTTTGTAATATATGACAAGTGTTGAAGTACGGGAAGAGTCTTTATCCACACCGTCTTTGAGGGAAGACGAGTTGAACACTTTTATAGCGTCTCTCTTGCCTTCTGACACTTCCCAAATATCTCTATTTCATCTTGAAGGTAGAGTCTGTTCATTTTCTTTTTTTTTTTTCTTCTTTTGTATCCTAGTTTGCTCCAGCAATCAAACCAGTGAAGATTTTTCAGATTTTTAATTTTGATGCTCTGTATTCTAATTTGTTTTTATGAGTCTTCCCCCTATCTTGATGATGCTGTTTAATTAAATCTAATTGTCTCTTTTCAAAAACAACAGCCACCTTTTTTAGTGGCTCTCCCGTTGTTGGAACAAAATTGTACCTATACTTTGAGATATCCGTATTATTTAACTCTTGAATGTTCATCATTAGTCCCAGGAGTCTTTTTGAGGTGTCTGTGTCTATCATAAAATATAACCTGTAAAATATGTATTTATGCAAGACAAAGGAATGGTCAATTTGAATAAGATAGGAATATGTCCTAAGTGAATGAGGTGCTAGAAAAAAACAACGTTGTTGCTGAGCTCAGTGTATGCAATTCCACATTTTACGGTGCTGGGTTACATCTTTGAGTGCTTTATGCAGGAAACGGTATTTGGATAAATTATTTCATCAGTATTTGTTTGATATGTTATCCTATTGTGTATTGGCATTGCATATTAAAGTTGAAAATGGTGAAGGTCTTTTAGTAGTGGTTGACAATTATGCATTTATCAGGAGCATGCCTCTTTAATTTCTCTCGGTCCCCAAGCGTGGGGATTTATTTGCTCGCTGTAGTTCGAGGCTGTTTCCTTTTATTATGCCCTTGCTGAGGCAGGCGCCCGCATTCCGTGTTCTTCTCTGGGGATGCCTGTACTCACACAGTGTGTTCTCTGTCTCCATCTTCTCGCGAGATTATTTATGTACACTCGGAAAATTATTCCCGTCTCTCTTCTGCTCCACTTACCTGAGTTTTCTTCAAGGACACTTCTCCTACCCTAAATGAAGTGTCTTTGATGCTGATTTTATTTTTTCTATCTGAGAAATCGCTTTAGTCTTTTCTGGGTTCATTGTTAAGACCTCCTTTCAGTTTATCTACTAAACCCGAGTTTCTAGGAATTCACATGAAAGTGTCCCTTTTGAATTTCATATGACCTTTGACATGGTTTGATCTCTCTCTCTCTCATTTTGATGCTTCCGAGTATTTTGTTTGTTTCTGTGTTTTACACTGAGAACTAATGTTCTTTAATATTCTTCTCGTTAGCTGCCTTACTTTTGGGGAATAGGACTTGGGACACTCTTAAAGGCCTAAGTGTTCAGAATTATGAAGTAGACCAGCTGAAGAAATGACCTTTCTTGCTCTTAGAACTCACATTCTTGTATTTGAAAAATATCAAAATACAATCCTTGATTTCACATTGGCATTTCTATATCCCACAAGGAGGAGAAATGAATGACAGAGCAGTGCTCTCTTGAATGGCCCCAATGTGTATCTAGCGTCTTCTAAATGCTAGAGCCTGCGGTCCATGCTTCTTACACATTATCTCATTTACTTCCCACAAAAACCCTGTGAAGCAAGAAATATGGTGTTTAATTGCCAGCTCAATGGTGAACATTCCAGATGATGGAGCTGAGATTCAGAATTCAGTATGGGTCCAGAAACAGAGCTAGTGAACAGCAGAGCCGGGTTTCTCTCTGCTCTGCCATTCCACTGCCATCTCCTCATTTCTCTGCATGATGGGTGCCTTAGAAGGTCACGCCTTTTCTCCATGTGCCATTTGCAATATAAAATGTTCGAAAGGCAACGAGACCCTGGCTGGGTAGATCAGTTGGTTAGAGCATCATCCTGATATGCCAAGGTTGTGGGTTCTATCCCCAGTCAGGGCACATACACGAATCAACCAGTGAATGCATAAAAAGTGGAACAACAAATTGATCTATCTCTCTCTCTTTCTCTCTCTCTCTCTCTCTCTCTCTCTCTCTCTCTCTCTCCCTCTCTCCTTCTCCCCCTCACCCTGAAATCAATAAAGACACACACACACTAAAAAAAAAAAGGCAATGAAAAGAATTCCCAGTTAGGTCCATTCATTCATTTAATAAATAATTATTAAGTACCTACTTCCTGCAAAGCCCAGTGATGGGCAGCATAGTGGTGAAAGAAACATACATGGGCTTTATTATCATGGGGTTTATGGTCTGAATTATTTTAGTTTGTAAACCAGAGGCATCTCAAAATACCCCAGAACCAAAAAGAAAGGACTCCGTTTGGTGACCCAATGTAGTCAGTCAGTCACTCGCTGTCTGGTGACGCAGGCTCAGTAGGAAGCACCTTGAGCCCAGCTGTGTCATCCATAAAACAGGGATCACAAACATGGTGCCGCTAACCTCAAGGTGGCACTATGAGGAATAAATAACATAATGCATATGAAATCACCATGAGCGCTCAAAGACAGATGCCTCCATAGATAGATAAAGGGATCACTTTTCTGCTTACTGAGGAAAAGAATACAATTCTTGTTTATTAAGAAAAGCAATTATGTGACATGGAAATAGTTTCTACCCAACGGCAAAGTTCGGAGGCTCCTGCTCGTGTAGACATTTAGGTAATAAATTGGAAATGAATTGTGGAAAAGAATAATTCATTCATTCAGGTGTCGTAGAATTGTGTACCTGAAACCTGTATAATTTTGTGAACCAGTGTCACCCCAATAAATTTAAATTTTAAAAAAGGAAAATATAAATATATATATATATTACAGCTTTTACTGCAGGGAGAAACATTTTTTGTGCTTTTTTACTAACAAAGATTATTTTTTGAAAGTGCATTTAGTTGGTAAGAATGGTTATAATTAAGAGATCATTTATTATTGAACATTTTATTATTTTTCAAAAGTATTTTTTCACTAAAATGTAGTGATGAAGCAGGAGAGAACGTGTTAAATCTGAACTCTCATGGAGTATTTTACGGTATAGGTCTATAACTTATAGAAAGGTTAGCTTGGAAAATGAATGCAAATAAACACGTGTGTTCTATTAAAAAGAGAATAATTCACTCATGATTTCAATTATTTGATATGATCATATCAAGGCAACTTGGAGCCTCATAAAATATAACTTTGGAGTTTCTACCTTGTGGGTTGGATTTAGCTAATCAGGCCAAATCCTTCCCCACATGTGGGTGGTGCGAGTACCAGATGCCAAGGAAGATGGAGCACAGAGAGATGCTCGTGGTACCACAATGGCAGTGAAGACAGGATGATGCACAAGGGATGGTCCGTATTCTCGCGGAACCCGAGTCCCCTGAGAGCCATGGGACATAGACGCTGCCGGCTGTTGTTAACTGTTAAATTAGGGAGACGGGGCACCACGGGTACATGGTCTGAAGACCCTTAAACTCATCCTAGTGTCTGAGAGACCCCTAAACTGAACACAGGGACGAAGAGGCCATTGCAGTCAAAGGCCAGTGCCTGGTGGGGGAGAGTGTCCCAAGCACAAAGCAAGCCTAACGCAGACAGGTGGCAGGAGAGAAGGCAGGAGGCACTGGAGAGGAGACCCTGTCGCAGTGGCCGGAGTGTGGTGCGCAGAGGGGAAAACCTGCAGCAGAGCAGGCCGAGGGAGAGGCCCCCTGGCACGCAGACCTGGGGATGAATTAGAGGGTGGAGTTTCCTCAGAGCAAAGCAACTCCTGTCCACCAGGCTTCGAGTTGGAGTTGGCTTGGCTTGCGGGTGGCGAGGAAGGTCACTGTCAGACCTGCTCCTAAGAGGCACCCCGCTGGTTTCTGGGTGCACAGTGGCTGGGGAGGGTCAGCAGGAGGCTGATTGGGAAGATGCTGAAATCTCTAAGCGGGAGCTATGAGTGACCCTGACCTCCGACTAGCGGTCCTTCAGACCACACTTAGACACCATGCGGATGCAAGTATTTTGCCCAAGAAACTGAACACAAATTGCAAAGCCAGGAGAGAACTGAGCCGGGGAAGGAGGGCCCGGAGGTAAATGGGGTTGTTCCCTGTGGCCTAGGCTCCTGGCTTCCAGGATGGACTGGAATAACCCTCTGACCACCCCCAGGTATACCTTCGGTTCAGACTGGGGGGCAGGGGCTGCTGCCCTTGGGGAAGTGAATTGCTAGCACCATCTGCGGGATGTTGGAGCCCCCCACCCCTCCCCGTACAGCATTTACTCAGAGGGCGTGGGGGGCTGCACAGGGGGAGGATTCATCTGTGGCTCCAGCACTCAGACTGTCTCCTCTCTGCACACGTGGCTGCCAGGGACTGTTGTTAGATTTACCCATTTCAGCGGTAGCACGATCCTGAACAGCTGGCCACTGCGCCTCCCCAGGTCACTTCTCACACTCTTCTGCTTTGTCAGCCGCAAGTCCCCGGGCTGAGCGCTGAGAAACCAGAGGAAACGTGTTATAAAAGCAATCGCACCGACAAACAAAGCATGTAGGCCCCCTGGATGCAAGTGAAAAGCCCAACAATTCATGGTGGTTTTGTTTGTTTGGTTTCGGAATAAATTCTAAAAAATGGTTATGCTGATGTGAAGCCTTATATTTGAAAGATGTATCTTCATAGCGATGGCGATCCCTGACCCAATTTAATTCATGATTTCAAAGGGGTATATTCTTGGGCAGATCAGGTATACAACCAGAACAGGGGAGCTAAACATTCAGAACGCACAGATTAGTAGTTGTTGGTGTTTAGAGGCAGGTTACTTGACTCTGGGGTGAACAGAGATTTGAAAAGTGATTTGAGAAAGACATCCACGCCATAGTGAACCCAGTACAAATATAGAACCATTTGGGGAAGAATAAGCTAGTATAAAGGCCAGAACACATCTGTGAAGCAAGCATATAAACACATGTGGTTTCATGAAGATTAGAGCAAACGTGGAATTTAGAAAGATACTATCATGAATTGAGTTAGATTTAATCATCAGTTTTCATGTAATGATTCAGAATTAACACTGATTTCTCATTTAATGAGTAAGATTTATGGCACTATAAAAGATTGAAAATATCATTAATTAATATAAAAGGCTTGGTAAAGACATCTGATCACTCACTCAAAGACAATTCAACATTGGAAATGAAGCATGATTACCTTACATCCGGCAGACATTTATAATACTAAATTGGTAGTAACATTGAACTATAGGAAGAGAATGTAAATTTCACTCGGAGTTCGCACTGTGAGTAATGAATAATCCACTGAGAAATAATTGCCCTCATAAAACATCATTATTCATACACTTTACCTCCCAGGGCATCTTTGCACAATATTGAACATGATAAGACTGGATCAGAAATGGGAAAATGATCACTTCCCACTGGCATCTGGAAGGGTCTATCGGTCAACAGCAAAAAGGCACTAGATCATAAATGACCAGTAAAAGCACAAGAGCTGCAAGGCACATACCTTAAAGAGTATACGTTTTTATTCCTTCGGGACATTTCCCTAGAAAGAAGGGGGCTATCATTTTCAGACAAATTAAAGATAAAGGCACCTATATGTGTAAAAACACAGGTATTGGATCATTGAGATCTTCCTATGAAGAATATTACATTTCCTCCATTGTTCCCCTTCTAAAAATCTACTCTGTAAAAATGCCCTTCAATTCTATCCAACACATTATTCCTACTACTCTGACACTTGGATATGCCCACATGCTACTTTACACACTGTGTGTGAATTGCCGTATCCTGTGCCAGACTTATGTTTTCCAAGCCTTGCAGCAAGATTCTGCTTTCTTATGGAAATAGTACACCACTGAGAAGACGAATAATTGATAAGAAAACCTTTGACATTTCTGGGGTTTTTTAAGTGTTTTATTTTTTTTAATTCTTTATTGTTTAAAGTATTACATATGAATACTTTTCCCCCATTGACCTCTCCCTGCTCATTCCCATCCCCCAGCACGTGCCCTCACCCCCCACTACTGACTGTGTCCATGGGTTATGCTTATATGCATGCATACAAGTCCTTGGGTTGACCTCTCAGCAGCACCACCCCGTACCCCACCCCCGACACACACACACACACACACACACACACCTTCCCCCTGAGGTTGAATGGTCTGTTGGATGGTTCTATCTCTCTGGATCTGTTTGAGTTCATCTCTTAATTAGTGTTTCCTTTTTCCTCAGTGTGAGAGAGACACATTGACTGGTTGCCTACTGCACACGGCCTGAACAGGGGTGGAAAGTGAACCTGCAAACCAAGTACATGCCCATGACCGGGAATCAAATCCGTGACCTTTTGGTGGTCAAGCCAATGCTCTAACCACTTAACCACACTGGCCAGGGCTGAGTACATTTTTTTTTTACCAGTATTTAGTTCTAAGCTGGAGAGGTCACGTGAGTCACCCAATGGGAAACTCTTAGGCAGCTCCAGAGGCTCCCGGTGAAAGTCCGACAGGGAAATTGAGTCATCATGCAATTGATACGCTACCCAAAGGTCAGAGGACTTAAATGACAAAGTGGCAACCCACAAACATCTGAAAATACATTTCCAACTACATTTAAGCCACAGGAGAAGAAGGATGAGGCGACTGTTCCAGTGACTAAGAATGTTAATAGATTCCTAGTCACTCTTCAGCTGGAGAGTAGCCATTCCTACTCAGCCTGCAAAGGCTTCCGGGAGGGGAGGTGTGCCACATGTTCAGCGTGTCCCAGAGGGTTAGGGGCTGCTAGGAGACAACGCTAACAACAGTGTGCCCTCCTGAACTCTCACTACTAACTGGAAAACCAATGCAAATGACAGGATTGGAGCGATTGACGAGAACGAGAACACAGACACCATCAGCAAGTCAGCCCTACCTCCTCAAGCAAACGTTCTTTGCTGCACAAGAGCAAAGATGGTGCTAAGAAGTACTTGGCTGGGACTCCTTTGCCCATCAGTCGTTGAGACATGACAGGTTCGGAGGCAGAGGCCGCCTGATTTGAGCAGGGGCCTTATTGTTTATTGATTTCAAATTTGACTTAGAGGGTTACATTCCAGTGGGGGGGTCGGGGGAGGAAAGAATTCCCAGGAAGGAATCCATCAGCCACTGTGAACTTAACCCTTTGCATGCCATAAGCGTCTATTACAGACACAGCAGTAGACCTTCCCCACACTCCACGCACATCTATAGCCGCACACCTCGCATATCAACTCTGGTCGCCCAGTTTGAAAATCAGACTTGTTAGTGACATCTCTGGGTTTGTAAAGAAAATCGTGGTAACTTAAATTCGTAAATATTCCAGGGCACATGGAAGAAATGGGGATGGTTTCCGTTTTAAATGCATGGCAGTTAATGAGTGAAAGTTCGATCATGTCTGACATTCACTTTGTTGGTTGCTCTGTCATCAAAATAATTTTTTATATGTAACCAAAAGGCATGCAAATCCAAGCACTCAGAGAGCTGTGGTGTCCCCTTCACGGGGCAGAGACCGACATCTTCTAACCATGGGGTCTCGCTAGTTGTGGCCCTCACGCTAGTGTTCTCTCAACGTCCGTCCACTCAGCTGTCAAACGTGAATAACGGCGCCCACCCTGTAGGGTTGTTGTGAGGATCAATGGTTTTGCATTAAGGATCTTTTCAGTAGCAAATAAAGACCGGACACGTAGGATCGATGCTACATCCCAGCACTTCTTTGCATGAGTCGATATGAATGGGAAATTGTATCTTTGGCTGCAAGAGGAAGGGAAAGAAGGGTGTGTGGTGACCAGAGGCAGAGGGAATCCAGTTGAGTAAGGAGAGGACACATTTGCTTGCCCGGCCGCCTCAGTTCTGCAGAAGAGGGGCAGGCGGAAGCTGAGGGGCCGCTGTGACCCCGGATGGTGAGGGACTGTGCGGTGGGACGCACTGCAGGGCTCGGGGAGCAGAGTTAGAGAAAGCGAAGTTCCGCCCGACCTGGGTTCCAGCACTGCGCCAGGACGCAGAACAGGCTAGAAGCATCCCCAGTGGCCACTGTGCCTGGCAGGGAGGCCAACATGTCAAGGAACCCACTGAGGGCAGAGGCCGGTGCGAGATGGCTCTCTCACGCGCTTTTGGGGGATAGATGCCCAAGAGCAGCGGTTCTCAACCTGTGGGTCGCGACCCCTTTGGCGGTCGAAGGACCCTTTCACAGGGGTCGCCTAAGACCATCCTGCATATCAGATATTTACATGACGATTCATAACAGTAGCAACATGACAGTTATGAAGTAGCAACGAAAATAATTTTATGGTTGGGGGTCACCACAACATGAGGAACTGTATTTAAAGGGCCAGAAGGTTGAGAACCACTGCCCAAGAGGATGCTCAGGCAAAGGGATAGAGCAGCCTTTTCCTGAGCTCCCGGGAAGCGCCTCTTAGAAATCCCGCAGGCATGGGAGGGCGGGGCAGGGAAGTGCAGCGGCTCGATGGAGCTCAGGAGCATTGGAAGCTGGACCCGGATGTGCTTTGCACCTGAAGTTGACAGCACCCGGGTCATGTGAGTGACCTGCCCCCCATCTTTTCATTTGTGCTTCTCATGCCAACTATAGACAAGCTCCTGCAGGACAGATGCACATCTCAATGGTCCGTATTTCCCACATCCCCCCGCGGGTGCTGGCCTGAGTGAGCACATGGTCTAATTCGTTCTTATTGACGCTCATGGCCCATAGGCCAGAGGAGTTGATCAATAAACGAGAGGAGACTTTAGAAAAGAATCAACAAACAAGACATGAATAAATGACCAAGAACAGATGGCATCCAACCAAATGTTTTCGCAGCAGCCAGAGGGCACTGGGCTTGCTGGCCAGAGCGTTGAATCTTTCATTAGGATCGGACACGGCCCCCCCACGGGCACACTGCCGTCTTGCTGGTACAAGAGGCTTGGAGAGTGACCTTGGGATTGGTTTGCTGCTACAGAGTTGAAATTTCATGAATTACATGATAAAAATTAGTAACGAAATAAGCAGCTTTTTCGTTGTGTTTAGAAAGATAAAATGGGCCAAAAAGTAGAATTAAACGTAACTGTGTGGTGTTTAAACGTTCGGGAGCAAAGGACAAAAGGGGAACCCATGGGAATAATTCATTTCGGCTTTTAGCAAGTCTTGGGAAAGTTGCAGGCCAAGCAGTTCACCGGAAGATGAGAGGAAGAGAAAACTGACCTCAGGGGAGGAAATCGCGGTGGGGCCGCATGATTTTCCTTATCTGTGTCAGTGGCAACATTGAAGTACACGAGGGTGGTGACAGGACAGGTGTGTGTAATATCTTCATAGCTGATTTCCAAGGGCAAGCAAACAACCTGGAAGAGTGATTGATATCTCACCGAATAGCGGAGAGGGGGAGGGACAGGTCAGGTGGTTGGGACAGCATGTGCCAAGGAGGCTGGTCTGGTACCAGGGAACAGCCTGGCTCAGGTGAGAAGCAGGTGGCAGGAGCGGGGTCTGGGCGGGTCATGGGACCCTCCAAAGGGCAACTGTCGTCAGACAACAGGGAAGTGCAGCACTTCCAGATTGGACTGCGTGACCCATTAGACTTGTTCTGAAGAAAATATGAGAACTAGAAGATGAAGGGAAGTCGGAAGAGATGGACAGGCAGACAAGGATTAGCTGTAACTAGAAGGTACGAGTGACAGGTGTGTTAATCAGCTTTCAGATACTGAGAAGAAAGACTCAAAGATGACGTGGACCTATTGGAGCTGGAGAGATTGAGGCAGGAGGCAAAGATGAATAAATTACAAGAAGACAGTAGGCAGGGCAACCTATAATGAGTTTGACACCTGTCCTATCTCATTAGAGATGGAAACGTTCACTTAGCAGAAATGTAGGTTCATAAAAAGGTAGGAGGGTACACTTATATATGCGATAGTTACAATCTCAAGGATGCCCATCTTATGCTAAATTTTTGGGACACTCCTACATACCACGGCATTGAGAACTTCCCAGCCTCTCACGCCACCACTTGTGAGGCGGGGCATGATCATCTCCCCTCCGGGTTATCTGTACCTTCTCTCTGCTCCCAACCTGTGTCCCTTCCACGGTGCCCGCGTTCTGCAGTCAGTGAGTTAGACTGCCCGCTGCCCACGCTGAGAAGACAGCCTCCCGGCCCCTCTGGGACATGTACGTGTCACATCAGCAGTTTCTGAAAGCCCTGGAGGCCCCGCAGCTCGGAAATCTGCTTAGCTTTGTTCAACTCAGCATCTCTCAGATTTATTTAACTATGCAACATGCTTTATTTTTTTATCTTTCCTGTTTTTTAATACTCAAGAAACTAGCTTTGACCACAGTCCAAGAAGCACAGTGCACTCCCTCCCTATCATTCTCAGATTAAAAGGAATAACATTTCTATTATTTCCCTTCATTATCAATGACAAACATACGTTTCATTTTGTCAAATGACAAAAAGCATCAGGTGTTAAACTCATAAATTGCTAACCTGGTATTGGCTGTTTTCTTGTAAAAAAAAAACTTACTGAGTGGTGGGAATGGGGGTTAGGAAAGATGTCAGGGTCAGAGATATGTGTGAGTTTCTAATAAAAGTAAGCATACACATGACAACCAAATGAGTCTGTGTTAAAAACTTCTACCTTGGAGGCTCATCTTGGCTCACCTTGGCCTTGTCAATCTGGAAGAAACACAGATCCAACTCCCGTGGCCTTGAGACAAGGCACGCAGTGCTCCCTGGAGCACCGTGAAGAGCTGCGGAGTGCCAGCAGCCCATCACACCGCACTCCAGGTGTTCTCACCAGCCCTCTGTGCGGGACAGACCTCTCTTCTCTCTGAACATGAGTCCCCTCTGGACCCCTTGCCTTCCTGATAAATTCTTTCCTTCCTGGACTTACTACATCTCCTTTCTTATGTGCATCAACCCAACTTGTCTTCCCTCCAGTTCTTCTCTATGGGAGATTCTCTAGAGCAGTGGTTCTCAACCTTCTGGCCCTTTAAATACAGTTCCTCACCTTGTGACCCAACCATAAAAGTATTTTCGTTGCTACTTCATAACTGTAATGTTGCTACTGTTATGGATCGTAATGTAAATATCTGATATGCAGGATGGTCTTAGGCGATCCCTGTGAAAGGGTCGTTCGACCGCCAAAGGGGTCGCCACCCACAGGTTGAGAACCGCTGCTCTAGTGGGAGACAAACCCAATGATCTGATCAGCATAAGCTCCCAAAGGTGAACAGAGAAAATGCAGGCTCCTTTTCTGCAGGCAGAAGAGGAGCCAATGAATACTTGCCAGGTGATATTTTTGTCACTGTCCCATGGATCTTGCCAGAATCATTTTTGATGCTAATTCATCAAAAAACAAAAAACTATAGCATCAAAACAGCCATATCGAGATGTCCTGCTTTACATCCTGCTCTCCTTAATGCACTCTGTTCTCTAGCCAACTACTTTCCGATATTTATTCTGTTACATCCGAGCTGACGTTCAATTACTGTGGGCCCTGACAATCCACAGCCAGTCCAGGCTACCAGGGTTTCATCCGCTCATTCAACAGATATCTACTGAGGCCCTGTGATCGATTGTCAGAGACCTGGGGAGGGGAGAGGCAGGCGGCAGCAAGACAGACATTAGTGTAGCTTTCAGGATATTTTACATCCCATGGAAGTGGAGCGGGGAAACAGGCCATGGAGGGCTTCTGAGGACAGGGTCCGAAGGTGGATTCCAGGAGCAGCTGCTGGGGAGTTCTGAACTGGGAATTTACAGAAGCTGCTTTATATGTTTTCTTTAATTTTTTAAAAGTTTATATACTTCAAATCATCTTCCTAATAGTTTCCCAGACATAGGAATGACATCCGTTCCTCAAAGCTCAATTCAAGCATTCCACTTCCCTCCTCGGGCCATTCCTTACAAATCCTGACCAAATGTTTTTTCCTTGTTATGAATTTTGCTAGAACATCAGGTTTGGAGAGGCCAAGTTTTGAAACTCGGTAGCCTTGCATCCACACCCCAATTCCAGCACCTAAAACGCTGTGGCATTTAGAAACCTACCTGAGCTTGAGTTATGACTCAGTCCTCTCTAAAAAGAGAGAGAGTAATGCTTGCCTTCCACATATGCCAGAGGATCCAATGATGTCATGGATGGAACATAGTGAGAGATTCTAAAATATTCATTCCACCCATTCCCAAGCGGTCATGCATGTCCAGCGAGTTCCCAGAGGGGAGGGGTAGGAACCGGGAGGTTACATGTACTGTGGCTTTACATTCTCTCCCATCCTTCATCCAACAGAGGGAGAACCATGCAGGCCATGTCCATAGAAAAAGGTTTGTTTCTTGTTTCTCTGAGCTTATTTTTCGGGTTGAAAATGCCACACACACATGTATTATCAAGCTCCTCCTCCTTGCACTTCAAACTGTGTCGAACCCTGGACTTAAGCAAGGAGACAGCACCACTGTCTCTTTAAATAGAATATCAGTGAGAGTCATCACTGTGTCTGCAACCTGCATAGATGAAGTGCCAGCAGATGCCTCTCGCGCTGAAGTTCAAGCGCTCAGCCCATCACAGCCGCGCTTGAACGCCGAGTCCTGCCTCGTTGCAGATGGGAGCCAAGCCCTGTCGGTGCAGACGTTGTGTTGTTGGGAAACGAGACGGTGCCCTTTCCTGTTTATTCCAGAGGCAGCGGTTTTACGAGTTCCGCTGTCACACTATATTTTTGCAAGGGACGATTACGACCATAAAGGGACCTGTGCGGTAAAGACGACAGAGCCTGCCTTAGGCAGGAAGATGACCTTTTTCCCCAGCTGCCTGGCCGCGTTGGAGCAGGTTCTCCGCATTGGGGAGAGATTGATGGCCACTGAAGGGAGCCCGGCTGCCCGCCGCCGGACTGAACGTCCTTATTCTTTTAAAAAACAAAAACAAAAACAAACCCACGTGCCACAGTAACAACTCGTGATTCATGTGAGTTCCCAAACTCTGTTGGCCGCACTTTTCTCCTGAGCGTTGAGACTAAGAGCGTCTTCCCCTTTTAAATATTAAAAAGTGTAATTAATGAAAACGGATACACTTAGAGATAACCTTGGGATGGGAAATATTTTTATAAAGCATACAGTTACAAATTTAAAAAATGAAAACTGCTATTTATTAAAAATTAAAGGTATCGCCCCCAGGGGCCAGTGTGGTTGAGTGTGGACTCATGAACCAGGTGGTCAGGGTTCAATTCCTGGTCAGGGCACATGCCTGGGTTTGGGGCTTGATCCCCAGTGGAGACGGTGCAGGAGACAGCCGATCAATGGCTCTCTCTCATCATTGATGTTTCTCTCTCTCCCTCTCCCCTTTTTTTCTTTCTAAAAGTATGAAGACTACCTTAAAAATGCTCTCAGAGCATATACATTTATAGAGCTTACCAAACAATCTTTAAAAAGAGATGAATAGGGTAGTAAAATTAACAGGCAAAGCATGTGACCCACTACTATGGGTTGACTTGGGCCCTAACCCAGGACCTGGTATCTTTATAAGACAGAAGCTCACAGACACACGAGTTGATGGCTGTTGAGTGGAGCAGAGATTGGAGTTCACGCTTCCACAGCCGAGAAACCACGGAGATACCAGAAGCTGGACGAGGGTAGGGAGGTTCCTACCCTGGCGGCATCAGAGGGAGCAAGTTTCTGCCAACACTTGGTCTCCGTCTCCCGGCCTCCAGGCCTGGGAGGGAACGCCTTGCTGTGGTTTTAAGGCTCCCAGTCTTGGTAGTTTGTAATAGCAGCTCTAGGAGATCAACACTCCAAGCAAATGGCATAAAAGCAAACACAAGGGTCAGTCACTACGGAAAGTCTCTGGGAGCATGTTGTATGAATGCGTTCGTCATGTGTCATTTTGCCTCTCTCTTTGACACCATATATCCCGTTCTCCACAGACCAGCCATAATGTTCTACTTAAAAAGTACATTCAATTACATCGGACTCCTGCTGAAAACCAACCCAGACTGCTATCTTAGGATCAGTTTGGTCATAAATAACAACAAACCCGACATCAGAGGCTTAAGTAACGTCACTCAGCAGGGACAACAGTCATGTGGGTCAGGAACTCAACAGTAACAGGGAGGAAAGTCCTGTGATGTCTATTATTGAAAGTCTAAGAACCATCCCTCTGCATATTTTGCCTCATGTTTTAGTTGTTTAAAATGGAGGTTAAGCCCTGGCTGATGTGGCTCAATGGTTGAGCATCCTCCAGTGCACCGAAAGAGTCAGGGTTTGATTCCTGGTCAGGGCACATGCCCGGGTTGTGGGCTCCATCCCCAGTAGGGGGCGTGCAGGAGGCAGCCAATCAGTGATGTTCCTCTCTCATCAATATTTCTTTCTCTTTATCCCTCTCTACTCCCCTCTCTCTAAAAATCAATAAAGACATATTTTTTTTAAATGCTAGTCATTGGGTAATTGAGAAGTAACTGTGGTACATATAGCAAATGGAATACAGCCCAGCAATGAAAAGGAATTAACGACCGCTGTGATCAACAACTTGGATGAATCCAAAATACGTTATTCTCAGTGGAAGAGAAACAGAGGCAAAAGGCTACATACTGTCTGATTCCATTGACAGGACATTCTGGGGAAAAAGCAAAATCATAGGGACAGGAAACAGATCGGTCTCTGCCAGGAGCTAGGGGGTGGGGAGAGATTGATCAGAAAGTATCAAGCAGGAACTTTTGGGAGTGAGAGTGATGGAAACGCCTTCTGTCTTAATTGTGGTGATGGCTACAGAATTGTATGCATTTGTCAAGACTCAAAGAACTATGCACCTAAAAAGGTGAAGCCTATTGTATGAAAATTGTTCTCATTTATCTGCTGCTGCTTAACAAAGTATTCTAAAATGTAGAGGCTGAAAACACCCAACTTTTATTATCTCATGATTACTGTGCGTCAGAAGTCCAGGCTCGGGTTGGCGGGGTGCCTCTGGCTCGGGCTCTCCCTGCTGAATCACTTTTCCCAAGTGCCGAGTAATTTGCATACAACATTTTATTTAATCCTCACAACAACCCCATGAGCAAGACATTGCAACCTTCATTTTTGCATATAGGGAAACTGAGGCATTCAGAGATGAGATGGGAAGCCCAAGATCGTACAACCAGCGAACAGTGGAGCTGAAACTAAAACCAGCATCTCTGAACTCCTGAGCCCAGTTCCCTTTTCATTTAGCATCTCTAGCTCAAGTACCACCATCCAATTTCTTTACGTATTTAGACCTGTATTTATTTGATCAGTAGAATTTTTGGTCTGATTTCATTCCTACAAAAGTATACTAAGGAATTCGTTGTAAAGATAAACAAAGGTTTAGGTAAAATGATGTTTATCATATCGCTTAACAACCAACAGAAAAAAAAAAAAGCAGCCTGAAATTCTAAAATTGGCAAGTAGCTCAAAAATGTTATGAAATGCATGAATGACATGGGAAGTGCTCACAATTATGTAATCTTAAGTGTTTACAAATAGGAAGAAGTTGGCAAAGTAGGACCACAGTGAGGCATGAAACTCGATTCAACATCTGCATTTCTTTTGAATGTCACTGATACTGAAGTTCCCTGATTCTGGATCCGTATAGCAAAAAAATGTCTTTTCTCAAAGATGATTCCAATAACAGAACAAACAGAAATATAAAACATTGCATAGTTTCAGTGGAAAATCAAGGAGAGACCATCTACTGGGAACACTGAAAATATAAAGGAGATGACATCGGACTAAAGTCAGAATCTTAGAGCAGCCCAAAACACGCAATCCCATCAGGCCACAACATTTCTGAGGACAATCATTGTAAAATGATTTAAATGCCTTTAAAATGTGCCTATCTTTTGATTGGGCAATCCCGTAAGTAAAAATTCACGCAAAGAAAAAAAATCTAAGTTTGCCAAACTGTCTCATTGGTGACTACAATTACGAAACACAACAGACGTGCCCAACAATAACAGCTTCAAATAACTGTGATGTGTACATGGGTACAGATTTGGATAGAGAGATCCCCAGAGAGCATAGAAACTTGTTATATTTACACATAGTTTACGGGATGAGGACAGTGTTTCATATGCTTGCATTTATGGAAGACATAAGGTGGTTGTGCATAGAAAGATGTCTGAAAAATATTCAACTCCAGCAATATTTATTAAGCGTCTAGCATTGAATAGTGGTTACCAGCACACGCTGGGTAGCAGGCAGCCTGGGTGAGTGCTGTGTGGACCTGGGCGGGTGAGGCAGGCCCTAGCAAGGTGAGTTACACCTAACTGCTCCCAAAGGAATTCATGGGAGCCAGTTCCTCTTCATACTTGCAATGCATTGCTCCCCATTGGATGTTTGCACTTCCCAGGAAAGCGCTTCTCCAATGGAAAACAGCAACGATATTTACATTTGCAGAGAAAGAAAAAGAGAAGGGCTGTTTGTGATCCCTCTCTCCAGTGAGTTCTCTCGGTGCTCAGTTTCTGGCTAGGACGCCCGCATCCTTTCCACGCGGAATGCAGGGCCATCTGCTGGCCCGGCTCTCCTGGGAGGGGCCCTGAGCAGCTTGCCCTCCTGGGTTCTCTCTGTTTGCTCTGTACCTTGCCTCCACCCTTCAACCCGGTGTGATTAGACACCAGTTTTTAACATTAAATGGCTGGTTTCCAATCGACATTTCCCTCAGGTGCCAAGAATAATGGAGCGTATATTTTGAAAGTAGAAAATGAATTTGATAAAATCTGTTGCTCGGCTAGGAATGTTTTCAGTAGCTCCTTCACTCCAAAATAATCCCCTGCTGGAAGCCCGAGATGCTGTGCAGGATGGAGTCCGGGGCGGGGGGCCGGGAGGGGGTGAGTAATCCCCATTCACCCTTTAATCACACCCACAGAGGGGAGCTGGGATGGGCGCCCACCCGCCTTCCACACGCCGTCTTCATTTAAGGCAGAAGAGCTGAAGCGTGCATAGTCCGAAGTACCAGATCATTCCAAAAATATCTTAGTTGGGGTGGGTATAGCTTTACGGTGTAGCTATTGCCAATAATTTGAGAATTCACTCCCATTCAAGCCATGAAGCCACATTCCCAAGACCTGATGCAGACTGGCATTCCCTGTTTATTCCCCTTGTCCATTTCTGCCCGACCCCCACGCTAGGGATTGACTATGCCCCTCCCCTCCCAAACTATAGATTTAGGATTTGCCAGTAGCCAGGGCTTTAAAAAAATTAGAGCTTTCTTTGGGTACATCTTTTCAATCAGTTTCGCTCACAACTTCACCAATGCGGCCTAGACATCAGACATTGTTCATTAAACTGTTGTGCAAGTTGGGGGCAGAAAGTAGTGTCGTATTTACTTTTTTATCTTGGGAAAGTAATACAGTGTTTAGGAGATCATAAATGTTGTTGTTGCAATTAAAAGACAGTTCTGGGCCAGAGCAACTTGATACTTTATATGGTATTAACAAGAGAAATTGACAAATTTATTCCAATATAAATATCCCTCCTACTCTCTTCCGAATTCTCCAACAGGCCAGGTAAAAAGGTCAACGAGATCACAGTACGATTGCAGAAATTTGTTTCTTTTATTAGTGCGTTCCATTCCAGCCTGCATTTACAGTTTCAGTTGTATATTATATCCTTAATGTTTAAAAATGTGTTTTCTGTTTTAAAGATGAAGCCAAGAGTAGCTACAATCAGAGATGATTCATTATGCTGAACTAAAATGGGTTTTGTTCACGGTGGGGCTTTGACACTATTATGGAAACCTGAACTATTGGGTTTTGTTTTGCTTGAGGAGAAACAAAATGTAGAGGAGAGTAGGAGAGATTTAATAGGAGTAAGTGGATTATTCATTCTGCGTGCCCCTTCTCCCCTCAAATCCACCCCCAATTCTATGGTGATGATTCATTCTCCTACAGAAGCAGCAACAACAACAACAAACACCAGAGAGGGAACTAGTGAGAGCCAACTACAGCACTGCCATTAACCCTGCCTCCCCCAGAGCTTCGCAGAGCACGGGCTGCTTGCCTTTCCGGCTCTCTCCTCCCTATCGCCATGAAAGCACCTGAGTGGGGCATTTAAGCGCACTCCAGTGGCTACCTTCAGGGGTGCCTCTGCGTATTTTTATTCCTTGACATCCCCACCCTGCAAAACTCTACAAGGTAGTGGCAGGCAGCAATCAGCCACATGGGCTGCTTTCTTGAGATTTGTCATCTTCCCACTAGTCACTATTCCTATTGCGTGGTGGTGTACTATTCTGCCTTCTCCAATGGGTCATGGCAGTTATTTTTAAATACATTTCATTGATTTCAGAGAGGGAGGGAGAGGGATAGAGAAGCATCAGTGATGAGAGAGAATCATTGATCAGTGCCTCCTGTACGCCCCACACTGGGAATCGAGCCCACAACTGGATTATGTTTTTTAATGGTAATTTGACAGCAGAACACAATAATAATGAATCTCCTTTCAAACACTTATGTTATCTAGTTTGTTGTTCCTTTCTCACCAGTAAAGGTAATATGTGTGCTAACAGGTGTCTGGTAAAGTGGCACTTTCAATATTTTGTTAGTGTAATTAGCAAAGTCCTGGTATTTAAAGCTATCAGACTCTCTAGCTCTAACACAGAGAAATAGGGCCCGTAGGTATCCCTGGTTTTGCTTTGGGAAGAATCTCTCACTTGGCCTCTTACATAAAAAGATCTGAGATAGTAAGTTCCCTTTCTATGCAAAAGGCATAGAATAGCCAAGACCACACCAAAGAAGAACAAAATTGGGAACTCAATTTACTCAATTTTAAGATTTCCTATAAGCCATGGTAGTCAGGAAACCATGGTATTGGCGAAAAAAAGACACAACAAGAAAAGGCATGGAATAGAGAGCCAGAAATAGACCCACACAAATATAATCACTGGTTTTGACAAAGGTGAAGAAGGAAGAATCTGTTAACAAGTGGTGTTGGAACCACGGGAGTTCCACATGTTAAAAAAAATGAACTGAGGTACAACCTCACCACTTACATAAAAATGGACCGAAAAGCTTCATAGATCTAAAAAGCTTCTAGAAGAAAAGAAGGAAGAATCTGTTAACAAGTGGTGTTGGAACCACTGGAGTTCCACATGTTAAAAAAATGAACCGAGGTACAACCTCACCCCTTACATAAAAATAGACTGAAAAGCTTCATAGATCTAAAAAGCTTCTAGAAGAAGGCAGAGAAGAAAATTTGAGTTATGTTAGTTTGGTGATAAGTTTTTAGATGTAACACTAAAAACATGCTCCATAAAAGAATACAACTGAGCCCAGCCGCTGTGGGTCAGTGATTGATCATCAACCCGTGAGCCAGAAGGTCATGGTTTGATTCCTGATCAGGGCACATGCCCAGGTTGCAGGCTTGATCTCCAGTAGGGGGCGTGCAGGAGGCAGCTGATCAATGATGTTATGCTCTCATCTATGTTTCTATCTCTCTATCCTTTTCTCTTCCTCTCTCTCTAAAAATCAATGAAGACGTTTTAAAAAAAAACACCACTAAACATAGTCTTACACAGAATTTGACAATTAAGCTCCTAGTTACCCAACTGATTTGAAAAATGATTTTCATTTAATATGAACACAAAAGAGTTTATAGCAACTTTATCCACAACTGGAAAAAAAAAACACAAGATGTCCTTCAATAAGTAAATGGGTAAAAACTGTGATAAATCCATACCATGGAATATTCAGTGATAAAAGGAAATGAACTATCAAGCCACAAAATGACATGGATGACTCTGAAATACATGTTGCTAAGTGAAAGAAGCTAGTCTGAGAAGTTATACATTATCAACTTTTGAACAATGCAGGGATCAGGGGCACTGGCCCCTGCACAGTAAAAATTCTTCGTATAACTTTTGACTCCCCAAAACTTTACTACAGTCATCCCTCAGTATCCCCGGAGATTGATACCAGGACCCCTGATGACCTCAAAATCCAAGATTCTCTCAAGGCCCTTAGGTAAAAGGGCACCAAACAATGCATATGTTTGACACTCTGCATCCGGGAATACCTAATGGATAGAAAATACTGTCTCCTATCCAACCTACAGTTGGTTGAGTACGTAGGGACATGGAACCCAGGGATATGTTTATGCTGATCTATGGATAGAAAACAAAATCGCGTCTCAAAGATCATTGAAAGGTCTCCTCCTTAAGGTTCCCATGAACTTCCAAGATGCTCAAAGTTCATCACCTAAGCCAATTTTAAGCCCTTTTCCAAAACATTTTTTTAAAACAAATTTTTATCTGTAAAGACAAAGCTAATGTTTTGCATTTTCTGTCAGATTAAATTTTACTCTGCTTCTAATCTTTCTGGCTTGTATATGAAACACATTGCAGGTCTCAGAACAAAATTCACTTAGACAAGCAAATGACTTTTGTGCTGTATATTTCCACACATTAATAGCATCATTTGCATGCTAAAGAAATGAAATTTTTATTCTGCTGAGGTCACCAAGGATTAATTTAATGACTTCAATCGAGTTTGGATTGCCTTCTGAGAGAGAGAAGGTTAAAAGATACATTTTGCTAAATATTTAAAATCTTTAACCTTTGTGGTATAGCTCTCCATGATTAAGAAAACAAGATAGGTACTTAAAGCACAGTTGGACCTTACTTGAAATGTTTTCTTTCTAAATTCAGAGGTAATCTGTATACATGATTCTTTTAATTAATACATAATATTTCTACTAATGTTATAATTCTGCTGTGGAAGAATTTCCAAACATGCTTGTCAGATCTCCTGTGATTTCTACTTCTTCAAACCTGAGGGCATGGAAGAGTAACTTTTACATGTTCAATAGTGCTCATTAGATGGGTGAATCAATCGGTTGACTAATATCAAATCCCACCGCACATGGAGATCAATCCCTTGCTAGATGGCAGTGTCCACAGAGGGGAGAGCACCAAACATCCTTGAGTCCACAGGAGCTCTCCATGAATTGGGAGAGGACAGTGAGTGACCAAATACACAAAATGCGAATGATCGGAAAGTAGGGGCAAATGTTATCTGGGGCCAACTCTGATGATCAGGAGTACCGTTCCATCCCCAGCCCACACCTCAATCTAAGGAGAAATGTGAAGAAAGAAGGAGGGAACTCTGAACAGAGGATCCAGGATAGATACAGAGGGGAAGGGGGCTGGAGGGATGGGTGGAATGGATGAGGGGGATCACCTGTGTGGTGATGAATGGTAACTAGACATCCATGGTGATCACTTGGTAGTGTGTACAAAGGTCACATGAATGGTGTACACCTGGCACTCATGTTATATACCACTTTTACCTCAATTTAAAAAAGAAAAGAGATAAACCAAAGAACTTATATGCATAACACATGGACACAGGCAATAGGGTAGTGAAGATCTGTGGGGGCTAAGGGCTGGAAGGAGGTGGGTAAAGGTGTGTGTGTTGGGGGGGATGGGCAATATCTGTAATTTTATCAACAATAAAAAAAATATATTTAAAAAAATTTAAAGAAAAAGAAAGAAAGGGATCCCAGACCCCCTCTCTACCCACCATATTTCACCAACGATCACTACTATCTGATTTTGGTACTATTAAGATTCCTTAAATTTTTTATTTAAGGAAACTCCCCACAGCAAACAAACGGCATATAAGCCATTTTGAATAATCACATTAATCTCATTGCCAAATGATTTCAGACAAATTATTTCCTCATTTCCCTTGTAGATCATCGCCTGGGGAAGCCTTTCTGACCTCAAGGCCTAGCACCCTTTACTCTCCACAAACTAGGACCAACCACATATCAGGGAGCGAAGGGTTGGGCAAGGACTTCCTCATTCATCATTCGATCCCTGGGAACATAGTAGGTTCTTCACTAAGTATTTATTGTATCATTGAATGAGAGCTTGTCGTCACTAAAACGCAATGTCAAACAAACTCAGTGTTGCAGCACACCTTGCAACGCTTACCCCACTTAACATGCATGATATCCTAGCCAACTCGCCAAAGGTTTCCTTACCCTCTCATGCCCACATGGAGATGTTGATATGTTCAGAAAGTTACTGTTAGGTCTGATCAAGTCACTGAACCCATACCCCCTGCCCTGGGAACTGACCTTCAGACCAATTCACAACCGGCATTTCCTTTTGCTTGGACCACATGCCACTTGCTGAAACCATTCTCTCTCCCCTCCGGACTTTCCCAGGATCTGAACCAGCCCAGAGAATTCTCCGCCCAGAAAAAGTCCTTTAGAACCTCTGACTCCCCATCCCTGGGGGCTGGGCCATTTTGGAGCTCAGCCCGTCTGGGTCCCTGGATGACCATCCCTTACCACTTTCGGCCTCATGCATTCTTCCTTCAGTGACCCTGATACTTACAGAATGATCAGTGACAGGTTCTGTATCTGCTACTCTGTTCCCAGCATCATTTTTCCTGATAAAAATAACATAGGGCCAGTATGAAAACTATTTTTTTCCAATTTAAAGAATTACAAAGTTCAATCTCTAATGATAATATTTTTTAAAAAAACAGTTAAAAGTCCATTGGTCTCATACATAATAACCGTATTTAAAAGCTTTTGGCTTAATCACTGTTTTACATACTATAAATGTTTTAAGCATCCCGCTCCTGGCCTGCCCCTGGCTAGGAGTCAGGCACCTTTGCCATCTGCTTTTTATTAATTTAGGCATTTCCCTTCCCATTTAAGTGAGAAGAAAAGAGAACGGAAGTGAAATTTAAATGAGGAGTCTTTGTTACTTGATTATAATGCCAGTGAAAAGTTTGATATGGATCGAGGTGGAGAAGTATGACTAAATGCAGCTTTTCAATTATCTATGGATTTCGATTATCCAGGGATCCCTCTCCTTTATTAGAATAAGTAGCTGTGAGTGAATGTAACTTATTCGGATAGAATTTAAATCTCACCACGCTCAACTTCATTATCTGGAACTGGGCTTTCATTTTCAAAAACTGAAGGGAATTTAGGAAATTGCATAATTAGTTTTTCACTTTCTTTGAAAAAGCTGACACCAAGTGCTTCATGCATCAAGAAAACAATACAATAAACCAGAAAGATTGTCAGTTTGCCTCTTTTTAGTACTTTGCTCATTGTAAGACTTATATCCTATCATAGTCCTGAAACTTACTAGCTATAATACTTGCGCACCATTTTGAGACATAAGAATATACATAGACATACAAGTTTCATTCGTGTATATTACACGCACCTACACAAATAACCTTTAATATCACAAAATCTTGAAAGAAATTTCTAAACTGAAATAATTAAACATGAAAACAGTCCACTTTTTCCTGGATGGGTGTGGCTGTCCCACATGAACTCCTGGCATCGGAAGGGCTAACTGGGATCCCTGTGGTTTAGTACCTGGGCCAAGGATTTGATTCATGACCTTCTGCCAGTTATGACTGCTGTGAGACTCAGTTTTCTTCAGGATAAAATGGGTATAATAATGGGTTTATGAGAAATAGATTATATATACAGGGTGTCCCAAAAATGTATACACATTTTGAATAATTATAAAGGCAGTGTTTATTAAATACATTTTGTTTTCAACATGTAATAGAATCAGCTGTTAAAGTGTGTGTACATTTTTTGGGGACACCAGATAGATAGATAGATAGATAGATAGACAGACAGAATAAATAGCAGTTGCACTATGGTTGTTACTATCATCTTCGACTTCTCTCTTTCCCTCGTGTCCTTATCAAATAAGTGCTTCATGCATCAAGAAAACAATACAATAAACCAGAAAGATTGTCAGTTTGCCTCTTTTTAGTACTTTGCTCATTGTAAGACTTATATTATATCATAGTCCTGAAACTTACTAGCTATAATACTTGCGCACCATTTTGAGACATAAGATTATACATAGACATACAAGTTTCATTCGTGTATATTACACGCACCTACACAAATAACCTTTAATATCACAAAATCTTGAAAGAAATTTCTAAACTGAAATAATTAAACATGAAAACAGTCCACTTTTTCCTGGATGGGTGTGGCTGTCCCACATGAACTCCTGGCATCGGAAGGGCTAACTGGGATCCCTGTGGTTTAGTACCTGGGCCAAGGATTTGATTCATGACCTTCTGCCAGTTATGACTACTTTGAGACTCAGTTTTCTTCAGGATAAAATGGGTATAATAATGGGTTTATGAGAAATAGGTTATATATACAGGGTGTCCCAAAAATGTATACACATTTTTGAATAACTATAAAGGCAGTGTTTATTAAATACATTTCATTTTCAACATGTAATAGAATCAGCTGTTAAAGTATGTGTACCTTTGGGGGGACACCAGATAGATAGATAGATAGATAGATAGATAGATAGATAGATAGATAGATGATAGATAGATATAGACAGACAGACAAACAGAATAAATAGCAGTTGCACTATGGTTGTTACTATCATCTTCGACTTCTCTCTTTCCCTCGTGTCCTTATCAAATCACTTGAGTAATCGTCTCAAGAAAACAATTTCTGTAACATCTGTGAAATGCGTCCACTTCTT
Organism: Myotis brandtii; assembly: GCF_000412655.1. Classification (NCBI taxonomy): domain Eukaryota; kingdom Metazoa; phylum Chordata; class Mammalia; order Chiroptera; family Vespertilionidae; genus Myotis; species Myotis brandtii. Next base: position 6,196,556 of record NW_005354632.1, on the reverse strand, counting down.
TGTTCCCTTCCACCCTTCTCACCTAAGGCCGCAGTACCACTTCCTGTGCTCTGGCAATAGCCCCCTAACGGTAACCATTCTCACTCTCTCCGGCCTCTCCTCCTTCATGTGCCCACAGTCCTGCCAGCAAATGCGTCCACTTCTTTGTTCCCTTCCACCCTTCTCACTAAGGCCGCAGTACCACTTCCTGTGCTGTGGCAATAGCCCCCTAACGGTAACCGTTCTCACTCTCTCCCGCCTCTCCTCCTTCATGTGCCCACAGTCCTGCCAGCGATTCCTTTTAAGAGTCGAGTTGGCCACGTGCCCCTCCGGGGAGGACAAGCCTTGGTGGTTCACCATGTAGCATTTACATCAGAGCCTCAGCCGGGCTTTCGGATGCACCACATGCTCCAATCCACGTGCCAGTGTCTTCACCCTCAGTACCGCCTTCCAACTTTCCCCTCCCCCGTCAGCCCCGGACACAATCTGTATGTATCCCTGTGGCCTGAATATGCCTCCAAAAGGCCTTGCAGTTGAAGACGTTTCACTGGAAGGATCAGGTCCCTTCATGATTTCCTTTGGGCTCGCGACTGCCCTGAGACCAGAAGACCTGGCTAGACCTTAAGCAGCACAGCGCTTTCTGTGGCAAACCCACAGGCCGTCCCCAGCTCAGCATCTCGCACACAGGGCGCTGCGGAGGGCGTGAGCATTGCTGTCCTGTGGACACGGGTTATACATCCGAGTGAGCAATACCCGGCAACACTCCGTTCCAAGTGTTTCTCTTTGATACGATCGGGCCTGCCCAGCAGTTTATGTTCCTGCCAAGTGGATTCTGTATAATTTTTTTAGTTGATGCCATTCCCTGAGAGCCAAATCCCGGTGCTGAGCTGTACCTACGGCCCACTGTTCTTTGCAGCAGGCAACGGCGTGAATACACCTGCGGACTGTGCCTCTCCACCCCCCTGCCAAGCCCTGCATCTCGCCGAGGAGGGACCTGGGTGGGAGAGGGACGGATGGAGCGTTTCTGTGGGCTTGATCAGCCCGGACTTGCACGGGGAGAGACGTCATCATCGCCTGGTGGCTGCCAGGTGACCTGTGGGTTTTCCATCGGAAAGAACTCGCCGGCCGCGATGCAGAAACACGCACCAGGCAGGGCTGTGTGACAGCTGGGCCAGAGCGACCTACGGCTTAGGCTGGTGCCATGAACACCGAGCGCTGGCGCCGGCTTCTTCATCTGCTCACGGATTTGACTGTGATCTGGACACCGGAAACGTCCTCCATCAGCACCCTGGTTACTCATTCCCAGTCAACGGTTCTGGTCCCGGATGTGTTCAGCCTTCCTGTTCTCTGAGCTCCTGTCGTGGCTACAGCCTGAGTCACCCAACTCAGCGCTTAGTTAAATGTAAGCCTTTAATTGTGTCTTGGACATAAAACAGAACCTTCCATTTCCGTAACACGGGCGGACATAGAAAGTCCTAGAACATCGTGGGTTTTTGATGAAAACCTCAGGATTGGCTCAACCTTGCCATTCCTGACCGTTAGGCTCACTATTCAGAGGGTTGGAATATGACGGCAGGAAGGGACAGGGGCCCACTTCACAGGCGACAACGAGCCATTTTCAAAGGAATAGTAGGTTTTCTTGGCAGAAAAAGAAACAAACCCACAAAGCCCAAGATAATTTCCTTTCTGCCACCTAAAGGACACTGTGTATCTTAATTCAAGATTCGGAGGTGCTTTCAAACCTCTAAGTATTTTGCAAGAAAAATAAAAAATGCTCTCCAACCTCAAGAGAAATGAGAAAAGGAGACACGGCATTCAGGGCCACTGAGGAGACACGGCATTCAGGGCCACTGAGGAGACACGGCATTCAGGGCCACTGAGACACAGCATTCAGGGCCACTGAAGAGACATGGCATTCAGGGCCACAGCATTCAGGGCCACACTGAGAAACTGTCACTTCTGAACTAGGAGATGCCAGGGGCCCATTACTCTCAAATTACACACACAAAACTCAGGACAGTTTGAAGCAGGCTAACATTTAAGAAGAATATAGTCTTTTCAAAAAATCAAATCGTCATGAAATTAATAAAACCCCCTTATTTATTGAGTGCCTATATTGAGCCTGTATAACATTATTCCACAGGTAACCAGGCCCAGATATTCATTTATGTCCGAATATAGTCTAACCAGCCTAAGTATATATTAACTACAATATGGGATCCCTATTTCTCAGTAAAAAGTCATGAATTTACAGACAAGGAACAGTGTCCCCATTTTTCATGTGAGCTGAGCTATTCATTAAAACAGTTATATTCTGAGGCATAGGCCAAAGTCCAAAAGTAAAGGAAAGCAACCAAAAATGCTCCTGGTTTCATATAACCCCACCCAGTCCCAAAGGCCTTTGTTAAAATGCCATTCCGTTTGTTTTGTTTTTTAAAAAATATGTTTTTATTGATTCAGAGAGAGGAGGACGAGAGAGAGAAATCATCATTTGTCTGAAATGCAAGCATTCTGAGTGTCTTGTATTTTGTCTGGAAACTCTATCCCCGGTGCCTAAAAAAGTGCTTGGGTTCACTCTAGGGCAGCCGTGGGCAAACTACGGCCCGCGGGCTGGATACGGCCCGTTTGAAATGGATAAAACTAAAAAAAAAAAAAAAAAACCCGTACCCTTTTATGTAATGATGTTTACTTTGAATTTATATTAGTTCACACAAACACTCCATCCATGCTTTTGTTCCGGCCCTCCGGTCCAGTTTAAGAACCCATTGTGGCCCTCGAGTCAAAAAGTTTGCCCACCCCTGGGCTAGATGCTCAACCACTGAGCCACACCATCCAGGCAAAATCCCATTTCCTTTCAGCGGCCCCTGCAAGTACCAGCTTAGAGTTAAGGACCTCTGTGGCCCTTTAAGTCCTAGATGAGGAATCAAACGGAATCCTTCGCTCTCCTTTCTTGGCACATAACTCTTCCCACGAAAACCAATGTGGTTTCCCCCAGTCCCTCAGGCCCCTGAGCATCCACCCTTTGAAAGGTAACTCCAGAAGCTGTGAGGGCATTTTGACAAGACAGAGTAATTCACCTCCATCTACCCTTCCCATCTGTTAAGTAAATGAGCGGGGGGCGGGGTGTGCTTTTGTGCGGCGGTTCCACTGCTCGCTGCAACCTTGTGCAAAGCCGAAGGAGAGATCCAACAAGAGCTCGGCCACCTGCTGTCCTCTATGACAGCTGCCACTGCCCCTCAACACGAGAAAGCGTGGCATCATCACCCAGGAAACAGGCGACTCAGAAGTTGGGGGATAGAAAAGCAATGCAGGAGACGTCGATCTGAGGATTTATGCCGTCAATCTAGTACCAAGAATACACTGAGTCACCTCCGCTCCCAGGTGCTGGTCAGGCTGGGATTTCTCTGCATCAGTGGGAATCGCTGCCTTTTCCAACATGAGGCGCGGCTTAGTTCTGTCATTTTAGGTCTAAATGAAAGCCATGGTGGTTCTTAGGGTTGCACGCATGCAGAAAGGAAGCGCCGGTTTCTCGCGTTCAGGGAAATGCTGTAGCATAAACATATTTTCAGGAGTCCTTCCCGACTCCATCATCAAGATCCCCTCTTTTATAAGTACCTTAATAATCTATTCTTTTTAAAATATATTTTTATTAATTTCAAAGAGAGGAAGGGAGAGGGAGAGAGATAGAAACATCAATGATGAGAGAGAATCATTGATTGGCTGCCTCCTGCATGCCCCCCACTGGGGATCGAGCCTGAAACCCAGGCATGTGCCCTGACCAGGAATCAAACCGAGACCTCATCGTTCATAGGTCAATGCTCAACCACTGAGCCACGCTGGCCGGGCAATAATCTATTCTTTGAGCCAAAATGTTGTGGGCTTTCTGGTCCTCACTTATTCTGGCCAACGGCCTCAGGAGAAAAGTTGGCTGTGTTTTTTCTCTCTTATTTGAATTGTGAAATTCTAAAAGAAGACCCCGCCCTTTTAGGAACTTGGCTGTTATGGCCTGCTGGCTGGCTGGCGGGTGAAGAACGGGAACTCTTTAATGAGAAACGAGTTCAAATAGAAATCAAATCCATCCACAGCAGCCTCCTCAGAAGTAAATAGGAACGTGTAGACACAGACACAAGACATTATACCTCCTGCTCCCGTGGGATTCACCAAAAGGGAAGGGGGAAAAAAAGGACACTCACTCACTATCAGCCAACAACACGATCTGGACATGGTAACTGAATAGAAGAGCAAGGAATAATCGAGTTGGAATTGACTTTTTATAATATGGAAATGGAGCTTTTTCCTATTTTTAGTTTAAAAAGAAAATTGATTCCAGCTGAATGCTGCCACTCATTGAGCCTCTGCCTTTATCTTTTATGGAAAAGTCCTGAGGAATGGGCTAAAGGGGAACTTGAACAACTCATACCCTAATACGAGTCAACTTGTCCACCACACGTTCTGAGGCCAATGTTTGCTGATAGGTCCCGGGGGACGCTGGGTAATTCCCCAGCCTCTCACTTCCACACGTTTCTCAGGGGCCAGATCCTTCAAGCTGACCCCCGGGAGAGCGGTGATGCGCTGCTCTCAGCCCCTAACCCCCTCCTGAGGGCCCATGTGTTTCAGCGGGCATCTGCCTCCATCCCAGCCCCATTGCTCCAAACATTTGATTTGTCATTTCCTTTGGTCAAATAGCACTCAAAACAGGAAGGGCTTAGGGACAAGAGTCTAGCTCCAACCTCAGCCCACTCCCGAAGTTGGCCTGAATGGTTTATTCCTCCCAGTTTCTTAAACTCCTGCCTCAGTAGTGGTCTTTCCCTCGGATCCATCAGGGACGTCCAAGGGTTAGCTGGGAGCATTCTCCTCTCTCTTTCCCTCACTAGTGAATCTGTAGGTAGTATGACATTCCCACACTCTGTCTGGCGCTGCACATCAGCTTCAGAGCTAGCAGTTCACATCTTCTGATTCACGTCTAAGAGTGATATTTAATTATGTTCTGCTACAACAGGCATGGACGATAAGTTTACTAGGGACAAAGAACAGGGAGAGACCAGGAACAAACATGAACTGCCCACGAGCTTTGACACCACCTTTGAAATATTCTGAAATTGGCTGTAAAGCAATTAATACCTGCGGTTTATGTATCAAAACATTTCCATGTATAGTATTTCACGTACAGTTCCTCACAGAAAGGGAAGTGCCGTGTATCCACCTCCACATACATTTCCCTGTGAAGACGCTGAAAACCTTGGGTGGGCTGAGTCACTTGTCCAATGTCACCCAGCTAGTAAGTGGCAAAGTAGAGAATTTAACCAGATCTAGTGAATCCATACCATTCCCCCAAACCCAGGGAAAAGGAGAGAGACTGTGGTTGAAAACAATAAGATGCAGATTAACATCGATGAGAGAAGGTAAGGCATGCGGTCCCTGTGATCTATGGACCTTCCCGGCTCAGAAGAGCAGGCAGCAAATATAAATATCTCCATGAAATATGCATGCCGTTGCGCTTAGAGAGAGGAACTCTGTGGGCCAGACGCAATGTGTAATGCTCCCTACAGTCACCCTTGTGTGACGCTCATGACAATCACAGATTCTAGTATATGTGCTGCCGAGTGAGCACGATAATCACATCTTCCATGTTTATCTTCGCCAACAGACTGTAATCTCCCCAGAGGACACACCATCAATTCCCCTGAGCATGCACACCGTGAGGGAACACACGGCAGTTCTTCTTTTCCTTCTAAATTCTGGCCAGTGTCAGCTCTAGAGTCCCTCGGCGGCCCGGGACTGTCCCCAACACCTCTGTCTCACCCTCTGCACACTGTTGAAGGGTAGGTTTATGTCTTAAACATGTTTTCTCTGAAAAGCGTTTTGAAGCCCAGACGTGGAATAGCCAACCGAAGCCAACATACACTTATGTCTTTTTTCGATGAGCACTCAGAAAAGAGTCCTTAAAAAGTGGCAACCCATGGAATCAATGGGAAATGGCAGGCTGTGGAGACATATGGGGTCGTAAAAGACCAGTGGATGGCTAGAGCATGGTAAGGAGGTGACGTTATGCAGAATTTCGAGTTACACAAGGAAGAAGTGGGTTGTCTGGGCAGAGCTCAGCCAGCAGCAATAGGACACGTTGGAAAGAGCCCTCGAGCCAGAAGTCTGTGTTCCCTACAGACCAGCTGCGCAGCTGTAGACAAGCCATTGACATCTCTGTGACTTCCTCCCACGTGGTGAATACAAAGACGCTGACATGCCAGGCACAAGCCCTTTAAGATACAGACACGTGAGAGGCAGTGAGGGGTGAGCTATAAAATGTCCCGCAGGTTCAGTCTTATGGAAACAGACGTGATGACACAGGTGATTTTAAATGGCCCCTAAACCAGCGAGATAAGAGAAAACCATGGCTCGGTGTCTAACGGATAACGTGGTAGCCAGTTTTCCACTGTGAACGTTGAGCTTCAGTGAGCTATCATTCCCGCACACTCATTAGGGCCAGTACCTAACATGATGCCTCTGGTCTTAGCTGAAACCTCCATCATTTAAATGGTTGTGCGGTTCCATCCCCATGACAGCGTTCAGAGAGCCACGGGCCACGGTCCTGAGACTCATCAAGGTGTGTTTGCTTTCCTTGATTTTGTTTCTTTAGCGGGAGAGGTCTACTGGCCACCGAGGCAGTGTTTAAAGGAGGCCCCTGCTCTCCTCCGCTGACAAAGACAAAGGCCTCCTGTCCAGGTGGCCCCGGGAAACACTGGGTTGAAGGAAAAGAAGCGTCTTGGGCAGTGAACGGATCCATCCACTCCGAATAACTGCCCCAGACAAATGGGCTGTGAGATGGGCAGTGATCAGCCTTCCCGTCATTAGACAGGCCTGCAGGAAGCCTGCCCCGCAGTGTCTTCGTCTAATGTAATAAGGGCTCTTCTTAGGAACTTGTCAGGGGAAGTACTGGTGGCGGCAGCACAGCTCTGACCATGTCGCGGTCGGCAGACCGAAGCCATGAGTCGCCCATGATGCTGAGAAGTGGGGGAGGCATGCGTCACCTTTGGGCAAGTTTCTCTAAACAGAATGCGGGCGAGGTAACTGAGAATTCTGGACACCTTACGTGCTGTTTTCATAGAAGATTCAAATCAAGGGAAGGTAGATGAGAGCCCACGTAATTTCCATTTATTTTTACAATGCGGTGCAGTGGAGGTGGGGATATTGAACTTGGTCTTGGGAAACCTGGGCCACAGTCCTTACCCCTTCAGTAAACTGAAATGTGAGCTTGGGAAACACTGGCATAAATAATTTTCTGAAGGCATTTTATTTTATTTATTTTGTTAAAATATATTTTTATTGATTTCAGAGGGGAAGGGAGAGGGAGAGAGAGAAACATCAATGATGAGAAAGAAGCATTGATAGGCTGCCTCCTGCACACCCCACACTGGGATTGAGCTCACAACCCAGGCATGTGCCCTGACTGGAATCGACCTATGACCTCCTGGTTCATAGGTCAATGCTCAACCACTGAGCTATGCTGGTCAGGCTAAAGGCATTTTAAATTATAACATTAGATTAGTCTTGATTTATAGTCTTGATAACTAAAAACAAAACACCAACCCACTCTTGTTCATCTTGTGGCCAATCCCATGGCTATTTCTATTCCACGTCTGTCCAGAAGTCAAAAGCAGAGTCTAAATTCAGGCATCTCGCAAAGACAAACAGCCCGGGGCACCTTCACACCAGCGTATTCAGGTCACGGCCAAGGCATGATCTGAAGTCTATCCTCCAACTGCACCCTGAGTAGAGACTTTAAAACTGTTCTCTGTGCTCAGAGCTCTTTATTGAATGTTTTATGAAATCGGGAAACTGTGGAGGAGAGAGCATCACTTTTCTTTGTCAGTCAACACGATGCCATGACAACGGGTTGAAATGTGAAACATTGTCAGATCAACAATTGTTTTGTCTACATGATGCCAAATAAGGAGTTTGATTGATTTGTGGTGTGTGTGGTGGTTTTTTCTCCTTTTTTCTTTTATTTTTTTTTGCACAAATTTGTTCAGTTGTTGAAGCACGTAGATACAAGCCTTTAAATAATCATAGGTTTTATTTTCCTCACAGAGTACAAGCCAATTTCAAGCATATTATCTCATTTTTATTCTGACTTTCCCCACCACCCCTGGACTCTGTAGAGCAAGTAGTATCCTATTTGTATAACAAGGAAGGTCATGTGTGGCATTTACATGGCCTGGGCATAACCATCCCCAATAATCTGCTGTATGTTCTCTAAGTGGAACTGAAGAGACTACCATTTTTGGACATCACACAGTAGAGTGTAAATGTTGCCCAAATACAATGTCCAGTCGACAGTATTCAATTAGAGCCTCCACGTTCCTGTTAGGTTATCTATCGGCCGTCCATCTACAGACAGCTGGTGGACACCCTCATTGAATAGCCCAGGGCGGGAAAAGCACAGTCCCGTTCCACTGGCTTCCTTTACTTCCAGTTTAAATAGTTATCCCCTCCCATACGTGGACTCCTAATTCGGTTGCAGTGACTGAGTCTACCAGAATGTCTTCACTAACCTGGTGAAGATATGGATGCTTGAGAAAGTGGTACTTTGGTCAAGCTCACTTGATGGTAAGGGTTCTAGTCAGGACTTTCTGCTCCAAAGCCTTTTCTTTCAACCACCTTTTAAAGTAAGCCAGTCAGAGAAACACAAATACCCTATGATTTCACTTATATGTGGAATCTAATGAACAAAATAAAAACTAGCAAAATAGAAACAGACTCAGAGAGACAGAAAACAAACTGACAGTTTTCACAGGGGGGAGAGCGTTGGGAGTGCTGCGTGAAAAAGGTGAAGGGATTAAGCAAACAAACAAACAAACAAAAAACATAGACACAGATATCAGTGTGGTGATTACCAGAGGGAAAGGGGGTTGGGGCAGGTAGATGAGGGGAAAGGGGAATAAATGGTGATGAAAGGAGACTTGGCTTGGGGTGGTGAACACACGACATAATATACAGATGACGCATTGTAGAATTGTGCACCTGAAACATATAAAAGTGTATTAACCAATGTAATCCCAATAAATTTAATAAAAATATTAAAAATAGCCCTAACCGGTTTGGCTCAGTGGATAGAGCGTCGGCCTGTGGACTGAAGGATCCCAGGTTCGATTCTGGTCAAGGGCATGTACCTAAGTTGCAGGCACATACCCAGTGGGGAGTATGCAGGAGGCAGCTGATTGATGTTTCTCTCCCATTGATGTTTCTTAACTCTCTATCCCTCTCCTTTCCTCTCTGTAAAAAAATCAATAAAATATATGTCAAACCCTAAAACTCTGATTACCCTGGAGATTTCCCATCCACTGCCCCCATGGCCTCTGTTCCCCAGGGAAGGGCAGGTACCAAGTAGAAAGGGGAACTATTGTGCAGCTTAAACTATTAACCCCAACCTTGTGCTTATTTTATTTATCCCTGAGACACAATCTTCTTTAAAGCCAAGTATTATTTTTTAAATATATTGTTATTGATTTCAGAGAGGTAGAGAGAGATAGAAACATCAATGATGAGAGGGAATCATTGATCAGCTGCCCCCTGCTTGGCCCCTACCGGGGACCCAGCCTAAAACTCAGGCATGTGCCCTGACTGGGAATTCACCCTCGATCTCCTGGTTCATAGGTCAATGCTCAACCACCGAGCCATGCTGGCCGGGCTAAAGCCAAATATTATTGACCAAAAAAGAATTTTTTTTTATTCTTTGGACTCCCATTAAAATAGCAAGAACTGGCCTTGACCCTTGCTTGAGCTGTGGATGGAGAGGACCTGCTGTCTGGATCAGCCTAACCTGAAATCTATTCATCCCCTCACTCAGCTGGCATTATTGAGCACCAGCCATTCAGGGAACAAGACAGACTCGTGGCAGTTCAGGGAACACGCAGTCCAGCAGATGGCTTGGGTGGTAGCTAAGTGACAAGGAGTGTGATGGGTAGACATGCAGGGTGCTGTCAGGGACATCTCACGGGGAGTGATCTTGGTTAGGGGCCCAGAGAAAGCTGTTCACCCAAAGAGACAAGATACTTATCCTGAAACCTGACGTGTGACTGTGAGTTAGCAGGAGGGGAGCAGGGCCAGGCAGCTGGGAAAGCATAGGCAAAGGCTGCAATGGTTAGTTTGAGGTGTCAACGTGGCTAGACTATAGTTCTCAGTTATCCAGTGAAATGCTTACCTAAGTGTCACTGTCAAGGTATTTGGTAGATGTGGTTGACATCTGCTATCAGTAGATTTTAAGTACAGATTTCCTTTCTCATCTGGGCAAGCCTCTTACACTCAGTTGAAAGGCCTTAAGAGTAAAAAGAGGATTTCCCTGAGAAAGAAGAAACTTCACTCATTTGTGGATTGAAGCTTCCACTCTTCCCCCGACCGTTTCAAACATGCTTGAAGCAACAAATTTCAAACTTGCTAGCCCCACAATCATGTAAGTCAGTTCCTTGAAAGAAATCTCAGATATATTTACATACACACACACACACACACAGCAAATACACAGTACAATTCTTCTTTTTCCTCACAAGTGTATGTATGTATAGATGGTATCAGGAAGTGGGGTGCTGCTGTAACAAATACCTTAAAATATAAAAATGGCGCTGGAATTGAGTAATGGGTACAGACTGAAAGAATTGATTATTCTTTATGCTCAATGGTTTAGTTTGACGTTTTCTTGAGCCGTGAAATAGAGTTCATCAAATCTTAGTGGCCCAGCAGAACTCACCGAAGAACCTTTTCCTGAAATTAATGTGTATTGATTCATTAGCATAATAAATGAATACTTTATTCCTAAGCATACCCAGCCGGGCATGTGACTGAGCATAATCCTCTCCAAACAACACAAACAACAAAGAGGATTCGAAACTCTGTGTGCAAACATTTCCAATCAAAGAAAGCTTAATCTCATCCTTGAAAACTGGAGTACTTTTTGTCAGTTGTTTAATCACTTCCAATTTACAGTCAGGGGCCTTCATTTTCAATCTTCATTAACAAGCACAGGGCAATAGAGATGGATCACTGTATTAATAAAGCAGAATTATTTTGTGTTATTTATACAGGACAGCAGTAAAGTCAGGCCGAGAAGATTAAGCACTCAGCATGCTGTAATTTATGTCACAGTAATGTCCTACTTTGAAATCAGATTCTGGCTTCAACAATGAAGTAGGACACATATTCAAAACAGCTAAGGGGGGTGGAAAAATAAAAAGCCAGCTTCACACAGAATATGGAAACTCGTTGGACCTGTTTAAAAGAGAGATCACTTGAGGAATATTATCTCAGACAAAGGAAGGTTAACCATGGCTTATCCTCTCTCTCCCTCTTTTATTTTGTTAAGGTTCATCTTTTTATTTTGTTGATTTTAGAAAGAGGAAGGGAGAGGGAGACAGAGTTAGAAACATCAATGATGAGAGAGAATCATTGATTGGCTGCCTCCTGCATGCTCCCTTCTGGGGATCGAGCCTGCAACTCGGACATGTGCCCCGACTGGACATTGGAACATGACCTCCTTGTTCATGGGTCAGTGCTCAACCACTGAGCCCCACCAGCCGGGCCTCTCTCCCCCTCTTAATCCTCCATATTTAGCCAGTGTCACTCCAGAAGCCACCGTCCTGAGAGCAAGTGGGGTCAAGTGTTCCAAGTGTCCTCTGACTGGTCTTTGATGCTCCCTCTGGCCCTGACACTCCAGGTCACTAGCTGGGGAAACACAAAGAAAACACTTCAGCGCATTTAGAATACTCAGTTCTCAAAGGAAGCATCTCCACAGTAAAAACTAAAGGCTCAGAAGCGAAGCTGGTGCTGGAAACAGTCTTAGCCTTCCTCCTGCACTTGTCCTTACAAAACCAGTCAAATCCATCTTCGAAATGACATTTGGAGAAGAAATGAACCCTGATTTGGAAAATGCGTTCAGGCTGCACTTCTTAATCCGAGGCCTCAGGAGAGGCAGGCAGCAGTGCATCAGGAGAAACGACCGCCAGAGATCACAATCTGTGGCATCGCTTGGGTGAAACAATTTCACGAAATAATTTTGGGGGAAAGTTTTTATTTTCTTTTTTTTATGCTGAAGAGGTTTTGTCGCACCCACAGACAACCAGAATTTCTTTTTGGGTGTGAGCCAGAAAGGGGAAGTAAGTGGCTGTCAGATTTTTCACTTTTATGCTAGAAGGAAACCCATTGGACCAGTGGTTCTCAACCTTCTGGCCCTTTAAATACAGTTCCTCATGTTGTGACCCAACCATAAAATTACTTTCGTTGCTACTTCATAACTGTAATGTTGCTACTGTTATGAATCGTAATGTAGATATCTGATATGCAGGATGGTCTTAGGCGACCCCTGTGAAAGGGTCATTCGACCTCCAAAGGGGTCGAGACCCACAGGTTGAGAACCGCTGCATTGGACAAACAGCACTGCAGTTGAACGAGAGAGAACGAGTCCTCTGAGGGAGACAGAACACATTAGGGTCTTGTCCTTGTCCTTGAAATGGGTGTTTTTCCAGAACGGGAATCATAAGAGCTAATGCAAGCACTGGCAAATGAATGTGTTATTCTCTTTTTTAAAATATATTTTATTGATTTCAGAGAGGAGAGGAGAGAGAGAAGCATCAATGATGAGAGAGAATCATTGATCAGCTGCCTCCTGCAAGCCCCACACTGGGGATTGAACCTGCAACCCTGGCATGTGCCCTGAACGGGAATGGAACCTTCTGGCTCATAGGTGGACGAGTAACCATTAAGCCACACCGGCCGGGCATGAATGTGTTATTCTTAACAAATGAGTTTAGAGACTAGGGAATACTTTATTTCAGTAAATCGCAATGAGTGTTATATGAAAAGAAAAAAAAAGGTGCTATCCCAGAATTCACATAAATACCATTCCCAGGGAGACAGACTCCCATGATCATCCGTCTCTAAGCAATGCTCCCCTTTAAGGCCATCATTTTCATAAGACCTCTCACTTTAAGCTGAACTATCTCCAAATTGGTATTTGTCACCAGGGGTCCTCTTTTTTTCTAAACTCATTAAGGAACGCTAAGGCTGGCCATCCTAATTAGTCTACAGGGTAATTACTTTTCACACATAAGAAAAATATTCATATTTTTCAGTCCAGATAGATGAAAAGTTATTTAAATGGAAAATACAGGGTAAATTTATTGTGGGGGATAAAACTTAGAAGAAAGAATTCTGATTCATCAAACCTTAAACCATTGTACCTTGTAGAATGGGAAGGTGAGACAGGAACATGTAGCTTCTTAAACGTGTACCTTACATGACACTATTCACTGTTTAACACTGGCTAACATGCAACACACTTGCTAAACACATCTCCCAGACCAAGCCCTCAAAGTAATAAGCAACATTAGGATTGGCATGAAAGAGTGAATTCCAAAACACCCACGTCTGTGTTTCACTGTGTGGCCATTGCCAATGGAGGTCAAGGCAGGCCATCTCCAAGGTCATTGCCAGGTTCATCAGGAATGTGCCTACTTGCTGTACTTTTCTAAGCATTCTCTCAGGAAAGTTCCCGGTTCTTGAGTGCTCCTTCTTAGTTTAAGTTGAAACAATAAATCCGACCTGGTTTGAAGGACAGAACTTGCACTCAATGAGGCTAACGCGCCCTATCTCATCACCTGCCTCCTTGACATGAGCTGAGCAGATACTCCAAGTAGCTCATTATCTGAAGTCTCCCTTCCCGGCATTGGCCCCATCAGGCAAAGTGGTCATTATTTCCCAAGGATACAGGTTAGTCCTTTTTTTCTTTTCCCCAAGCCCACATTTGATTGAAAGGAGAGAACGCCTAACACAACTCATTTCCTTTTCCTGTGCAAAAGCCATTGGTGGGACAGGCAGGCTGATGCTGAGGACAGCTTTTGTTCTGAAGAATTTTTCAGTCTAGGAGGGATTGTCAGGAAAGCTTCTCCCTCAGAATGGACAAAGTGTATTTGGGTCACTTGGTAAATAAAATTTCAAGATTGCCTGCATCATCAGGTTTATTTCATTTGAGTGCTTTTTTTTTTTGTAGGAAGAATTTATAAACCGAGGATAAAATGTCCTGATTATACACTGTGAGCATCACATTAGAATTAAAAGACAATGTCAACTTGTATAGAAATGTGTTTGTATAGGTATAGAATGCATATTTACAACCACATATACCAAGTTCCCCTTTTAAGGTAATTCATTTTTGTTGTTGTCTCATTCAGATCGCAAGCTTTGATCCCGTGTTAAAAACTAGCTAAATGTATGCCTTCTGTCTTCTTGTCTTTGTGGGCCATCAAGATGACACTTTTAATTTCCTTCACCTGATGAGCATGATTCAAGTTCATCTATTTACAACTTATAACTATTTCAGGAAGGATTCAGTGAAACTTGGCCGGTGGTGGTGGGGGGAATTTCAACTTTCAATTACTTTCTTTTATCCGTTATGCTACAGAGCCTCTGGAACTTCCCTTCAGCTTTGCCTCACTGCTTTCCCGAGCAAAGCACCAAGATCGCCCATTGTCCTTCACCTCCCCGAACACTTCCGTGGCGCCTCTCCTGTGTGCACTTCACTGGAATTACAGAGCAAACCAGTTTACCCTCTGATGCCTGGCGTGTGCTTCCCAGCGCAGGTCTCTCTTTTATATAATGCTTATCTATGTGGCTTGATCAGATAAATATTCAGAAAAGGTTAGTCTTGTAAGAGAAACTTGGATTATACCAATTGATTCCAAAAGGGTCCTGCAAATTCTCTCATATCTCTATCTCTATCTCTTTTTATATATCCAGATAGATGATCAATAGATAAATAGATTACAGATAGATGAGAGATAGATAGATAAGATAGATGATAGATAGATAGATGATAGATAAATAGATGAGAGATAGATAAACGTGCTCTCTCTGCTTGCTGTACATAGTGAAATTGCCTGTCTTATAGCTATTTGCTTAACTGACTATCTTTCAGGTAATAGAAGCCATTTGGGGTGTCTGTCTTTCTGTTCTTGTAGCATAATTTCTTTTGGTTTATGGCTCAATAAATAAAACATCCCATCTATTAAACCAACTCTTAAACTTTGAATTACCAAGGTAAGGATGTGGTGAGGATGCAGTTACACGGTCAGTCAGTGGCGGTTTCCGTGGGAACTAAATAACAAGTCCTGTGGCCCTCATGCCCGCCATTCCCGCATATGCCACCCTCCCTTATTGGGCAGTTACTGGCAGATGTTAGGCAACTGCCGTATATTTGGTAAGGAACTAAATAAACTGAATACTTTCAAATTCCAAAGACATCACCTTATCTATCCATCCTCATCAGCGCTGAGCGGAAACCTTTCATTATTTATTAGTGCACCCAGAATTACATTATTGTTTACGGTTTTTTCTTTCAGAACGAGCCTAACACCTGTTTTGTTTTGTTTTATTAGTGATTCCTTATGGCATCATAAACCTCATCTAGAGTCCATGCAACTCACTTAAGCTCTTCTGTTGTTTTGAAATTCTTACTTAATTTGTCTTTTAATAAATTAACATGTTTCTCTTTAAATATTTAAATTAGAGGCCACTATAAATCGCTCATTATTGCATGGGCCAAAGTTCACCCTTCTCTAGGTCAGAGGCCCCGCTGACATTGACATCGCGCCCCCCCCCCCTTCCCCTCTGGCCAGAGAGCTAAAGCAAGGCCATGCTGTTCGGCATTGCCTTGGACAGGGAAGAAAGGGAGCAGGGAGGGAAATCAAACAAAAGTCTGTGGCTGGTGTGTCTCTTCTCTGTGTCCATCTCCCTGAAACCGGAAAAACAGAAGGAGAGTTGAACTCAGAGAGGGTTTGGGGACCTACCACAAGTATAAAGATGACATAATGCTTCTGACCCCGGCTCGTCTTTTGTCTTTTACCTGAGAGCAGCTCATCCTTTTGCTGTAATAAAGGTGATGACCTAGGGTCTCACAAGGACGAAACCATCCATACACGAAGACGCTGGTTCTCTTTGCTGTGATCAAGGGACCTCAGTGTCTGTTTTGAGGGAGAGGCAGGAGCCAATTCCAGATGCCGTACGAACCACCACCCGGTCAGGGAGTTCATTTTAAAAAGTTCCTGTTACCCACACTAAGGCCAAGTTCTTTCCCAGAACCCATGCATTAGTTTGAGTTCTTATTACCCGACCACTCACTATGGACTTCCAGCCCTATTTCTGCAAATTCCCTGCGGCCCTGATGCATACGTCACACGTACACACACCTTATGCTTCATGATGTAAAACCCTGGGGTCTTGAAACACGCTGGTGGCTCACAAAGTCTACTTTGCGTAAACCGTTCCCATCGACTCAAAGTCTCCCTCTGCCCCTCCTGCTCCCTCTCTCTTCCGTGCTGCACTCTCCTAAGGCCTTCCTCCTTCAAGGCGGCATTTCTGTGTCTTTCCTGCCCCCCAGGACATGTGGGAAGGCGTCCTCCTCCCTCTTCAGGCCCTTTGTCCTCCTGCGGCGCCCTCTGCAGGCCTCCGCCTCAGCCCTGGCCACACCGGGTTTATTCATGCATCTCTTCTCCGAGCCTACAAGGGCCTTAAAGGCAAAGACTGCTTATGGTGGCATTTCCCTGTCCCTCGTGCATGAACCAACACCTGGCATGTAGCACCTTCTCAATCCGCATTTACTGAATAATGCATTTATCCACGAGAAATGTGTGCCATTGACAGCAATAAATATTTCACACAAAGCGATGGTGCGCGAATAAAAGCGCAAGTAATAAAAGGACATTATTTTAAACTAATTTGGCAGGGCCTGGGATTCTATGTCTATAAAACCTGCTGCTTATCAGAAGCCGGTGCAGGGCCCAGCAGGTGCAATGCCGGTGCTTGGGGACTCTCACAAAGCGTAAGGAAGTAGTAGGGGCTTTTTTCTTCCTAATGGCTAGAGAGATAAATTGGCCTTTAATGCTCTGGCCTTACAGGGCTGTACATAATGCCAGAGACTACCATTTCGATGGTCCTTTAAGTAATGTCGTTTATAAACATGAGCATGCAAAACACGGAGTTGAGAATTGCTAGACCAAGCCACATTTACAGCAAACTTCAAGCCTTATAGAATTTTCCTGCTCTAATTTAATGTATATATTCCCAGAAAAATGTATACACACACTTTGAATGACTATAAAGGCAATGTTTATTAAAATACATTCCATTTTCAAAACTGAGCTATCAGCTGTTAAAGTGTGTATACCTTTTGGGGGACATATACACTGGTATATATATCACAATAATTGGTCTGCACTCAGACTGTCACCTGTAATAATGTCAGGTTTTTATGGCCGGCTTTCTGTGGATGCCTGATGTACAAGGAAGCCTTAAGCGTTTGCTCAGTACGGAAGTTTAAGTGCACATTATGGGATCCCTCCTTGCACTGCATTCCGCTTCGTGCCCTTCCTGCAGGGTTTGCCTTAGCCCGTGCCCTGCTCCGGCCCTCCAAGCCCGCATTGCTTCAGACAAGCGGGGTTTAATGGAGAGAAAGCCAAGCTGGGGCTGCGACTTTCTTTCTTTTCTTTTTCTTTTCTTTTCTTTTTTCTTTTTCTTTTCTTTTCTTTTTTCTTTTTCTTTCCTCTCCTCTCCTCTCCTCTCACCTGAGGAGTGAGGATATTTTCCATTGATTTTTAGAAAGAGTGGGAGGGAGGGGGAGAGACAGAGAGAGAGAAACATCGATTAGTTGCCTCCTGCACTCACCCAGACCAGGGCCAGGGATCCAACCTACCACCAAGGTACCTGCCCTTGACGGGAATCGAACCCGGGACCCTTAAGTACCAGGGCTGATGCTCTATCCACTGAGCCAAACTGGCTAGGGCAAAACCTGGTTTCTTAGGTATAGTTTCTAATAGCCTATTTTCTTGACCAACAAATAGATATACCTTTTGGTTTACCAGTTCACCCAACTGGGAGGCTAATTTGTGGATCATGTTCAGTGCCATGCTAACAGAATTGAAGGGGAAATACAGACTTTAAGCTGCCTGGTTCCACCACCACCTCACCCCTTGCTGAACTGTGTGGGTCTTCAGCTCAGGGTTGGTGGTCTAGCTCACATTGTGCAGAGGCTCCATGTGTGTCTCTTAAACTGGACTTGGACTTCACTGTAATATATCAGTTTACTTAGTATAAGTGCAAAGGTATCATTTTTATTTTAAAAATATATTTTTATTGATTTCAGAGAGGAAGAGAGAGGGAGAGATAGGAACATCAATGATGAGAAAGAATCACTGATCAGCTGCCTCCTGCACACCCTACTGGGGATCAAGCCCGAAACCCGGGCATGTGCCCTGACCGGGAATTAAACCATGACCTCCTGGTTCATAGGTCGACGCTCAACCACTGAGCCATGCCAGCTGGGCTGTAAAGGTATAATTTTTTAAACCAACCCTCATTTTCTTTTCTCCCTGATTTCTTTATATATATTTTTTCTTATTATTGAGCACTTATTTTTATAAGTAGCCTCACATCCATTATGCAACCAGGCAGAACATAAACACGGGATGAAATAAAGAAAGAACATTCAACATTTTCAAAGAGGAAGAAAGAGGAAATTGGTAAATTTACTTTAGCATGTTTCTAGTTTACCTTACATTATGAGTATCATGAGCCGGAGGTTTCTGTTTTGGGCAACTAAGGGTTCTGTAAAATGTCTTTGCTAAACTGGACTCCTTAGGGTGAAGCAGGTTCACTTGTAAAATCCAACCACATCTTTATTAACTAAAGGCCATAATGAAGGTTGAATTTCTTGCTGGAAAAAAAAAAACTGTCTTGGGTATAGATGCTAATCTAAAACCTACCTCATGAATTTGCTTATTTTCTCTGCTCCCTTCAGACATTAGCCAGCTAAAGCCATTACACATACATTAATTACTCCAATTAGTCCCAACTGCACATGCACATACATTCAAGACTTGATTCTCTGTGCTAAAAAAAAGTGATTAGGCATGGCACAAATAATACAAGCGAGCAAAAATTCAAATCCCATGTCCGTTGAACTAATGACTGTGTTATATATTTTTGGCACAGCTCAGTTAACTTATGCTTTGCTTAATTTAATAATGCAATTGCCTTACGTTTCCTTATTCCATCCCAGTGATGACAGGGAGAGCAGGCCCAGATTTGTAGCAGATTTGAGAAAAGCCAGCCTACTAGCTAAGGATTTTGTCATAGTCTTTTCTTTATCTTCAAATATGTCTTTTTAATGTAGCTGCCCATCCTCCTTACTGTAGCTTTAATGCTGCACAATGTCCAACACACACACACACGAAAAGATTATCCCCATGGGTGTCACAGTAGGGTCTATACATTCATCTCCTGTGATTAAAAGAAGTTAGAGATGCCGAAACTGGTTTGGCTCAGTGGATAGAGCGTCAGACTGCGGACTGAAAGGTCCCAGGTTCGATTCCGGTCAAGGGCATGTACCTGGGTTGCGGGCACATCCCCAGTAGGAGATGTGCAGGAGGCAGCTGGTCGATGTTTCTCTCTCATCGATGTTTCTAACTCTCTATCTCTCTCCCTTCCTCTCTGTAAAAAATCAATAAAATATATATTTAAATAAATAAATAAATGAATGAATGAATGAATGAATGAATGAAAGAAATTGGAGGGCAGCCAGTCCCCACCTAGGAGTCATTGCAACTTTCCTTGGATTGGGGCAGCTAACTCATTTTCTGAGTGTTAACCTTTATAAAGTTGGGCCCGTTGTGATCACCCGTTGTAAGATGGCACCGTTTAGTGCAGTGGCCCTCAGACTTTAGTGCTCAAAACCAAATACTGTGGAGAGCTTGTGAAAACCCAGATGGCTGGACTCCCACCCCCAGAGTTTCTTATTGGCAGGTCTAGTACGAGGCCCATCTTATCTAGGTTTTTGGATGGGGTGTGTGTGTCTCCCTCAACACTCAGAGCAAGTACTTGAATGCTCCTGCACTTGGGTCCTTTTCCCCCCAAGGACACTGCAGGGTATGCCTCCGTGGCAGCAGATGTTCAAGTCAGTGTGTCTGCTCATTTCCACTGGGAACTCAACCATTACTTATCTGCCCTTTCAGCACACACATCACCACTTTCTCGAAGGAAAAGTCACTCCTGCCGGGGCCGCTCAGCTGCCCCCTTCCTTCCTCCCATCCTGGTCTGTGAGCCTGAAGCCCCCCTCACCCAAGTGCCCCCAGGCCATTGGGTGATAATCTGGAATCAGCCACTCAGCTTCTGAGTGTTCAGGGTTTGTTTTAATAAAAGCATCTTAAAGTCTGTAGAGTTCTCTTCAAATGCTTTTTCTACAAACATGGAGGAAACTTCAAGGGAGATTTCAATACATTTATCGCAATTATTAGTAAGTATAGTAGCCAAAAAATTATTATATATATAAAAGATGGGAGCAACAGAATGAAAATATTAACCTAAGAGACCTATATCAAATCTGAATTGAAAATTTGGACAGTACAAGTCATGAGTTTTGATGTGTCGTTTTACTGTTATTCAGTACTAAATTCTTACAAGATTTCTGCATAATTTCTTCTTTGACTAATGAGTTCCCTAGACGTATTTTTTTTAACCAAGTACATGGAGATTTAAATTTTGTTTCTCGGTAGTGGTATGCTTGGATTCCTTTGCCTTTTGTGTATCTACTATAGGTTTTGGTTTTAGTTTCCATGAGGCTTACATGAGACATTGTATGGTTATAGAGTCTGTGCCGAGGAATCCACTCGTCATCTCATGGTGGCTTTCACGTATGCAACAAATTGCTTTTCTTTTGCTGCTTTTCAGATTCCCCTTTCATCTTTAACTTCTGACAATTTAAATATGACGTATCTTAGAGTGAGTCTCTTTGGATGTATCGTTGGAAATTTCTTTAGGCTCTCTGTATTTTGATCTGTTTCTTTTTCTCAGTTATGGAGGTTTTTAGTCGTTATTTCTTTGAAAAAGATTTCTGCCCTCTTTTCTATCTCTTCTCCTTCTGGGAACTCTATAATGCATATATTGGTCAGCTTGACCATGTCCCATAAGTCCCTTCCTAATTCTTTTTTTATTCTTTTTTCCTCTATATCTCTTACCACCTCTTACATATTTTTTATTTTTTTTTTTGTTTCTCTTTATTGCATTCTGGAAATTGTCTCAGAAATGTCTTTCTTTTATCTAAATATCTTTCCAACTATGTCTGTTATGCTAATTAATGCACCTATGAGGGTCATTATATCATCAATTTATTTTTAACTTCTACATATCCACTCTGATAGTTTCTTTTTTATCTTTGTAATTACATTACTTTCCTTAAAAATCCCTCATAGCTATTCTATATGCTCTCTCCAATAATGACGTCAGTGTATTCCTAGCGAATCTATGTATGTTGTTTCTCATCTCTACTGGCACAGTGACTTGGTAATCTTTATTTGAGATCATAACTGTTTCATTTATGTGACTTTGATTGGTCTAATCTGGGAGAATTTTTCTCCAAAGAGGATTTGCTCTTATTCTGGCCACTTTAGAGGTTTAGACTCCAATGGGTGTTTAAGACTTAGCTTTCACTTCCTTACCATTCAGGGATTACTGTGCCTGTGACAAGAGATCCTATAGGACGCAGTCTCAGCACAGCCACGCTCTGCTCTGCTTCCACACCCCTAGGCTGGCTCCCTGACACTCTTGATCCCATTCTTCTCTAAAGCATGACTACATTTTTTCTTCTTTCGTTTTTTTTCACCCAGAAAGAAAAAAATTATAAGAATTTGATCAGCTATAGATGAGAAAGAGAGAGAGAGAGAGAGAGAGAGAGAGACTGACTCTGATTTTCTTGGAAATCTGGCTAAATTTTAAGCACAATAAACAATATTTCTGCTGGGATAGGAAAGGACAGCAAAGATCTTCGTTGCCATGGTAACACCAAAAATTAGATATAGAAACTTGTACTTCTATATAAAACTATTGAAAAGAGCTGGGTGCAAGAAAACCCCGAGGGACTGGTCTTTAGAGAGAATAGCCTTTATCTATGACTATCAAGTAGGGGCTGCTCCTGGAGACCCCGGGAGCAGAACGCCCACTGAGGCTGAGATGGGTGAGCCACTGGCAGTGGTGGGGGAAGGGCCGGAGCTATTGATGTTCTGCAGAATCTGAAATACAGCAGCAACATACTTGACCTAAAACTTCTTCCTGGCTCCCTGCTACTGCTTTGCTGGGGATGGGGCAGTAGTGGTGTAGCTAAAGAGCAGAAGGGATCTCTAGTCTCATGGATCCAGTGTGAGAACCTTTATGCCAAGACATTTTAAAATATAGATGGAAAGTTAAACGCTCCTCAAGAAACACAGTTTTAACTGAGATAAGAAGATAACCTCTGACTTACAGAAATAAGTAACAAATATTAAAATAATGTCATTAAAACCATCCCACAAAGAAAACTTGTAGCTCAGAAGGCCTGTTGAATTCAAACATGTAAAGAAGAAGAAATAACCAGTCTTAGAGCAAAACCTTTCAGAAAACAGAGATAATATTCCTAATTTAACTTACGAGGTCAGCGTATTTCTACCACTAAAAACTTACCACATAAACACAAGAAAATAAAAGTATACACCGGTTACTTCTTATAAACATAGATGCACAATTCTTAACAACATTTAATAGAATCTATGCCTATGTGGATTTATCCCAGGTAAGGAAGGTTGATTTAAAACCTAAAAATCAACATGCGAGTAACTTATTCAAAGTCACTCAGCTCACAGGTGGAAGAACTGAGGTCCCAGCCCAGGTGGCTTTGCGCTCCATCCCTGAGCTGTACCTGAGCGCGTCGGCCCAAACTCCCCAGAAAATGCAAGAGGCAGGTCACCGGGCGATCCAAAGGCTAATGGTCCTGTCTGTGCAGATGTGAGATCGAGTTGCAAAGAAAGGGAGTGGAACAAAAATCAAAAGTTAAGGAAGAAAATGAGGCCATCTCCAGCTCTCTGGCACATCCCCAACTAATTACCAAACCATTCCGCTGCGTTTGGTTTTCGAAATGACCTTCGGAAATTCCCGAGACACTGGGTGCTCCATGAAATGCGCCTCCAGCTGCAAGATCAGTTCCTATCCCTCTGCCTCCCGCCTGACTGCCAGCCGCGCTCACAAAGCTGCTTGTCTGAGCCATGTCGGCTCTTCATCAGCCACCGAGACCTCGAGCACCAGACACATGACATCCAGGGTGGAAGAGCCGCCGTCACTTAAATCTCGGCCGAGTGAGAGCTTAGGACGACCAACACACAGCATTAGAGTTGGGCGTTTAAGTTCACCAAATGCACCTTTTAAAAATTATATTTTTATTAATTTCAGAGAGGAAAGGAGAGGGAGAGGGAGAGAGAAACATCAATGATGAGAGAGAATCATGGATCGGCTGCCTCTTGCACGCCCCCTACTGGGGATTGAGCCACAACCCGGGCCTGTGCTTTGACCGGAAATCAAACCCTGATCTCCCGGTTCACAGGTGGATGCTCAGCCACTGAGCCATGCCCGGCGGGGCCTTGTGGGGTTTTTTGTTTGTTTGTTTTTTGTTTGTTTTTTTAAGGTTCTTTACCTGTTTTTAATTCTGCAAGAAGACTGTGGAGCATGGAACCCATCAAGTGACCCCAAGCAAGTGTGTGGGGGAATCAGACAGAGTCCTTTGCAATCATAGAGGATTTCTCTCCAGCAATATGCAGGCATGAGCAGAAAGATAGAGTGCAAGGTCAGCCCGCAGCCCCAGCGGTCCTTTCCCAGCATGCCCCGCCCAGGATAATTACCCCACGCAGGAACATTACCCGTGCTGTCCCTCAGGCACAGACACCAAATAAATCAAAGTCGGCACAAAGCTCGAGGTGGTCAGCCCGCCACGTTTCTGTTTCTAGGGCTCCTGATTCTCTGAGTGATTTATTTATTTGTGTAAATGTTGAAAGTAATTCATTAATATTAGAGAGAGGCTGGGCTTGATCTTCAGTGCTTGAGGAGAGCGGACTGTTTGTGAATATATTCTCTTTCCTCTCCGCCCTCCCAAGAGAATCCCGTCTCCTTTCATTATATTCCAGGCTGAATTTCTTAGACTTCGGGGTCACCGGGTTGGTATGAAGTGTTAGCCTGCTATTCCCTGGTGAAATCTGAGGCGTATGTAGGAAAGAAATGCTGGTTTGGGCATTCGGCTTAATTTTTCATAAGTTCTTTTGAATCTTGAGAAAGTTCAGCAAATGTAAAAATGAAGGCAGAGAACTACCGTCTCCAGGATCCCATCTCTGCTCATCTCTACTCCGAGTCAACTTCCTCATCTCTGCTGTTCCAGAATCTTCTATATGCTGGAAACAAAAGTAACTGGCAATATGGAAATACGGATGGTTGGAACCGAAACAGACAGCACAGATAATCGCAGAGGAAAACCACATCCCTCTGGCTTTTGCAAAGTCATGTGGTGGAGTCTGAGGGTCTGGGTGAATGGACTCCCCACCTGGAGAATTTTCTGCAACCCGTACTGGCCCTGGGCCAGCAGGTCACTGGCCATTGATAGTGACAGTGAATAAATCTAGTTGTTTTTCTTAATGAGGGTGTTTACTTCAAATTTCCAGGCACTGAGTTCCTTAGGGAGAAAAGGAGGGGTCTAGAAAATGACAATGATGTTGTGAATTCCTTACACAAATACGTTTCAGAGCCACCGACCATCAGAGGCACACACAGCACAGCATGGGCGAGTCCTACAGTGGCACTGACAGCCAGCGGTGAGTTAGTCGCGAGAACCCATCTCCTCTAAGGGCAGCAGCCTCTGGGGTCCAGGGCCTAGCGCTGGGCTTCCTGAAATGAGTGCCTGCCCCGCACGACACTCCACTGTATTATGTATTTTATGTATAAGATTATATAGAAATATCGATTTTATAGACATCTTTTTATTATATAGCAGTCATTTGCATATCTGTCTTCCCAGCCAGAAGGAAACTCCTATATGATAGAAAGGACACTTGTATTCACTTCTTCATCCACAGAACACTGCACATAGTAGGAGCTCAATAAATGGTTACGAATGAACAGATGAGTGATAAACAAAGGAACGACGAAAGCACAGCTTCCAGGCTGACCAGCAGCTGTGACTCCCTGAATGTGTGCTTTTGCCATCCAGGTTCAAGGGCTTAAACTTGGTGATGATTCCTTAATATCCCCCTGCAGACCCCATCCCTGACCTTCACTTCAAACTGGTCTTTACTCTCACCCACAGCCAAGCCTTTGCTTGGAGCTCTGTTATCCCTCCATGACCAAGGAGACCCTGAGAGATCACCTTCAGTGTTTTAAGTGAAAATATTTGCGCGAAAGGAAGGGAAATGCCTTCGTGGAAAACACTGCAGTAAAAGCAGGGATGAGAAGTCCCAGGAAAGCCTGGCCCCCGGAGGCCATGCCCAGACCACGGGGATGTGCCGCCCGTGGGGAGGGATGAAACCCCTCTCCTTTCTGAGAAGGGACACACCTTGCTCTTGACCGCCAAGGCCAAGCAGATGCACCGAGCAGGAGACCAGGACGGTTCAGGGACAAGATTCACGACGTTCGTAACACTGGTGGAGGCCCATGGGCTTGGAGGGCCTGCGACAGCCCCCGGGAAGCCCCCGCATGGAAACATGTAGCAGGCAATCGCTTGTTGGTCTCAGACCCACCACGGGGCCACGTAGTCAGAGTGGGGATGTTAGTCTGTCTTTGAGGACGCAAAGGAAGGGAGAAGGAAAAGCTAGACGGATGTGCCCTTCACATCGTTTCTCTCTAAAACTACACCCCGGTCCTTGCAGACTTGGGGTGGCAGATTCTCACCCACTTCGCTCTTTTCTGAACGACGCACTCTTCGGGGGTTGCTGGCGATGGGCCTCTCTGTGTGAACTCGGTCCTTTCCAGGCGATCTGCCCTCCCTGCGCTGAGTGAGGCTCTTGGGTTAATTGACTTGCAGGCTCAGGCTCACAAGTTCATTGCACTGAATTGCTCTTGGGTCGGTCCGTTTCTGTTTTGGTTCCTTTTTGGGGACATGTTTCAGGAAGGAGGGTATTTCCTCAGGATCCCTGGGGGCAGGTGGGGGGGCGGGGAAGGTGTGTGTCCTAGATCCCACCCATCCTGGGCTCTTGGCCAAGCCCGGCAACATCCCCTCATCTCCATTCTCATCTCTGCACATAGGGCCAAGGCAACAGCAGCGCCGTTGGAAAATATCGTGAGCTTATTCCTTCCAGCAAGAAGAGAGTGACATTGCTCACACAGAAGAAGTAAATCAGTGTCAGTAACTGTACCGGCCGTTTAATAAGAGTCTGTATTTATTGAGCACTAATTATGGGCCAGGCTCTGCAATGAGTGATTTACAAACATTATTTCATTAAACTATCACTACAGGGTTATGAAGTAGGTACTTTTATTTTCCCCAGCTTACAGATGATGTCACTAAGATTTAGAGAGGTTATGTAACACGCTCAAGGTCACAAAGCTAGGAAGTGGATGAGCCAAGATGATAGCCCATATCTGTCAGCCTCCCAGAGTTTGCCCTTTAATTAATATACCATAATGCCTTCCCTATTAATGCATGAAAGCAGATAAAGCTCCAAGTAAAGGATAGTCGATTTTAAAAACAAGAGGCAGGTACTTGCTAAAATGATAAGGTGATTGAATGTTTAAAAGAACTCAACAATCTCATGAGCAGAAACACATTAGCATGATAGTGTTTGGAAATAAGTGAGTCTTTCTTAAGGGCCCCCCATGAGGACATCTTCATGGGAATATGGAATGGGTCATAGTTAAGTCCATCAAAACTCAGTGGGAGTAACTAACACTCAAGTGAATGATGAAGTGCTAGCCCTTGTGTAGAGTGGCTAACGCATTCAGTCTTTTCACTGTCTCTACTGGCTCAGTGTCCCAGGCCCCATCCACAGTGCTTAATGGGAGCTGGCGATTCCGGGACCCTCTCCCTCCGGTCTGGTTAGCACCACACGTCATCCACTCCTGCTGCTGATTTTTTCAGTTTCCAGAATCTCTCGGTCGCTCTCCGCTCTGTATCGATCTCTTACCTCTGTGTCCCTTCAGCTCTGGGTATGGGCCTCTCCTCCTTTGCATCCCTCTTCCTGTCAGGCCTTGCTGTTGGCATGTGAGTCTCCAAAAATCATTGAGACAAAGACCTGTTTTAGAAAATATATAAAAATGGAATTAAGTTGCAATTTTCTAGATCAAAAGTCAAACAATTTCTTAAGAAGTCCACCCTAGAC
Source organism: Myotis brandtii (assembly GCF_000412655.1). Lineage (NCBI taxonomy): Eukaryota > Metazoa > Chordata > Mammalia > Chiroptera > Vespertilionidae > Myotis > Myotis brandtii. The sequence continues at coordinate 6,169,383 of NW_005354632.1, read as the reverse complement.
ACTCATTATTGTCTAAGTAATATCACTCAACTGTTAAGTGACATTAAATTGTAAATCTGTATCATTTATTCAGTAGAACAAAAATTATTATCAATTAGATATATATTGACACAGCTGAGAGATGGGATGTCATGGATTTTAGAGAGTAGGACCTGGAGGCAGACTAAGATTAAATGCTGGCTCTACTGCTTCTACCCTTGTGACCTTGAGGAAGTTACTTCATTGCACTGTGCCTCAGTTTTCTCACTTGTAAAATGGGGATAATTATATTAACTGGTCCAAAGGGTTCTTATGACTATAAAGTGAATTAATATATAAAAACATTTATGAGATTAGCTGGTTTATGGTAAACACTCAAAGATGGTATAATTGTTATAATTCAGAATGTCAACAGACCTGCTCTAATAAACCAGAGAAATGGTTGACAGATTTTCGTAGGCTGACCAAGAAAACATATGCCTAGGTTCATAAATAAATATGTGCTTAAGATTTATACTCAGTCTATGCAGTAGCCCAGGTCTTATAAAGCAACCACATAGAAGTACTTTCTACAAATTCTTGCCCAAAAATAGAAGAGAAAGAAAAGAGAACTGATCTATTTTAAGATTTTGTGGTGGTAGAAGGACTATGGGATTTGATATCAGAAGATTTAGATTCTGCCTCTTAACATTTTCATTTATGAGTTCCGAGAACTTCTGAGCCTCTTTGCTTTTAATTGCAAAAATAATATCACTAACCATAGCAATGTCCTAAACTTAGGTGGACAAAATGAAATGAAATATTGAAACCATGTTATAAATTAGAAGCCACTACATACTTCTAGTGGGTAGTGTTTTGTTCTTCTTAAAGCATTTTAGAGCATCAGAGTAAAGCATGATCCCTGTTAAACACCACTTTGTGCCAGGCAGTCTGACATGTGCTGGAGGTCCTCATAGCAGCTCACCACACAGATCCCATTAGCTCTGTTTCTCTGGTGGGAAATCCAGGGCTCAGAAAGCTCAAAGCTTCACAATTGTTAAATGTCACTGCAATTTTAGCACAATTTTTCAGTTTCCAAAGTCCAAATAATTCTTTCAGTTATATAAGAGCAAACTCTTTATTGCAGCGGTTCTCAACCTGTGGGTCACGTCCCCTTTGGCGGTCGAACGACCCTTTCACAGGGGTTGCCTAAGACCATCCTGCATATCACATATTTGCATTACGATTCATAACAGTAGCAACATTACAGTTATGAAGTAGCAACGAAAATAATTTTATGGTTGGGTCACAACATGAAGAACTGTATTTAAACGGCCAGAAGGTTGAGAACCACTGCTTTATTGTATTTCTTTACAGGTACAAGTGATTAAATACAGGCATAAAACATAGTAACTTCCTTCAGAGAATGTATAGTCAGTCTACTGAGGAATAGTAATTACGTATCTTTAATAGTTAGAAATCAGTACACGATCACATGGCAGAATATATGCTTATCAATGAACATGACTCAAGCTAGAAAAACAAACCCTAAAAATGCAGGGGTTTATACCAAGGAACTGATGTCTCTCTCATTTAACAACACAATGTGGATGTTTCTGGGCAGTGAGCAGCCTTGCTCCCTATGGTCATGCACGGACCCAGGTTCCTTCCACCTTGTGGATCTGCCTTCTCCTTGGGCCATGGAGTCCTTTGCCTTCAGCCAACAGGAGAAAGAAAAAGAAGCTCTACCTGCTTCTTAAGAAAGTCTCAGCCCAGACATAACACTTCTCACCACGCTCATTTTCCATTGGTGCTAGCTAGTCCTGGGTCACACTGGCAGCAAGATGGGCTGGAAAACATAACCCTGACAACAACGCCACACTATGAGAGGGTTCCAGTTTCAGCCAGAGCTGACTGAGTATGCCACGTACAACAAGTAACAAAAGTTCCCTAAAGGAACACTGTGGGACCCGTTGGGATTTAGAATCTAGAAATTTTCAAATTTCAGGAAGTGCACCCAGTCCCTGTACCATATTCTACGTAACACCCACCTCTGAGTCCAGAGAAGATCTCTCTACTCAAACAGCTGTATTTCTGCAGTGAAACAAATTAATATTCACACTAACATGTGGTCATCTCATATTAGCTGAAGTCAAGGTTTGCCACTGAAGAGGCTTTCCAAAAACATAGGACACATGGATAAACGTTGAGATTTCTGAATCGCAGGTAAGGAGCTGTGAGCTTGCATCAGGACTACTGATAGGGTGCCCAGACATAGAAGGGAAGGACTTGTGTGGGTGCAGAAGAGCTCTCATTCAAAAGGGAGGAAATCAGGCCCTGGCCCATGTCACTCAGTAGTTAGAGCATCCACCCCATGCACCAAAGGGACGTGGGTTTAATTCCCAGTCAAGGGCATGTATTGGGGTTGAGGTTCCATCCCCAGTCCCTTTCAGGGCATGTGCAGGAGGCAACCAATCAACATGTCTCTCTCACAAGCCACGTTTTTCTTGCTCTCTCTTTCTCTCCCTTCCTACCTCTTCCTCTCCCTCCTACTCTCTCTAAAAAGCAATGGAAAAAATATCCTCCAGTGAGGATTAACAACAACAACAAAAAAAAAAAATGGGAGGAGATAGGACTGGCCAGTTACCACACGCTTCAGCTCCTGAACAAGTTCAATGTTCTGGTCTCTTGCATTTCCAAATGCACCGAGCTGTTAGGCCAAGTGACAGAAGAAGTACTTAACCATTTGTTACGCACGCTGAGCAGCTGATACACAGCACTTTGCTCCATTGACACCACCAATTAGATGAGCTGACACTTGAAACCTATCATCAAATGCCCTTCCCACCAAGCCCGAGTCATCGCCAATAGGCACCTGTCAATGAGTCATAAATCTTTCAACTCAGTAGCAGAGCAGCTTATGTTTTTACTTTTAGGAGATAACAGTTCCATGTTGGACTCCTTTTTTTCCATTAAAAATTAAGAGATCATTTAGGGGTTTCATGGTGCTCTTTTTAAGCTGCTTTTAAACCCCGCATATTCTCTTTGACCGAGGACATGTCTCAAGCCAAATTTTTTGATCTATGTGCCGAATGCAGATGACCACACAGAAACACACTATATTGCTATGAATTAATCATTACAAGCTTTAATCTCTAGGAATTCAAGCCTGATAATAGCAAAATCTGGCGATGTGACCTTGATGTTAATTTTTTTTATTATATAATTTTTTTTCAAATATAGGCCAGTTAACTTTCTCATGACTTTAGCTATGTTATCCGATCCCCAGGTTTCTAACAAAGGCACTAACCTCAGGCAATTTGGAAAGGCTTTGTTGCATGATAATGAGAAACTGAGCAGCACATATAAAAAACCTGATATTTATTTAAACAGCATCATGAATTAAAAAAAACTGATAGATTGCAATATTCATCTCCTGACAACAAACTGGTTGAAAATGCTGTAAAACCTAAAAATAATGCATTTTAATTTTCTTAACAGCTTGAAGCAAAATTGGATGTTTTAAAATTAAATCCATATAGGGCATTGACTGGTGGGTCTTAATTCAAATAATGAAGCTGTCTATGATATAGTATTTCATATTAAATCTAAGACATTAGCTCAGGCATTTTTTATGAGTATAAGAAACAGATTATGACAATGTATATGGCTCCCCTACCCTCTTAATTGTTACCAAACTCTTTAATAGAGTAGTGATAATATCTTCGATATACAAGATGTGCTTTTGTGACTAGTAGCCTGAAGATTCTTGAATGAATGTACAACAGAAATAAAACACAGGGAAGCCCAAAGGTGGTATCAAAAGACCAGCTTTAAATACCAGCTGTGATCTATGGGTGACTGTGGGCAGGTGACTCTTTCCTCCTTGGTAAACCAAAGACATTAGGCTCACTGATACCAAGAATCCATTTCCACTCTAGCATTTGATGGTTTCAAATAGTATTACTTCAGGAATAGGAATCAGTTTTACTAGAAAGGATGTGTACAGACTTCTGTGGTTTGTGACTCAAGGGGCCCACGTAACAGGAACTCTTCATCACCACATTCTGGTTTTCCTGGCTCCTCCGTACCCATTGCACATGAAACAAAGTCACATCAAATGGGTTAAACAGGCAAAGATGTCTTCATTCAAGATTATCCCAATAGAGGCAAGAGATTGAACTCAACTCCACTGAAAGAAGAGGCAGGTGGATGTTTTTAGCAGAAGTCTGAGCCAATGGAGAAGTACTGGAGGACTTTAAGAGTAGGTTGGTCAAGTCATTAGATACTGGGAGGTAGGAGCCCTAAAGTCCTTGGGAAAGACATTCCTGGGTTGTGGGTGCAGAGACAGAATGTGCAATCTCAAATTTGCTAAAGTAAGTGTTAGAGGAAAGAAAAGTTTATTGCCAGATAGTAACCTGCCTAAAATTTAGTCAAGCTAAGGAGAAAATGAAGGCCATCTTGGTCCCTGTAAACTGCACATTGTAGGACAAAGGAGGCCAAGCAGGAAGTCCCCAGAGGCCCACGAGACCTGGAAACGAGCCGCACTGTTGTTCAGATGCTCACATACAGCACAAGACACTTAGCCTCTTCACAGGCAGCTCATTTACCACCGTCTCTGCAGTGCCCAGCAGGTGCCTGGGTATCGCTAATACACTTATATTAGCATATAAATATTATTTTCACGTAATTTTATAGTTATATAAAGACCTGTAACATACAGATATAAACAAAGAACTGAGGAAGCCTAGAAAAAGGAGCAGTGAATTCTCAGTGGACGCTCTGATCCTTTTATGTCACATTTGAATCTTCCAAACCACCATGATTATATCTTATCAAAAAAAAACACACAACAATCGTTCAGGCTAACTCACTGCTCTACTTTAAGGATCCAACCTGGAAAATTAATTTCAATCAAAGATCCGTAATTCCCTAAGCATGCTCCACCCCGGTTTATGAGTTATATCAAACCTAAAGGCATTTTCTGACATGTCACTTTTTTCCTCTTCCTAAGCCTGATCAATTCATTCTTTTTGAAAAATTCAGAGCTTGCGTGAAAAAATTAGGAAGGATGTCACACCCTTCCGACACTTCCACAGAATTTTAAATAACTCGGAGGCCATCAGTGAAAGACACTTTCAGGATCTGAAAACACTCATTAGGCAACTAATGATTTCCTTCCTCTTTCAAGAAGCAAATGCATCTAATCAAATAGGGTGGTTATGCACTGTGATAAATAAAGTAACGCCCACCAGTGTCTGTCCACAAAGTGTACATATTGCAGATAACAGTGGCAACATTCTGAGAAAAGCTCGCCTTATCCAGAAAGTGCCCTCGTTTGCAGTTTAATAAACAGAGGAAGCACTGGTGAAAGCTCCCTCGAGTGTTGTCATGAAGAAGTGATGAGTGAGCATGACAGTCTATTATTTATGTCCCAAAAGAGATCAAATCAGAACAGCTTTGTGCCATGGGAAGCCATGCCATCATGCAGGGAGCTTGGCCGAGATGGTGACCAAACCTCTGCGTCCCCCTCTGCCTCCCAGTGCGCGCTGACCGCGAGGAAGCCGGCAATGCTCAGACACAAAGCAAACCTCCACTCTGGGCACGCAGCTGAAAGTCAAGGGCTGGTGTCTGAAGTTGCTAACACACTAACCTTTTCATTGCATTCTTTATTTCTTGTCCTTGAACATCCAGTTTTTGTTTTTGCTTTTACAAAGGAGGAGAGCGAGGCCTTGTCCGGAGAAGGAAGGCATCCCTAATTGGGGCGATTCTAAGCCAATGCAAGATGCATCGTCGCCATCCATCATATTACCTTGGATTGTCATTAGCTGGTTACCTATTTGTGCACCAGCCCGTGTCCAACTCAAAGGGAATTTTATCCTAATGGGTCTCCGTACTGTGTTTGATGTAATATTTAGTGCGTGGATGGCATACACTAAATATTTCTTAAAAGAATACACGAAAGTGAAGCTCATCCAATCTGTGAGTGATATGAAGCTAAGGAAATGGACAGCTCATTCATTGAGTTACAAAATCAATAATCCAAAGTATCTCAAATGGAGCTGAGATCTAAGAAATGACATTTTCAAATCTTCTATTCAGAATTTTTTTGAGAAAGTCCCCAAAAACAGACATGAAGAAACATTGGCTCAACTGCAATTCCTAAAGAAAACGTATGGATCTTAGTTCACAGCACATGCAACGTGAGCCAAAGTGACGTGGTCTGTGAGGGAAAATGACGGAGGGCTGCGGTTGTAGTGCCGGTCTCAGCGTCCTCACCCCGAACCCGCCCATCGGCCACCAGAAGCGTGAGGCTCCCCTCCCATGTCAACAGGGAAAGAACATTTTAGCTCCAGGGAGGAAGGAGCTTGCTGCTGAAAAGATCTGGCAAAGACAGAGAAGCAAAGGGCAGAGAATAGACAGGGGTCTGCAGGAAGCCCCCCAGGGAAGCAAAAAGCGAGAGGGAGACGGAGCTGAACACATGGAGCATCGGAACAGGTCCCCCTGGTCAGAAAGGACGGCCTCCTGACGCAGCTCGCATCCCTCTGAGAAGCAGCCGTCTGACATCTCCCGAGGAATTTCCGTGCGAGTGGCCCTGGGAAGACTAAACAAATTAAAGATGAATTACGAAAATATATTAGGGCTGGACAAGCAAATGATGTTGTGAAAGAAGCGAAACGAGTTGGGAATAGTTTGAGCTCAACTTGTATTAAACCGTGAAAAGGAGCACCTTCCCGGACCGAAGACTTGCTGTGGAGAAGAATGGCCCCAAACCTGTTCATCAGACGGAAGATTGACGGCAGACACAGGCAGAACAGTGGAAGCAAGAGAAGCCTAGAGCTCTCATGCCTGCCCTCCTCGGTGGAAGCCATGATGTTGGACGTGGCCATCCGAGTCCAAAGCAATGGCTCCATGGAGTTCCAAGAAGGGCCTGACTTTGGTCTAAACATATCTAAGCAAATGGAGGTGAAACCCGAAGCATCACCCAGCCCCCACCCCCAAGCCCCAGTGGCTGTGGCCTCCATGTCTTCACTCAATCTCAACGTGAACCCACTGCCATAAATAGGGTATCCTGGGAGTACCCATGTGCTTTAGAGCCATAAAGTGTTGGGCCATGCTTGGAATTTGGGATGCTACCTTCGAGAATGTCCTCACCATCACTGTCATCGCCACAGAGGATAACCAAGATGTTGTTTAAGGACACGGGGAAAGCCCATGATTGGTCTGTCCATGGAATGGGTTCACGCCTGTCCTTCATGTCAGTTAGCTCTCAGTCACTTAGATTTGCAAACTCTCCCCCGTGTCTACTAGAACCAAACCTCCAGTGCTTGATGACACCTTCAGAATTAGCATTTGAGATCTGAGTGGCAATCAAGCAGATAATTCTTTCTTCTAAAATGATAGCAAGCTACTCAATGCCTACCTAGAAACTGATTAATCTGCCTTTGACCAGGCCATGAGAGGGGTGCTAACATCTAACTTCTGGTTGAGGCTGAAGGTGAATTTCATTTTGACCAAGGTCAGGGAGAGCTTTTATTTTTTAGGTGCTTCCTGACTACCAGACTGCCTGATGCTCTGGTGTGTGGTTGGCCTCACTTCCTGGCCTGCTGAGGGTCCCGGGTCAGGGCAGGCTGGCCTTAGGAACATGGCTTCTGAGAATAGGGCTTCATTTAAACCCGATTGAACTGATAGAGACACCTTTCATAGGAGATTCACACATGAAGATTGTGGCTGAAAGCTTATTTTTCAAAGAAGTAAAATAACACAGGAGACCAAATGACCTCCAGTGTGCACGCACATCATTGCTTGTCGTGAATGGAAGTCTGACATTTTTTAGATGGGAGGAAAAGAACACACTCATTTCAGGGGCATTATTCTCAGCTTAATAACTTTCCTTTTGTTACTAAGTTATTTTCTAGGGGGGAACAAAAGCACATGTATCTTTGAGCTGGAGACATAATTTTTATGTACTACCAAAATTCAGTAGAAGAAATAAGTCAATGCCAGGCTTCTTAACTTAAAAAAAATCTTAGTTCGCATAAAAAGAGGGGCTTTTATTTTTTAACAACAACAAGAGAAAGTAATATTCAATTTGTTTCCAGCTGAGTGATAACCCCATGATGATGTTTAATACTGTAATATACGCATATATCTGTCATCTCACAGGGTGATGAAAAGCTATTTGGGCTTCTGTTTGCTTTTATTTAACTAAGTCACCAAATATGAAAGATCAAATATATTTTTAAATTTTTTTCCATTTGAGTAGGCTTTTAGTAACATGTTTTGGAGAAGTTTAGGCTCTGCCAGAAGTATTTTAACATGTGACCATTGAATCGAGTCTTCTAAGTGTCCATCATGGATGGTAACTGTTGTGTGTCCTCTCAGGGGAGGAGGCAGGGAGAAGGGTCTGTTTCCTCTGAGTATACCATTGGTCACACTGTATGCACAGTTTTCTTTTCAAATCAAAATGTTTGAAGTATAAGTTACATTAAATACGAGCCATCTCTCCATTTATTTGGCTGTTTCATGTCTCTCTCTGAAATTTTTATATCATGTGTAGTGTAGTTCTTATATATATTTAATTCAACTCATGCTTAGCTAGTACATGCTTTTTAATGTCAATTGGACATGGATACATTTACAGAGCGCTTTTTAATTTTATTTTTTAATGTAATGTTGGCTGGGATAGAGAAATAAAGTTGATTTATCTGTACTGGTTTTGTAGCTTGTGATCTCACTACATATGTTTTGACTTCGAGTAACTTTTCCTGTAGATGCTTAGACACACGATCACATCTTCTGCAAATGAAGACATATTTGCATCTCTTTTTCCAGTTCATTTGGCTTTTATGTCTTTTACTTCCCTGTTATAAAGACTGGGAGCTCCCATGGAAAGCCAAAGAGAAATGTCAAAAATGGAGATCTTTATCTTTCCCCCAATCTTACAGCCAGTGAGTATGATGTTGGGGAAGGGTTTTGCTGGTGCTCTCTTTCAGTCTGGAGGAAGTTCCTCCCCCTTCCTGCTATCTTGAGAGCTTTTCTCATGATTTGGGTTGTTTTGTCAATTTCTTTTCCCACCTAGAGATTATTATATGGTTTTTGCCCTTCTTTTTACTAAGCAGGAAAGAAGAGATTTTAAGAATTGTTCATGGGAGGGAACAACAGCAGTGAGGGTTCTCCAGAAAGACAGAACCAATAGGATAGAGAGTTGCGATAGAGAGGGAGAAAGGGAAAGAAGGGAGGAGGGAGGGAAGGAGGTGAGAGGACCAAAAAGAAAAAATCCTGAAGTTAATAAGCAGAAAGTGGCCTGATCAGGTTTGCATTTTTGAGGGCATCATTCTGGCTGCAGTGTGGCCACTCATTAGGGGGCAGCGGGTGGGGAGGTGCCCAAAGAAATGGAATGTAGACCAATTGGGGGGTTAGTGTATTGACTGAAGGCTGGAAGTGGTTGTACTTAGAAAAGGTGGTGAGGGAAAGAAGTTTGGGTCCTTGAAACTTATTCAGAAGTAAAACAGACAATCTTGTTGATACATTGAACGTCCCCTATGTGTCACCCATGAGATGGGGTGGGCAGGTTGGTGATGATTCCATCCATAAGTATGGGTGCCATAGAGACATTTACAGATGAACAAAGTACAACCAACAAAACACAGCGTGGCTGTCCTCACATGAAGAAGAAATAGAAAGCCCATCATGAGAAAAACACTCCTGATTTTCAAAATAGGTATCAGAGTGTTCTTTGAGTTTCACAGCAAAATCCGCAGATTACGTAACGTGCTCTGCTTTGTCACGGAGTCTGCAAGTTAGAGAGCAGTTTCTTCTAGAAGGAACAAGCACCCGGCCTAACTGGAGCACCGAGGAACAGCTCTCAGTAACATTCTCATCAGAACTCATTCTGGCATCGCGCTAAGTTCCCCAGACAAATGACCGACTTTTCCACATAAATTTCCCTTCTCCGCGGTCCTCTCAGCCAAAGCTCTACCCTGACTTACTTTAAATTCCCTTCCTGTTTTTCTTCTTGCCCATAAAGTAAATGCCAGTGCTTTCACCTCAAAGTGCCTTCTCCATTTTATTGTCTTATAACAAATTCTCCTCAGTCTCTAATAGCGTTTTCTACTGAGAACGAAGCCAGAATAAAACATCATGGGAGTTTAAGTTCTTTGGAGGATCTTGGTTATGTTTTTCTCCAAAATATCCCTAAGGCCTGAGATGGCACCTGAGATACAACCAGGGTTTAATAAACACTTGTTATATAAACAATAAATAAGGAAGGAAGGAAGTTAGCTTAAGTGTCATTTTCTCAGATCAGTCTTCTCCAACCCCCAAAAATAGCTCGTGTTCCTGAAGGAAAGCAGAATATGTTACCTCCATATTCGCCGATTTGTCATATTGATGATTTTGAAGGCACTTAAGAAACAGCAGTGCAAAAACATTCCGACTTTCCTTTCTCTTTCTAAAAGCGATAGTTAACACGCCCATGTGAGAGGTACCCTCCCTCCACCAGGAGGAAGAATCCCTACTCATCACGAACATACAGAATTCGGGGAAAGAATTCTGTACAAACAAACCCCGGTCAACTCACCCTTATCTTCCTGGTTACTTCTTCACCATTTACAGCTCTCAGCCCAAACCCCTTATCTCATCATTTATTCACAAATGGATGGTTTCTTTGTTGAAAAGGTATAAACATTTGCTATTCTAGTCCCTTCTGCCCGTCTTCATTCTCTTACGAAGGCTCCCATGTAGCATTTTAATAGAATCTGTGTGCTTTTCCCCTTTTGATTGGTTTATATCAGGTTCAGTCTTCAGGTCGGCAAGAGACCCAAAGAAGGAAGAGGAGAATTGTTCCTTCCCTGCATTCCCTACTGATCACTCTTTTATTTATTTATTAATTCTTTATTGTTGAAAGTATTGCATATGTCCCCCATTGATCCCCTCCAGCCTGCCCCTGCCCCCCCTTTGTCTGTGTCCATAGGTTATGCATATGTGCATACAAGGTCTTTGGTTGATTACCTCCCACCTACCCACCCTCCCCTGCCTTCTCTCTGAGATTCCACACTCAGTTCCATGATTCAAGTCTCTGGATCCACTCTGTTCATCAGTTTATTTTTGTTACTTAGATTCAACATATGAGTGAGATTATGTGATACTTGTCTTTCTCTGATTGGCTTATTTCACTTAGCATCATACTCTCCAGGTCCCTCCATGCTGTCTCAAGGGTAAGAGATTCCTCGTTTTTTACTGCTGCATAGTATTCCATGGTATAAATGAACCACAGCTCTTTTTTCCACTCATCTACTGATGGGCACTTGGGCTGTTTCCAGATCTTAGCTACTGTAAATTGTGCTTCTCTTAACTTCCAATTCTTCTCCTTCAGGGCACTATTCACAATTTCAATGAAACAATTAACTAGGTAGCTGTCTGTTGAACTTACTGTATTTGATAGAAAGCTCTAAGGTCCACACCAGCAGGGATGATGCTGTCTTACTCACTGTTATCTTCCTGGTGCCTAGTACTGTGCCTGGCACACAGCAGGTGCATCAGCTCTAGTAACACAATAATGTCACTATTTGAATGTGTGTGGCCAATAAATGGTCAGCAAAATAAGCAAGACTTGTAGGCTCTTAGATAAGGGGAGGGATCTGTAGCTTCAGGTGTACCCCAATTTTGCCATGAAGGGCATGGAGACCCAGAGCAGTTAAGCGGCTTGCTCGGTGTTTCGTACCTAATAAGTAGTCTGGGCTGAATTTCAATCCCAGTTCTCTCCAGCTCCGTGGCTGGAGCTTTGAAATGGAAACACTACGCCCTGCTGCACCATTTAAGCAATGATATATTCATTTAAAGCGCGAGCGATCACATTTCAGTAAGAAAAAGAGTTTGTAGTGTGAGATGAATCAATCAGCCATATGGAAGGAAGGGAAAAAAAGAAGAAAAAAACAGGCCAAGAGCTTCCTTTCACTTTGTACAATATGAATTGTCCCAGGAATCAAATCTGGCACATTCTGTAGAGCAGAGAAGAAAATTACCCCACGATGGATGCAAAATGCATCTTGCATTTTGTCTGTGTTTCTGAAACCCTGAAGAGGATACCCAAGGGCTTGTGGAGTTGAGGCCTTGATGTTGTGATGATCGGTTTTTGTGCACTTACCCCGAGGCAGCAAGATGAGGGCCTAAGAGCTGAGAGCCAACCTCAGGCACAATGAATTCCTTAGGCAGTGAGGCAGCGGGCAGGGCCAGGCAGCCTCCTCAAAGCAGAGTGGCTGGGTCTCGGGACCTGGAGTCTCCAGACAGAGCCAGGGGCAGGAAAATGGTCCATTAGCCATAAAACATGGACACCCGTCCTTCTCCTTGAGGTGGTTCCCCCTGTCTTCAGCAACATCCCAAGTTCACAACCAGATGCTTAAGCCCGCTACTTAGAACAGAGGTCTAACAGCATCGATCTACCCTCTGCTTGTGACAGGCATCTAACTCTAACCATCGCAGGTAGCTGATGGAGTTCATGGGCATTAGTTATAACTCCATCCAACCTGCCACATGGGCTGCACAGCGTGTCACTTTCCGTGTGGTTCTGCAGTCCAGCCTTCGCCATCCTAGGATCTCATCCCCACCTTCCCATGGTCCTTAGCACAGAATTTCAGAACCTGAAGGCATTTTCGAGATCCGCCTCCCCCCAGCAAAACATAGAACACACATAGTAAGGTCATGAAAACATCGGTCTTCAAGACTCGGAGCCTGTGTTGCAATCCTACGATGGAAATCACTGCCTCATGAGGCAGCCTCATGCCATCCATTGTCAAACAGCTCAACGTCACTGGAAAAGTCTCCCGTCATTCACCGAGCACTGGAAAAAATACTGATTTCTTTTTATCCCTGTCTTTTTAATTCATCATGATAATCAAGAGAGGGGGGCAAAATATAGGTATTTATTTCCAATTGATTGGCATGGTTCCTGCTTCCAGTAGGAAGGTGAGGAGCTTAGAGTTAAAGAAATGTGCGCAATGAGACCCTTACAGCAAAGAGAATTCTACTTTAAAGAAATGGAATGTAAACATGACTGTAACCACAGCTGCCTGGAATCCACAGATGTGCCTGAAAGCCCTGAGCCCCCGAAAGCCTTCACTAGCTCCTGGGAGGGCATTGCTTACACAGGTGCATCTTTAGCGGGTAGCCTTTTCCCGAGACTGCAGACACTCACCCACAAAGCCCTGTTGTCCTATTGCTCTCAGCCTCTTGCTGTTACTGTCTTCCTCTCTCTTCTTGCCTCCAGATCTCCTGAGAGTGGGAGAGAGGAAGTTAATCTGTCATTTTGGGTCAGGAGGGAGACTAGAAATAGGTAGGTGAAAGGTCATCATGGCATTTTTCTGCCCCCCTCCTTTTTTTGTTTACCCTCCCTTTTTTTAATCCACTGTTACTTCCATTGGCTACTCTAAGGGGTGCATAAGAGAATAAATGTTGGATCCTTCATTTCCACTGTTGAATAAACTTGCCATGGCTATTTAAAGTGCAATTTGGTTCTCTGATGCCATTCTCCACATCACATTTAGAATCTTCTGCTCATTTTCTTTTCTTTCACTCAAGATATTGATGAATATGTATGAGAACCAGCGCTCGGACCACCCCTGCGGCATGTCATCAATAAACAGCTAGCTATCGACAAGGCCGCCAGAGAAACAAAACTTCTCAGAATAGATGCCCCTCCAGGAAATTCCGACTTTGACAACTTAGAGTAGAAATCAGAAGCTAATAGTAGCCTTCCCAATGGTCAAGTCACTATCAGATACTCCCACAGAAACCCAGGCACCTCAAGACCCTTACAATCTAATTTCCCCAACGTTAAACACCATCCAGCCCAGTCTATCCATGCTCCAGCCTCGAAAGGGTTCCACAGTTCTCACATTCCTGAGAATCTATTTGACCAGGTAGGAACATGGGAATGCAGTTCAAACAAGGAGTATCCGGTCTTGAACACAGAAATAGAGCAGAACCCAAATAAAGCATTATTTCCATTGATATATGCAGCCAGTGCTGGTTTGGTACCCAGAGAATTCTGGGACGAGGTGATCAGAGGTGTGCACCCCAGTGCAGCTAGAGGTGAGACAGGCTATGCCAGGGATAAGGTGCTAAACTGGAGGAGCAAGGGGCTGAGTTCGGCACATTTTCCCTCTGCCTGGGATGTTTCTCTACACCATTGCCGGACTCTCCTTGGTATTCCTCAACTCTCAGGTCAAATGACCCTTCTCAAAAAGGCCTTCTCTGACCCCCCTTCTTTTAAAAAAATATATATTTGGTATTGATTTCAGAGGAAGAGAGAGATAGAGGCATCAATGATGAGAGAGACCCATTGATTGGCTGCTTCCTGCACACCCCCTATTGGCGATCAAGCCTGCAACCTGCGCATCTGCCCTGACTAAGAATTGAACTGGGACCTCCTGGTTCATAGGTTGATGCTCAACCACTGAGTCATGCTGGCCAGGCTGACCCCCCGTCTTTTATATACTCTCAGTACCCCATACATTCTTGATTTCATGGCCAGATTACTTTTTTTTCATTGTTTTTACACATCTTAAATAGTCTTACTTAGGGTTCTGTTTTTACTTGTCACTCCTCATATAGAATGCAAGTTTCATAAGACCGGGAACTTTTTCTTCAGAATATGACTGTGCATGGTAGAGGTATTCAGTAAACATTTGTTACATGAATGAATGAATGAATGAATGATAGAATCCATTCATACCCACCTCTCACAGACATTGTCATGCATAGTGCATAATCTGCCTCTCCGATTTGCCTTGATTGGCCTTACATTTCCTCCCAATGGGAGACAGTACAGTACATCCATTCCTTCCTAAAATATCTGAAATCTTTTGTTGTATTAAGGATGCCCTATTGCTGCAGAAGGCCTCCTGTAATCCTCCTAACGCTCTGGGAGAGCGGTGTTATTGCCCCATCTTAGAGGTCAGGAAAGTCACCAATGGTACACAAACGGGGATTCTGACCCAGAGCCCTGGCTCTTTCCTTTAAATGAAATTCTGAGCCTTGCAGCATGTGTGGTGCTAAAATGAAAAAGGCATAAATGTTGGGAGTTTCCTAGGCTCCTTTTTGCTTTCTTTTGCTTTCTCTTGGTTTTCATGTGAGAGAGGGGGGCATGATGAGGGTGGGGGGAGAAAAGGAGGGAGAGAGAGAAGAAGAGGAAGGGAGAGGAAGGGAAGGGAAGGGGAGAGAGGAGAGGGGGGGAAGAGAGAGAGAGAGAGAGAGAGAGAGAGAGAGAGAAGGAATGAATAGATCCTTTGCCCATCTCCACCAAACATTTGCTACATCCTCCTGAAATGAATGAGCTAACACTTTCAACTTCTAATCTCTTCCCCTGGGTCAGGGTAGTATATTAAAAGGAACATTGACTTTGACCATAGGAAATACCAATTCTAATGCTGACATCATTGTGTGTTAACTTTATGGCTTTGGGCAAATTACTTACCTTTTCTCAACCTCAGTTTCCCTATCTCTGCAATGAGAATATCATTCACCTCATATAACCATTGTGAGGCTTCACCGAGAGTTTGTATTTAAAAATCCTAACAGTGTGTGGGGCCCCAGAAGATCTCCATCAGTTTGCTCCCCTCTTCCTTATTGAGGCTCTATTCTTCCTTTCTGTTATTCTAAATATCGTTAAAAATTCTGCACCCAATTACAATGGGGCTGGGAGGGGGGCAGTTCTCCCCCCCCCACCACCACCACCACCAATTCTCTGGACAGCATCTGGGCATCCTGCAATTAGACTCAATCCTGCACTATCTACCCAGAGATATTCTACAAGGGTTTGGGGAGCTGTGAGCCAGGAACTATGGATGAAGACCAAATATATACAAGGAATATTTTTCTTGTTATAAATCATCATAACACAATTATAAGAATTGTTTAGGCATGTCTATATTTGCTCAAGTAATAAATATATGCCCGCCTCTGCCATTTTGTTTTCATCTCATAAACCATGTTCAGGTTACTGTTGGTGTTAGGAATCTGTTTACTTTTTTATTCTTTGACCCAGACCTCCTGATAATCTACAAGCACAGAATAAGAAGCTATCTGAGGTGGTGATTTTTTTTCTAGTTTTAACTCTAACGGATCTTAAAAAGAATTATAGAGTCTTAAAATTTGGAAAGAGATTTAGAGGTCATTATTTCCAAAAGCCAGCTAGAAAAAACTTGCATGGGGAGCTTGGTAAAAAAATAAATAAATAAAGATATTACAACCCAGCCCCATACATTGTGATTTAGTAGGTATGGAAAAATACCCAGAAATTAGTATTTTTATGAAGCTCTCCACAGGATTCTGATGCTCAGCCAAGTCTGAGAATCAGTAAAATATAGCCGTTTTCAAATGTTGTTAAATCAGTGGAAGACTTTTTTCATTTCTGTACTTGGAACCCTAATATGCAAAAGTAATACCAGAAGAGCTGCTCTAATTAAGGAGGGGGATGAAACCCTTGCCCCCTCCCCCCTAACGACCCCCCAGTGATGACTGAGGACCAGTGAAGAACTCAGATGAAGAGTACAATTTGGAAACCATTGATCTCAACCAAGTCTTCCAAAATGTTACTGAGACATGGTCATTCAGCTCCAATTTAAATGCTACCAGTGATGTAAGTCTTCCTTTTATAAACAGTCCTTATGACTGAGATGTAGTTATTTCTTTAAGAAACCTTTTTTTAAATTTATTGACTAGAGAGAGAGAGAGGAAGGGGGGATGGAGAGAGAAACATTGATTTATTGTTTCAGTTACTGATACATTCATTGGTTGCTTCTTGTATGTGCCCTCACCGGGGATCCAGCCCACAACCTTGGCGTACTGGGACAACACTCTAGCCAACTGAGCTACCCGGCCAGGGTGAGATGTAGTTATTTACTTGCTGGTAATATATTGCTCCCCCAGACCTCCGCAGGCTCATGTACTTCTATTAGTCAATGGCCCAGTTAAGCATAAAACTAACTTCTCTTTGGGGTGAAGGCTATGCTTTGTCTTCCCATCTCTGCCTCCTGGTACTCTAACCGCCCTCTCTTCTGTCTCCTCCTTCATTCTCTCCTAACTCTCTTTTCTCTCTACACAGTCATAATATAACAAAGAAATAGCACCAAGGAGGACAAAATGTTAAAAAATTTTCTTTTAAAATATAAAATGGGAAATGTCTTTTGACAAAGAGAAAACAGCACACTAGCTTGTCTTACCTCTTAATGTGGTTTGTAAATATGCCAAGGATTTTTAAGATTGTCTGCTTATGCTACAGTACCCGCTCAGCAAAATATTTTTGAGCACTAATCCTGGGCCCAGCCATGTGCAAGCTAGCACTGGATCCACAAAGGGAAATCTGCTTCGGCTTCTGCCCTCCGTGGACTCACAAAGTAGGGGACAAATATATGAACAGCTCTATTATGGATAATGAGGAAAGTGCCAAAATGACATAATTGGGGGGGGGGAGGGGAACCTAAAAAACAAAACAAAAGAAATAAAGACATCCTAGGAGTAAAAAGGGGAAGCGGACTAGATCCACAGGGCAGAGCTATTTTAGTTGGGCCAAGAAGAAGAGTTAATAAAAGGACCAGAAGAAGAAGGAAAGGAGAAAAGGGAGAGGATGAAGAGATCAGTAAAATGACAAGAAATCCGTTTTCTCAAGATTAAAAAAAAAATTAAAAGGAATTAAATACTTTGAATTTTTTCCGAAATAATGAGGAACACGAGATCTCTAAGAAATCTCTGTACTTTCCAATTGTGAATGCTAATAAACTGTGAATTCCGAAATAAATCTGAGCAAAAACAATCACAATGTGATTGTGTCTGCATCACAACTCAAGAGAGAGATGCATTCACTTGAGATTGGCAGCATGAACTGTATGCTGTTGAAGAACCTGGGGCTCAGGGTTGTGGTCTGATGGGGTAAGAATGACTATTTTCGTGGCTAGCTCTCTAGAAGTAGTTGACTTTTTAAGCTTTGTATAAAAACAATTACAAAAAGAGCATGGTATCAACATAAGAGGAATTTGCATTCACTTGAGAAGGAAAAAACTTGCCATGGACCCGCATGCATGTGTGCTGATAAATTAGTATCCCTGCCTCCAGGGCCCCGTCTCCATCGCAGAGAAGCTGGACTTCATTCCCAGGGTCCTGTTCCCCACTAGGGAGAGGTCTCCGTGCAGGAACTGAAACCCTGAAGAGAAGTAGAAGGCATCCTCTCTCGGAGGAGGGTCAGCCAAACACATGGGCAGAAAGCAGACTTGCAGCTGAAAGCCAGCTGATGGGTGATCTTAAGAATCATCGAAGACAGTGCTACCGACTAAGAGAGTCCGTGGGAGCTCCCCTGAGGCTCTGAGGTTTGCGGCCACATCCAGGTGAGCTCTTTGAAAACCACACACCACACGCTTCACGGCTTACAAGCAGACGACAGCCTGTGACAGCTTCCTTGCCCTTGGCCAGAGCTCGGCCATGGCTCTGTCAGGCCCCAGTTCCTCCTGCTGGAGTCCGTGCTGCTTGGAATGCGTGGACTGGCTTCTTTTTTTCCTGACGGAACCAGACACTGAATCCGTTTTAGAAAAGGCTTCGTTGCTGCTCATTGCATCTCCTCGGTCATAAATACATTTCAACGATGACAAATGTTGTGCTCGTTACCAGAATCAGAGATTGAATAGAGGTTGGTGGGTAGGAGTGGGCTCTGTGGAACCATGTTCCCGGGGTTCACTCCCAGCTCAACAAGTTCCAGGCTGTCATTTTGAGGAGATTCTGAACCCCAGTGAGCCTCAATTTTCTCAGCTGTGAAATGGGGCAATAATTGGACCTGTCTTGGAGGGTCACCTGGGAGACTTTATAAAAACCTGTGGCACCGAGTAAACTTTAAATATTTGTTACACTCATGATTACTTTTAACCTTTCATCTGTCTCTGCTATCTCTTAAGAGCTCCCGTGTGGTGAATAGTGTCAGAGAATCGCTCCTTGGCCAAAACGTAGTCAGACTCCCCTGAGCCCTTTTCTGCAGGAGGCCCCATCGTTGGCTGCTGAGCCCAGTAATAGCAAAAGAAAAGAAAAATCCTGCTAAGCCAGTTTCATAGAAAAATCCCCATTCTCCATATATAACCAAGTTATTTTTTCCCCTGAAACCTTGATACTTAACCAAATTCCTTAGTAATTTTCCATCCATTCTTTCACCCTGCCTGTGGGCTATCAACCCCCAGGTGTCCCATTGTGTATAGTGTTGAGTTCAGTGTCTCCCCCCACTGCAGTGGTCTTTCATAAAGCCCTTCTTGCCATTTGTGACAAATATCCAGTGAATATTTTTCTTTAACCATAACCGGAGAACTAAAAATCTAATTTTAAGCAAATCCTTTTACACTTAATCTAATCTAATCATCTTTATGCACTGAATCTAACCTAATTTAAAGATTCTCTTTAGAGTTGGCCTCTTCTTTTTGGATTCTGTATGGCCTATTCTTTCCTTCTTTCTTAGAGTCCTGTTTAAAATGCCTCCTGGGGTGCAGGAGGACCTTGCTTGACCTTGTGTTAGTCTTTGGATGGGTGCCATCTTGAGTCCACTAGTGTTTGGCTGGCTTTATCCTGTACTTGGCTGTTGGGCTCCTCTCTTTGACTGATGAAATTGTGATCCATTATTTATCAGTTTGATCAGAACGTGGTGGCCCCTCTCTGCTGACTCAGCCTTTGCTGGGCTCTTGGTGGGGCTGACTCAGCCTTTGCTGGGCTCTGAGTCTCCCTGAGACTGCACCTAACACCTGGTTCAGCTGCTTCTCCCTTCCTTAACCCTGCACCACCAAAGACTCTGCTGTGATGACACCTGCCTTCCTCTGTGGCCCCAAGGCAGTCCTACTAGAGTTCAAATCTGTGTCCATGCCACACAGGACCCAAGGGAGGTCTTCAAGTACAAAACAGACCCTCTTTTGTGGTTGGCCATGAGTCCATATTGGCAGGGGCTGAGTGATCTCTTCACCTCACTAGTGGGAAGAAGGCAAGAGTCCTCCCCCATCTAGGATTTCAAAACTGACAAGATTATGTGGACCCATAGATTTCACTCAATATCTCTCCAACCCCAGTCTCAGATTCTTTCAGTTGTCTCTACCCATGATCCTCTTGGGGTAAAAAAAAAAAGTAGAGTTCCCTTTTAATTTTTCTGTGTCAAAGTAACTTCATCTCTCTATGGAAGAAACTCTATACAATGACATCAGCCCAGTGATTTATATTTTAAATGGGAAGTAACGGACTTAAAACATGTCTCTCTTTTTAAAATATCCAATTAACTTACTGTAATATTCTACCAACTCTCTATTTCTATACAATTTTCTTTTATAACAATCCTAACCCTTCAAACACACTAACAAAAACAAAAAAGGAAATACTCCAGTAGCAGAGCAACTAAGATTAAGCAGAACGATTAGTAAAGAGGATAAAAACAAGATATAATAAAAAAAAATCAATAGCGTTTGCTATCCTAGCAACACGGCTTGAAATTGGAATGGGACAAAATAATTCATTTACAATAGCAACAAAAAAACTATTAAATGCCATGGCATTAATTTAACAAGAAAATGCAAGACTTTTGTGAAGATGATAATAGAAATCTTATTAAAATTCACAAAACCAAGTACAAAACAATGAAAATATATGTTTTATTTTGGGGAAGACTTACTATCACTAAAATGTTAATTTCCTTCAAATTAATATATACTTTTAATTTGAAGCCAAAAGTGTTTTTTTTAAGGGATGGAAGGAATGGAAAAAATTATCTTAAAGTCAATAAGGCAAAATTACAAGAAATTATAAAGAAACAGTGTAACGAAGAAGGATTTATCCTGCATGATACTATAAATTATTATAAATTCTCTGCAATTCCATAGTATCATAGGGAGAAAAAATAGATCAATGGGAGAACACAGATAGTCCAGAAATATATCACAGCATATGTGGAGATTCACTATGTGACAAAGGCAGTTTTCAATCAATCAGCAAAAATATCGTTTATTTAATAAATGTGGTTGGCAAAATTGGCTATCCATCTGGCAGACAATAAAGTTGCACTGGGCCTCACATGGGTAAGATATAAAAATAAGTTCCAGATGGATTAAGAACTTAAACATAAAACAAAATACATAGGGAAAGATAGATAATTGAGTGGCAATATCTTATTAACTAAAATGGAAATCTAGAATCCATAATAAATAAGATGGGTGTATTTGACCAAGTTAAAATGAAATGTTTTTGTGTACAAACTCACACTATCAACAAAGTAAAAAAAAAAAAAAAAGATTAGGAAAAATATTTGCAGTGTATTGGACAGAAAAAAAAATTATATCTATACTATATAAAACAATCTTTATGAATAGGTAAGAAAAAGTCAGGAAATGGTCAATTGATACATATAGGCAAATTTAAATGTGATAGATATGTAGTCAGTAGACTTATGACCTCATCAGTAGTTAAGGACACATCGAGTAAACTATCACAGACCTAATTTTGGTCCTATCAAATTGACAAAATTAAAATTAAAAAGAGACTCTCTAATGAGGATGAAGATAGAATAAAATCTAAGAAATAGAAATCATTTTGTTGTCTGGTAAATCTGTATCTTAATATATATTAAAAATACAAATACAAATAACCTTTATGCCAGTCAGGGTTCTTGGCTGTAATAAGAGACATGTGCTCTGCATAATTTAAATAGAAAAGAAATGTATTGGAAGGAGATTAATCATTGACAGAATTCACAGGAACATTGGAGAATGAGGCAAAGAAAATGGACAAGGATCACTGAAATGTGAGCAGCTGGACCCTCAGCCAAGGGCAAGAGGAGGGACAGCCAGGGGACACCGGGCACTCTTGTTGACACCCGTGATCTCTTGGAAATGAATTGCCAACAAATTCAAAACCCGAAGCACTATACACTTTTTCTCTCTCTCTCTCTCAAAAATAAAGGAAAAAAAAAAGAAAAGAAAAGCCCAAATGTGATTTTTTTTTTTTGTACTGGTTTTGCAGTAAATTTGGTTTTGAGGAAGGAGCTTTAAAGAGAGCAGTTAACAGCCCTAGCCAGTTTGGCTCAGTGGATAGAGTATCAGCCTGTAGAATGAAGGGTGCCGGGTTCGATCCCGGTCAAGGGCATATGCCCAGGTTGTGGGCTCGATCCCCAGTGTGGGGCATGCAGGAAGCAGCAGGTCAGTGATTCTTGTCATTGATGTTTCCATCTCTCTCTCCCTCTCCCTTCCTCTCTGAAATCAATAAAAATCCTATATAATAAAAGGCTAATATGCAAATTGTCCCCTCGACCGGGAGTTCGACCAGGAGGCGGGGCCAGCTGGCCAACCACCCATGGCCTCTCCCCACAGCTGGCCTGATCAGCACTGATTGGGGCAGGCCAGCTGGACCCCACCCGTGCACGAATTCGTGCACTGTGTCTCTAGTGTGTGTTGGGGTCTAGAGAGGCTTGTTTTGTGGTAAGAGGAATGGGTGCATTTTAAAGGAACACTCCTCCCATCGGAGTGGAGCAGGGCTGGGCTTGGAATAAGCAGGCGGCCATTACAGGTAATGAAAAGGCATCCTATTGCGCCTAGATGTTTGTTTCCTTCAGAATCTTCATCTCTTTGCATCATCTTTTGCAGAGATTGCTTAGGAATCCTGGTTAACGTTTTGCTGTTTTAATAAAGCGTTCTGTTCTTCTGTTAAATTAGAAGATTAGAGCCTCTAAAGCAGTGGTTCTCAACCTTCTGGCCCTTTAAATACAGTTCCTCATGTTGTGATCCAACCATAAAATTATTTTCATTGCTACTTCATAACTGTAATGTTGCTCCTGTTATGAATCATAATGTAAATATCTGATATGCAGGATGGTCTTAGGCGACCCCTGTGATAGGGTCGTTTGACCGCCAAAGGGGTCGCGACCCACAGGTTGAGAACCGCTGCTCTAAAGCCATGAAACCCACAAAATGGAATTCATGTTCAAAGCCTTTACTCGCTCCATGGCAATGTCCTGAACTTCAAGCAAAATCCCCACATAGTTTCCAGGACCTACAAACCACAGGGAAGAGGAGCACACCCCGGCTCCTGTCCTTCTTGAAGAACTGGACCAGAACACTAACGAGAAGAAAGAAAAGAAAGAGAAGGAATAATGAAGAACCCTGACAGTGAACACAGAGCGAACAACCCAAAGATTGCGGCCTAAAATAAGACCAAAAGACGCTAGGACCTTGTGTTTTGGCCAGTGAGCACGCAGCCCATTGCACTCTCGTGTTTCTATCTTCCACGTTTTGTTAGTAGCTTGAGGCCAATGTCACATGTGGGCAAAGACTGAGGACCAGATTGTCCCCTGCATGCCACTTAGGGTCCAGCGTGGAAACAACTTCATCTGGCTCAAATACAGCTTGAACTTGAACCAGCTATTTAGGTGTCTTATTTTTATGATTCGTTTATCTTTCATTAGATAACCTTGTTATTTTCTTTTATTTCTGGAGTCCTTCCACTTTAAAATGTGCCGGCTACAACCTGGGGTTTTATTTGGTTATTTTCGGCGGGGCGTTATAGAACTGTCTTGTTTGTGTGGCTGGGAGAGTGGATATGTGGGCCGTGAGATTTAATTAAGATGAGTCATTTTATGAAAGAATTGGCAATGACTGATGCTTCAATAGAACATCGCCAACTGATCTGATTATTGAAAAATGAACAAAATCAGCATCAAATCGCTCCAAACTAATTCTGAGTTTGAGTCATTTCACCTGCTCCTATGGAATTCTAATATATTAAGTTCAGTAAATTATAAATTGAGAGTCAAGGAGAATTCTTCTTGAAGGAAACAAACAAAGAAAAAAAGGCAAGCATACATGTAAGATGTTTAAACGGAATTTTCATTGGTGGGCATTAGAGAAGGAATGAAAGACATATTTGGGATGCTTTCCTTCATTATGTTTGTCACTTTGTTTATTTTGAGACGTGGAAGTAAATTTGCAAAGAAGTAAAATAGGCACATGCAAGGGGATTTTATATAGCCTCGTTCCTTCATAATATACACAAAAATCAGATGTCATTGTCCCATTTCTTCTCTCTCTCTCTCTCTCTCTCTCTCTCTCTCTCTCTCTCAAAAAGCTTCTGCAGTAACTGTGCCTTTAAGTGGTAACATAGCTTTCCAAATTCAATCTTCAGCCCATAGTTTTATGCAGAAGTTACAAGCTTGTAGAAAACACAATCTCGCTGAGGAGTTTCACTCAAGGGCTGAAGCAGTGATGTTAGTTCCTTTGTTTTTCTTTACTCTGCATCTTATACAGGGACACAAAGAGCTCTACCATGGGAATTAGTTACTTAATCATAAAAATACCTGAAAGTGGCCCAGTGCTGTAATTGTCAAGCACAGCCCTCAACAAAGTTTCATTGAAGATGCATTTGCCAGATAGGGTAGAACCTTGAACTCCTAGGAGACAGAAAGATAGTCAACCAGAATGAATACAAATTGACTAATGAAAACAGCTACAAGTTGGTAATAACCCCTATTTTTAGAAGAATTAAAAAATACTTTAAAACCTGACTTCTATAAACTTTGGTATGGGGGTTTTTTTTTGTTTGGTTTTGTTTTGTTTTGGTCTGGTTTTAACTCAATTCATGACACCTTCTTATTTCACTGTCCCATTAGGGACTTTATTGTTGTTGTGATTGAAACAGTTCTATCTTAGACTAGAAAATGGAAGATGCCCTTTTAAAGGAGAGAGCCTTTAAATGTACCTACAAAAAACTGTAGTCATAAATCTCAAAACAAACTGCTCATCCATTATCATGGTGCTATAGACTAAATGCTGATGCCCCTCAAAATTCATAAATTGGAGCCCCAGCCCTCAGAGTGTTGGCATTTGGAGATGTGTCCCTTGGTAAGCAATTAGGGTCAGATGAAGTCATGAGGTTGGGGCCTTCATAGTAGCATGAGTGCCCTTATAAGATGAGGCGCTAGAGAACTTGGAGCCTCTCCACCATGTGAGGACACAGAGACAAGGTGGCTATCTGCAAACCAGAGAGCTCTTCCCAAGAACCCAATCGGCCAGCCCCTGGATCTTGGACATCCCAGTCTCCCAAACTCTAGGAAAATTCATTCATTAATATCTGTTGTTCAAGCCACCCGGTCTATATTATTTTGTTATGGAGCCCAAGCCAACTCACACACAAGGTCTATCAGAAACTGATGTTATGCAAAGACTTCCTTGTTGAGGATGCAGAAGTCAGAAGACGTTGTCTCTGTGTGACCTTGAGCCAGTTATGAACATGCCTTCACCTCTTTCTTCATCTAAAAAATGGGAGTAATAATACTAGCCTCCTTCAAGAGTGTGGAAATTCAAGCAAGACGAAACAAAAGGCTTCACAGGGTGTCTGGCAAGTAGGAAAAGCTAAAATACTGTTTAAAATGTGGGCCCATCCCCGTCATTCTATAAGAGGTCACAGCCCCTTACACTTGAAGGCACAGACTATGACCTGATCCGTCTCCTGCTATTTTTACAAAAACCCTGCAGATTCCATCCTTAATTCTCCCAGTCCTCCATCGCACATTAATAAGCACTTTGCATTTTTTTATGAGGCCAACAAGAGGTATTTCAGCAGTCAAATAGATCTTCTGAAACATATTATCATTTTGTTGAAATATGATGGTACTCTCTAAAATCTGGTTGTTTTCCAAGAAGCTTGAAACAAAATTCTAAACCCATCTGAATAATTTAATAATAATTCAATATAGTAAATATTTTTGAACACTGGATATATGCTGGAAAAGTTGTCCAGGGAGCTGTGGGGCACACAAGGGCAGCTAAGATAGGACCTGTCCTCAAAGAGCCCAGAACAGTGCAGGAATAATACTGAACAGTAGTAGTACTGGCAAATTAGAACACTGCAACTACTATTACCACTGCATTACTGTTGCTACCAGTACTACTAGTACTAGTACTACGAGTAGTACTACCTCTGCTACTACTAATAATAATATGTAACATTTGTGTAGCTCTTGACAAAGTACCTACTCATTTCCTTCCAGTTCTACTCTTTAGTTGTTGTTGTTTTTTAAACATTTTTCATCTTTATTGTCCATAATATTACATATGTCCCTCTTTTTTCCCCATTGACCCATTCTAGCCTGCCCCTAGCCCCGCCCTCACCCCAGGCCTTTAACACATTATTGTCTGTGTCCATGGGTTATGCATATATGCATATAAGTTCTTTGGGGAATAATTTTATCTCAGTGTCATCTATGTCTCTGAATCTATTTTGTTCATCAGCTTATTTTGTCCATTAGATTCTACATATGAGTGAGATCCTGTGATACTTGTCTTCCTCTGACTAGTTTATTTTGCTTAGCGTAATAGTCCCCAGGTCCCTCCTGGAGATCCAGCAATAAAAAAGAAGGATCTCTTAGTTGTTATTCTTAACTTAGTCCCAAATGAGGAAACTGAGGTTCAGACAAACTCAACAATTTGCAAAGTTAATTTTTTTCTTTTTAAATTACGAACAGGAAGAAATATCAATGGCACGAACACTTCTTTCTCAAAAGCAATGAACTAGAAAACAGGAAGCAATTCTATACCCTGCAGATGCTTCGCCCAACTATTGTCCTAGCTCCCAGCTCCTGCTATACTCCTTGTCAACTACTTGAGATTAGTTAACATTCTCATTTGCATCGATTAACATTCTGAGAACCTAACAAATGCTGTTCATAAGCTGTGTTTATACTACATTGCTTTTTCTTTTGTCATGTTTTTAATTATAAAAGTAAAATATGGTAAAATATGCTCATTATAGGTAATTGAAAAATATAGACAAATATTAAGGGATGAAAAAAATTAATCTATAACCCAAAACCCAAAGATAATCACAGTTAATATTTGACAATATATTTCTTTCTACCCATTTTCCTTGTCATTCATCTGTGTGTTTGCACATGTATTTTTATGAAGGGATATACTTTATAAACAGATGTGTTATGCTGTATTATTATGCTGATAAACTTTTGGAGGAATAATTTTATTTCAAAGAATAGTTGCAAAGATGGTACAGAGTTCAGAGAAACCCTTTGCCAAGCTTTCCTCAATATTTACGTCTTCTATAATTATGGGGCATTTTTAAAAAACTAAGGAAGCAATGCAGTTATTGACTAAATTATCTATTTTCCTTAGATTTCACCAGTTTTCCCACCTGCATCCTTCTGTTTTAGGATACAACCCAAGTTACCACATTGTAGTCCGTTGTCCTATCTCCTTGGTGTCATCTGATCTGTCACAGAAAAAGGGGAACAGAGAGCGTTTAGCTTTAAGAGTTAGAAGATGGCCCTAGCTGGTTTGGCTCAGTGAATAAAGCATTGGCCTGAGAACTAAAGGGTCCAAGGTTTGATTCCAGTCAAGGGCACATACCTCAGTTGCAGGTTCCATCCCTGGCCCATGCAGGAGGCAACCAATCAATGTGTCTCTCTCACATCGATGTTTCTCTGTCTCCCCACTCCCTTCCACTCTCTCTAAGAATCAATGGAAAAAATATCCTTGGGTGAGGATTAACAAACAAACAAACAAACAAAAAGAGTTAGAGGAGGTTGTATTGATTATATGGCACCCACCAGGCCTTGGGTTAGAAGTGTTACCATCCAAGCCTGCCTCACAGAATGTTTGAAGCCTCATTATAAACATGTGTTCTACAGGCTCTCCCATTACTCCTCTGTTTTCATCAAAATTGACACGTCAGAGTGGCTGGGTCTCTCTCAGAGATGTGTGAACACCGGGCTCATCAAAGCAGCTGCTGGGCGCACAGGGACTAGAGAGTTAGAAGAGGCAGAGCTGTCTGGTTTGGGAGGGAACAGCGACTCCCAAGCAGAAAGCAGACAATGTAGGAGGTCCAAACATCCCAATTCCCCATGAATATTCATTTTGTGGATCACTTTATGTACTACCATCTTTGAATTTCCCCTGGCCCCTTAATTTGTTAATACCTCTCTTCAAGTTCTTGAAAATATAACATTTAAGCTCAGACTTAAAAATAGAATACTAAACAGGTCCCAAAAAAATGCTTAAAGGAGGAGAAGAGAAAGGCAAGAACAGGGATAAAAGAAGAACATTGTAGGCTGAAAGGGGAAGGGACATTTAAAGGTCTTGAGGTGAAAAAGAGCTTGGTTTTAAGGAAAATTAAAAATAGTCCAAGGTTACACTGTGCTGAGAGGTCAAGAGGATGAACCTGAGAGCGGATGGTTGGGTTTGAGATTGGAAGGAATACAGCAAAGTGGTAGGATATTTAAGAATCACACTGAAAACAGATACCCAAATTCATCAACCTCTGCAGTCAGCATATTTGACAGCAAACTTGACCAGACTTTCCAAAGACTAGACGCACAGTAAGAAACATTTTCATAATTAAGTAACCTCTGCTATAGATCATCCAGTTTATGTTGTACCAACACGATTTAAAAGCATAATTAAGGCCTCAGTGCTCCTTCCTAGTTTGTGTTTTTTAATTGGTCAACATGCTTTCAATTCTTTGCCCAAGAAAAAAAAAATCACCCGTAAAGGAGCTCGCAGAAGACTCATCACTTCAACAGGGGCATGGCCCTCCCTGGCAGAATGAGGAGGAAAAGTAAAGGGATGATTGAGGGGGGGAAGAGGGTGTTCGGGAGAGAGAACACAAGGAAATGCAGTTTCTAGAACTGCAATTGCCCCAGGGATGTGAAGCATTGAACACAAATGACATGTCAGTAATTAGGGTTCCCATAAACACCATTTGAATCCCCACTTTTAACTTATAATTCTTCTACTGGTAGCTGTATGCCCCTAGCACTTGACTTAGATACGGATTAATACAGGTGATATAGAAAAAAGTAGCCACTATTTAACCATCAGCTATGAGGTACTGTTAAGATATCTTAAGTAATATTTAAATAACTCTAATGGGTGAGTGGAAAGGTAGAAGGGAATGGTGTAATGCAGCAGTTGCTAACCGGTGGTCCGTGGACCATTGGTGGTCCGTGAGGTCCGAAAGGTTGGCGACCACTGGTGTACTGTATGACCAGACCTATAGCTACACAGTATTGTATTTTTGAGGATATGGTCTCAGAGTCTATAGAGCATAAAAGACGATTTATTTGCTCAATACTTATCTTCACCCCAATGTGCACTTACTAAACAGATGTTGCTTTAGCTCTTTCCCAGATTTCAGCTCAAACAAACACTGACTAAGGGCCTTCAAGGAATAAGTGCTTATATAATGTACAGGGTGATGCAAAGGTGAGTGAGATTTCTTCTTCTCTATCATCTCACATTCCAGAACGGGAGCTAAGATGGATGCACAAAGAACAATAAAAAGAATGCATGAATTGCTGAGAGAGAGAGAGAGAGAGAGAGAGAGAGAGAGAGAACTAGAGAGAGAGAGAGAAACAATTGCTAAGGGAGCATAGAAGGAATAGAGGTTAATGGCTGCTAAACCCAGGAAAAGGTGGTACTGGTCCTGGTTGGGGAAGGCAAGGGCTCAATAAGGCTTCATTGAAAACAATGGATTTAAATTGCAAGGTGCATTGTCAAAGTCACCCATCATTCATCTCTAAATATAGTTGCTTTGTGTCTTACTTAATATTTACCTCATTGGTTTGGAATTCAAAGAGTTTTATAAACTCTAAATCATTACACAGTTGTATTAACATGATTACTGTGGCATTATTATTGCTGTGTCCACAGCTGTAGGCCAAGCATTATGAAGGTGGCAAAAACACTGTGAATGCTGCCTTGAAGGCCTCGGAAAAGTGGGTAGGTTTGGATAAAGGACCCCAGATGTACAGGCAGAGACTGTAAGGTAACAGAATGGATAGTTAGTGGTGGTTTTCTGTACTGCCCATTGACTGGCCAACAGCCAGGGCAACAGCTACTGGCTTCTGCCTCAGAGAGCCGAGGAGGCCGGCCTCCATTCATACTCTGGCTCTAGGTGGAAACCACAGATACTAAGAGTGGTCCTGTTATTGACCTGGGACTCATCAAACAGTTGCAGGAATTCTTGCGACCGGTCATAAGAAGCAGGAGTCCCGACACGCTCTACGTACAAGATGCTTTGCAGGAGGCTAGGAAAGCGAGGATGAAACACCAAGTCGACTCTCTAGTTCATTTGATGTCCTCTAATAACGTCACAGGCGACTGCTAACCTAACAGCTGTTGAATAATGCATTTATCTTACATAAAAAAAATAACGGAAACTGAGCGGGTAACCTTCCTCCACACTGGATTTGCAAATTCACAAACGTGTGCTGGACGCATGTCAGGTGCCCGTTTGTTGACTATCTTAGATCTTATCCTGAAAGATCTAAATTATTCATTCAAAACTTTTCATTCATTAAGGCCCTCCCTGACCCAAATAAACTCTGAGATCTGAAGGGTTGGCTTTAAAAACCTTCCTTCCTGAGAGGAAGTTTAATGATGCAGGGGCTGCGTCCACTCCCAGAGGGCTGGCGCCCCTTTCCGGGCATGGGAAGAGGCAATTATAAGAGTTAATGCAGCTTCCCAGGGTGCCATGCTCTCCCAAGAGAATATCTCAGGTAGCCAGACTATCGGGCCCAATGTGCGGGAATAGGTTCATGAAGGGGGGGGGGGGGGGGGGGAGTGAATTAGGGAAAAGAGAAAGAAAAAGAAAATACCAAAAGAGACTCTTGCATTAAATAATGTTTAACTGAAGAAACAATGCACACCATAAAATATGTATTTATGTAGTAAAACACCAACTATGCCACAACATCAGTCATGAAAATCACTCTGGTTTTGCAACTGAATAATGAATATAGCGGCTTAAAACATCTAACTGCCAAGATGGATGAAAGAGAGAAGAAGCCAGCACACAGACCTCAAACTCCAGCCTTCCCCTCCCCATGGGGGAGAAGACACAGCGGACACTGAGTGAGCAATGAGGCCATGGGGACAGCAATGAACCAGGCCCTGAATAATGGATATCCTTGGAGGAGGGGTAGCCTTTGAAGAACCTTAAGTGTCTTGCAGCAACCAAGTTGGAAAACCAAGAAAGCAGGGTAGCAGGTAAAGGATTTTATCCACTTTTAGCAGGAGAGCATTCATTCTGGTGCAGTGCTAGTCATGCATATGAAACAAACATACTGCCCAGCCAGCATGGCTCAATGGTTGAGCGTTGACCTATGAACCAGTAGGTCATGGTTTGATTCCTAGTCAGGGCACATGCCTGGGTTGTAGGCTCGATCCCCGGTGTGGGGTGTGCAGGAGGCAGCCAATCAATGGCTCCCTCTCATCATTGATGCTTCTATCTCTCCCTCTCTCTTCCTCTCTGAAATCAGTAAAAATATATTTTTTTAAAAAACATATTCATGCTCTTAAAACATTATCATCGAATAATGATGGACTAATACTACCCATTTGAACCCATGGGTTGTTGAACCCTTGCAGATTTGCATGTATTAATTGACAGAACATATTTGCCAGGAATTTTCTGAAGGTTTTTCCAAATAGTTCAATGGAGACACAATTGATTAGAAACATAAGGATGCTGAGGAGGCACCACCGTCTACGACGTGCAGTTTATGGCCACCAGGGCCCCTCCCGATCAAGCCTGTGTTCCCTGCGCAGACACTATCTTCCCATGCTGATGCTGAGAATCCAACCTTCTCACTTTGCCACAGTCGGAGCAGTTGCTTGACAATTTGATTCCAGTTTGCTGCCAGCTCATGCCCATAATAGTTCTGGGAGCTTGCAGCAATTGCTCAATATTTTGATTTTCCAATGCTAGGATTCAACGAAGAAAGATATCTTCAAAATATTGATTTCTGATAAGGCGTGAAGATCTGCATGAAAGGACATTGCTTTAAGGGTCTGTGATTGGAGCACGAAGGGAGAGGGCAGAGGCTGTGATAAGAGGAGGAAAACGGGAAGGGCTCGGGATGTGGAAACCACTGAAGGAAGCACAGCTGGTGACGAGAGCGCTCAGGGGTCTGCTGGAGAAAATTCAGTCACACTTTACTGGCCCGGTAGACAGTGCATGCTCGTCAATGTCCTTTCCACACCTTCTTCCTGGGCGGTATTCCCTTGTGTATATGTACCACATCTTCTTCATCCAGTCATCCAGCAAATGACAGTTGCAATGAACATAGGGGTGCCTACATCTTTGCGATAAAATGTTTTCTAATTTTCCAGGCAGATACGCCAAAGAGGGGTTGCTGGGTCATATGTTACTCAGCCATAAGAAAAAAATGAAGTACTGCCATTGCAATAATATGGATGGATGTTGAAAATACCATGCTAAGCGAAATAAGTTGCATGAAAAATTGTGGACCAGAAAATTAAGAACCATATGATTTCACTCATATGTGGGATAGAAAACTGAAAGTAACAAAGGAACCAACAAAAAAAATCAACAAAAACTCATAGACACAGACAACAGTATGGTGGTTACCAGAGGGAAGAGGAGTGGAGGCGTAGTAAAGGGTAAAGGGGGTCAAACATATGGTGATGGAAGGAGTCTTGACTTTGGGTGGTGGGCACACCATGCAATCCTATAAAACAGCAGTTCTCAACCTGTGGATCACGACCCCTTTGGGGGTCGAACGACCCTTTCACAGAGGTCGCCTAAGACCATTGGAAAACACATATATAATTACATATTGTTTTTGTGATTAATCACTATGCTTTAATTATGTTCAATTTGTAACAATGAAAATACATTCTGCATATCAGATATTTACATTACAATTCATAACAGTAGCAAAATTACAGTTATGGAGTAGCAACGAAAATAATTTTATGGTTGGGGGTTACCACAACATGAAGAACTGTATTGAAGGGCCGCAGCATTACAAAGGTTGAGAACCACTGCTATATAATAAAAGGCTAATATGCAAATCAACTGAACAGTGGAATGACTGGTCAATATGACGCACACTGACACAAGGGGGCAGATGCTCAACGCAGGAGCTTCCCCCTGGTGGTCAGTGTGCTCCCACAGCGGGAGCACCACTCAGTCAGAAGCCAGACTCACAGCTGGCGAGCGCAGTGACGGTGGTGGGAGCCTCTCCCTCCTCCGTGGCAGCACTAAGGATGTCTGACTGCCAGCTTAGGCCCACTTGTGGGGAGCGGGCCTAAGCCACCAGTTGGACATCCCCCAAGGGCTCCCAGACTGTGAGAGGATGCAGACCAGGCTGAGGGACCCTCCCCAGGTGCACGAATTTCGTGCACTGGGCCTCTAGTATACAGATGATGTATCATAGAATTGTGCACTTAAAACCTATGTAATCTAATTAACCAATGTCACCCCAATAAATTTATTTTACAAAAAAACCACCTTCCTCCTGCAAACAGCTTAAGGCTGTTGGAACTTACCCTGGTAGATGTTTTATAGGAAAGGGAAGTGAGAAATGAAACTTTGTCATTGAGAAGGCAAAATGTCTCCTCGTTTAATACATAACTTGCACATGTATATGTATTTAAATGATCTCATCTCAAATGTTAAAGGGCATATCTAAATGTAAGAATTTTTGTCCTTTATTATAAAGTGAAGAGAGGCTTTTTCAATATATGAGTAAGACTGGCTCTTCCTGACCCCTTATAGAGACATGAAATAGGATTTGTCTCAAATTGTCGACCTTTCCCCTTGAAATGAGAATGTGCCAAGAAAGACCTCCACATTCTTTTCTGTTCCCTCAGAGACCATTTTAAAATGCAATAGTTACTCCCAGCGTTTTCAGCACTTCTAAGAGATGGTAGTTTTCTACGAGATAAGGCAAAACTGAAATTATTTCAACAAATGAGCAAGAGAGAAATGGGCCTAGGATCAGACTGAAAAAATCATGGAGTTTTAAATGGAGGGAAATGTTCTGAAATAAAAACCCATTACTGTAGCCCTAGAGCAGAAGGTAATTGATAGGTAGACCAGTAAAACCGGTGTTCCTCAATAACGCAATCAATCACTCTACATGGAATCCAGCCACTCAGCAATGTAAGACTCTAGCATGAATCTAGATTTCCTTATGTTGCTATTAGTCAAATAGCTTTGAATGACTCTCTACTTTTAGACAACAGTTAGGGCTACTTAAATCTATAAACTGTCATGCATTTCTTCTTAAACAGGCATGTAATCATATATGCTGCTATTGCTTATATTCAGAACAGGGAAAAGCTAATGGTTATAACACATAGGCTTTGAAAACATAAATTACTCAAGGGGAAAAAGTTTCTGCCACTGACATTTCTTTTCAATTTTGTTACAAGGTATAATTTACATGCAGTGAAATTCATTCTTTTTAGTATACCACTCTGTGAGTTTTGACAAACACGTATAGTCATGTAACCACCATCACAATGGAAATATAGAGCAGTTTAACAATCCCCCCAAATTCCCTCCTGCTCCTCTATAATCAACCCCTTCCCTACCCTCAGCCACTGGCAACTACTGATCTGTTTCCCATCCCTAGAGTTTTATGTTTTCCAGAATTGCATGTCAATGGAATCAGACAGTATGTAGCCTTTTAAGTCTGGTGCCTTGCACATAAAAAATGTGATTGAGACCCATCCATGTTGTTGGTGTATCAGGAATAATGTTCTTTAAATTGCTGAGTAGTATTTCATTGTATGACCGTACCTCAGTTTGAATGGCTCCCAATTTTTAGGGCTTACTAATCAAGCCACTATAAATATTAGCATACAAGTGTTTGTGTGAACGTAAGATTTCATTTAGCTTGGGTAAATACATAGGATTAGGGTAGAGTATATGTTCAACTTTACAAAAACCATTGTGGCTGTACCATTCTGAATTCCTATAGGCAGTGTGGGGGAGTTTCAGTTGCCCACACCCTTGTCAGCACTTGGTATTGTCAGTTATTTTGTGTGTTTGTTGTAGCTGTTCTAATACATATGCTGTGGTATCACATTATGGTTTTTAATTCTCATTTTTCTAACAACTAATATGTTAAACGTCTTTTTCCTGGGCTTATTTGACCTGCTTATTTTTTTTTATGAAGTCACTGTGTACATTTTTTGCTCACTTTTTAAATTATTTTCTTATTACTGCTTGTTAAGAGTTATTTTGTAAGCTGGATATAAGTCCTTTATCAGATATGAGATTTCAAATATTTCTCTCAGCCTGTGTATTTTAATTCTCTTAACAGTGTCATACACATGGCAAAAGTCCTCATTTCAAAGCAACCCAACTTATCAATCTTTTTTTATGGATTGTGCTTTTTATATTGAATTTAAGAAATCTTGGTTTAATACAAGATCACAATACTTTTCTCCAATGTTTTCTCCTAGATTATTTACAACATAGTGTAAAATAGTGAAATGAAATATCACTAGTGTTAATGAAATATCAGTGATATGTCTCAACTAAAAGAATGGACAATTAATATTTTAATTTGAAAAAGTCCAAACCCTTCAGTATTTCACATATTTGGAACTTCTTCTATCACAGTCTGTTCCCTAAAACATAACAAACACACCAGTGTAATAGTCAATCACTGATATATTCATTTATCAAGTATTGATCAATGGTGCTGCTGTTTTTTCAGTTACTCTACTGGATGGTGTGGTAGGAGAATTTAAAATGTATTTGGTCTCTTCCCTCCAGAAGTTCACACCAAATACAAATACATAAATAACTATTTAATTGCCAGTGCTCTAAGTGCTATGAAAGAAAGTTATAGGAAGTAGACAATATATAAGAAGACATCATTCAGTCACGGAGCCTAAGGGAAGATGCCCTTAAGATAAAAGTAGCATGCAAATTGGAAGCCGAGCATAATTAAAAATTAACCTTGGAACAAGAGAGAAAAATTCACATTCCAGAGGAAACTGCACATTTCAAGACTATAAACTAGGAAATAAATGAACATATTTGAAGAGCAGAGCAAAGGCCAGGCCAACGAGGAATAATGTAGTGGTTTTCTAATTTTCATTTATATGAGAATCATCCAGGAAGCTTACTTAAAATCAAGATTGCCAAGCCTCACATTAAAAAATGTTGATTTAGTAGATCTAAAATA
This sequence comes from Myotis brandtii, assembly GCF_000412655.1. NCBI lineage: Eukaryota > Metazoa > Chordata > Mammalia > Chiroptera > Vespertilionidae > Myotis > Myotis brandtii. The sequence continues at coordinate 6,133,412 of NW_005354632.1, read as the reverse complement.
ATAAGGTGATTATGATGTGATGAATCAACCACCACAGATCAATAAATTCTGGGAAGACAGAAGGAAGAGAGTGGTAGGTAAAGACACAGGAGGTAGGATTGATCCAAGTCATTTAGAGGAAGGGTAGTTGAGCCTAAAACCTTGGGAAGCCTTTGACAGATATAAAATGGTGATGAGACAGCCTTACTGGTTTGGCTCAGTGGATAGTGTCAGCCTGCAGACTGAAGGGTCCCAGGTTCGATTCTAGTCAAGGGCACATGCCTGGGTTGTGGGCTCGATCCCCAGTAGGGGGCATGCAGGAGGCAGCCAATCAATGATTCTCTCGCATCATTGATGTTTCTCTCTCTCTCTCTCTACCTCTCCCTTCCTCTCTGAAATCAATAAAGATATATTTTAAGTAAAATGGGGATGAGACATGATCCAGTTTGCATGAAACGATGGATCATCAACCTTGGGGCTGTACAGGCTGTGGAGCTCATTCCACAGCCCCACCCACCTGCCGAACATGCACTTGAACATGCTCTGGGAAGATGGACCACAACTTCCGGTGGCCAAGGGGCTCTTCCCAGGACCTTCCTGCACAGGGAGCCCACTATGCAGTCCTGATCAACTGTGGGCATGGGCTCTGGCCCCACATAACCTGGGAGTTTGCACACTGACTGGAGGAGGCCTGGAGCCCATCCTCTGGTACTGCCCAGCCACAGAGCCCAGCCTGTAATCCAGCCCATCAGCTGAGCTCAGCATAGCCCCCTGCCCACTTGTTGAACTGCCTGTGGCCTTGCCCCGTGGGGAAACTCGCCAGTGGCCCCGCCCATTTGTGGCCCATCACCTGAGGCCCCACCTGACCTGGAAACCAGGACGCTGACTTTGCCCAACGGAAGAGCACAGTCACTATCAACAATGGGCAGATCATCCACACAGAGAATCAACGAAAGGGTGACTCTGAACCGAACCCGAGACCCTAAAGTCCGAGGGCTGATGCTCTAACCATTCGGCACACTGGCTAGGGCAGAAAGAAGCATATTCAAATAGTTCCCTGTACCTGGCAGGCAGGTGGGATTTCTTGTTCATGGGATCACAGGACTAGGTTCCCATCGGACACACCTGTGAACACAAATGGATGGTTTCTCTATTGTGAAAAAAGTCTGTACCCCTCCACCCCAAATCCAGCCTTCCCCAGGACTCAGGAACTCCTCATCGCATATCTGAGAGGGCACGGCAGAGCTCTGACGCCACAGCTGTTGGCAGAGCGTAGGCTGGCTTTGATGTACGTGGCATCCGAGGCCATTGCTGAGAGGTCGAGCCCTTGAGTCGTTTTTCCGTCTGTACCAAACCTGTTTGCTCGTTTCTGTAGTCATTCACCGAGCACAGAAGCCATCAGCAGGGAAGGGGTCCAGGAAGGCACACTGTGCTTCTTATGGCTCCAAGGGATGGAGGCCTCAGTTGGCGGGAATTACTTTTCCAGCAAAATGCATCAGAGGGCTCCCCAAATTTTTTAAACTGTCCGGCCAGGGCTTGCGGGAGGCTTGGCTTCCTCCATCACTGGGGCAACGAAGGAAGCCAAGTGTCCCGACCCGAAGGAAGCCAAGCATCCCGCCCGCTCCAGCCGGCTCCGTGGCTCCGGCCAGCGCCGCCATCTTTGTGGCTGTGGGTGCTGCCATCTTTGTCATGGAGTGATGGTTAATTTGCATATTACCCTTGTATTAGTATAGATGTCTTTCTGATGAACATGTGTTAAAACTGCATGCAAAATGGTTCAATGAAAACTATCGTTTCTTCATGCCTGGCTGGCGTAGCTCAGTGGTTGAGCATCAACCTATGAACCAGGAGGTCACAGTTCCATTGCTGGTCAGGGCACATGCCCAAGTTGTGCACTCGATCCCCAGTGTGGGGTGTGCAAGAGGCAGCTGATCAATGATTCCCATCATTTCTTTCTCTCCCATCCTCTCTGAAATCAATAGAAATATATTTAAAGTCGCTTCTATGACTATTGTCTAGGAATGTAAAATACCTTGCGTAGAATAAATGTGAAAGCTAAGACAAGCTTAAATATAGGAAACTTCATATAGATCTGGGATGAACTCCCCTCTTATAGATAAAGGGATACAAGATGTATGTTATTGAAGCTGGGGCAACTCAGTGGGTGGCAGCAAATACCTACCTATCACTGCTCTGCCCAAATACGGCAGAAATTGCCAACTCTTGCTTATAGGACACACAGGGGGATGAATTGATATTGATTGATCTTGGGTTTCCAGATCATTGTTACTCTGTGTTAGTATTAAGGGCAGGGAAAGTGATGGGCACATACATGCCCACAACTTTACAGGAAACAGTCCCCACCCCAGACCTCTGAGAGCACCCCTCTCTCACAAAGGAATGCTTAATTACTGCTCTACATTTATTCCTATTTTACCTTTAAAGAGATTTTCAAATTATTACTTATGGCTCATAGGCAGGAGCTATTGGAACAAACGCTGGCATTTGAATGACACACGTTCAGAGTTCTATATTGTTGTGTTTTTTCTTTAAATCTTCAGAGTTCTATGATGTGGTGGGTTTCAAAGGTTTGAAATAACCTGCACTGTTGGGGTGCTACGTGCCGTGCAAAGATCATGAAATTAATGAGGTCAACTTTAAAGGGGGCAGATTTTCTTGAACAAGTGTGATTTGAGCAAAAGGGACTCGTTTTCATGTAGTCTTAAAACATTTTTATTAGAGCTATTTCATTTTATGACACTGGTCCAAACACTTTGCCAAGAAATCTCCTGGGTATCTCCTCCCCCTCTCCCCTCCCCTCCTCTCTTCTCTCCTCTCCTCTTCTCTCATCCTCCCACCCCTCTTCTAGTCTGCCTTTATTGAAATACAGGGTCTTATTTATCTTATAATTTAGGATTATATATAATTCCTTATCTACTAGAACACTCAGTATTTCTAGATTTGGGGTGAGTTTTGAATCCTGAAATCAACATCAGCACCAATGTAAATTTTGTGTCCATTTCTCCATGTTCACCAGTTTTAAGACTTATTTTAGAAGCTCCTACTAAGTGCATGTAAAATTTTAACCAATGTCACCTAAATAAATTCAATAAAAAAGAAAATTAAGAGCCTAGCCAGCCTGGTTCAATGGTTGAGTTTCATTCTATGAGCCAGGAAGTCATGGTTTGATTCCACATCAGGGTACATGCCCAGGTTGTGGGTTCGGTCCCCAGTGGGGGGCGTGCAGGAGGCAGCCAATCAATGATTCTCTCTCATCATTGATATTTCTATCTCTCTCTCCCTCTTCCTTCCTCTCTGAAATCAATAAAAAATATTTTTAAAAAGAAAAATAAGAAATAAAAAAAATGTTCTATCTCAATACTAAACAACAACAAAAAACAAACTATGATTTCTAACTCAAGTATGAAAATATATGGGTTTTAAATCCATTTCATGAATTGGAATAGGAGATTGTTTGGGTTTTCTTATATTAATGTTGAGCTAGTCCCCCATGGAGGTCTCATGATTAATTAGAAAGCCATTTAGGGCACTATAAAGACATATGCGTTTGTTTCAAATATTTCTATTGCTACTAATAGCAATGATAACAAACAGTTCACCGTCATAATCACAGCCTTCCATAGCTCTGCTCCTTGCCTGCCATTATTCTACGGCGAAAATCAACGTCAAGTGTTTGGGCAACTACTATGACTTTGGCACCAGAAAACACGTAGACGCCTTTGTTCTACCCTGAGGTAGCTTCAGGTCGAATTGGCCAGCTGCACAATACATGCACACGAGCTTTTGAAAAATCATATATATATATGTGTGATTAAAAAATCAAAATTAATATAATGTCTTGTATTGTGAGTAGCAGACACTGAGTGTCACATGAGGGAGAAGATATTTTTTCCAAATCATTGGGGGAAAATTGACAGGTGGTATCTTGGTGACTGGCCTGGACATCTGGGTAGTTAAGTATGGAGCAGGGAGTGCATGCCCACTGGTGGGGGGGCGGGCGGGGGGTTTTTTTTATTACTGTTATTTTTTTATCTAACTTTGTGTGTTTTCCCCATTGGACCCATCTTACCTTTAAACTTTCAGTCACTTGTATTGTATTTTATTTTTTAAATATATTTTTATTTATTTCAGAGAGGAAGGGAGAGGGAGAGAGAGAGATAGAAACATCAGCGATGAGAGAGAATCATTGATTGACTGCCTCCTGCACACCCCCCTCGGGGGATCGAGCCGGCAACCCCAGGCATGTGCCCTTGACCAGAATTGATCCTGGGACCCTTTGGTCCGCAGGCTGACGTTCTATCCACAGAGCCAAACCAGCTAGGGCACTTTTATTGTATTTTAAGTTGCTTTAACATACGGCTTCACTATATATATTTTTTGATCTCCTACATTTTTTTTGGATGTGTAACCAATTATTTTTAACTTTCTTCTATTACGTAGATTGTCTTCTATTTCTTTTTTGACTTCTTTGAGAACAGAAGTCATTTATCTAAGTTTCTTCCTGTGTGTTTTTAGGTAAGAATTTTCATGATACGTTTACTTCGCTACCATTTGCTTTCATATGTACCCCCCACCCCGAGTTTATGTGTTGGTTTCTAAGTTTTACTTGAGTTCGAATGAAGCTAGCCACCTGCTGAAAGGAATGTATAGGAGGTGGGGGAGAGTGGGTAGAAGACAGGGAAGCCTGGAGCCTCAGCGGAAACCTCTGGTCTCCAACACTCTCCCAGCAACCCAGTGATTTCTTTGTCCGAGTCAGGGCTCCTGTCTGTGCCAGCAGTCACCGCTGTGTCGGATGTGCCCTTGCTGCTGCCTCGCCACCTGCCCACCGGGAGCACTGCCCTGCCGTGGACACCAGCGAGGCTGTAGTGACGGCGAGTGTCAGTGGGGTTCCCAGTTCCGGGCTACCTCCCCCGCACTCTACGCTGTTACGCTTCTGTTCCACAGGGAGGTTCTCTGCTTTTCTGCAGCCACTCTACCTCCCGGACCTTGTCATCTTTAATCAGAGCATCATTGGCTCTGCCTTTCGGGCTGGTAACATTTGCTTTTAGAAAAATCGATATCCATGCATGTCCCAGAGGGCAGGTGTTGGCTCTCAGCATCCGGCCCCTGTTTTGGGCCCAGATTTGACATCATTTTGAGGCTGTGCCGGTAGTTCATAGTTTGAGATTGTAGCCATTTCGCCTTTCATTTTAGCTAGAATGTTGGTTGGTTGGTTGGTTGGTTGGTTGGTTGGTTGGTTGGTTGGTTTTAATCACTGGTCATTGTTTCTGATGGATTTGAGAAGGAAGAATAAGACTGCCTCACCCCCACCCGCCTAAACCAGAAGCTCATGTGCATTTGTTTGCAAGTCCGGAGTCAGTGCGGCACTTGGATAGCGATGCAAAGGGATGATGTGTTAGTGTGATGCCTCAACGAGCGTAGGAGCCGGGAAAAAGCTGCAGCTCCAGAGCAGGGAGCTCTGCCATTGGCAATCGGGACCTTTGGGGTGTGTATGGAAAAGCAAAGAGAAAGACTGGCCTGGGCACAGCGGGGCAGAGTGATCCTGGCATCAGCAAAAGTAAGAGAATTGCCCTCGTCGGTTTGGATCAGTGGATGGAGTCTCGGCCTCAGGACTGAAGGGTCCTGGGTTCAGTTCTGGTCAGGGCACATGCCAGGGTTGTGGGCTCGATCCCCAATGTGGGGCGTGTATGAGGCAGCCAATCCATGACTCTCTGTCATCGTTGATGTTTCTCTCTCTCTCTCTCTCTCTCTCTCTCTCTCTCTCTTTCTCTCTCTCTCATCAAGAAAAATATATATATTTTTAAAAGTAAGAGAATTCCCCATATCTAAGGTGATACTTGGGAGCATTTAAAGGCACGCACCCTTTCACCTGCCAGGTTATAAGTACGTGTCTTAATGCTATTTCTCGTCACAAGGAGAAAAAAGTTTCTGCCTGAAGGATTCCATCCCTTGCAATCCATTTTCTCCCCCAACCTGACCCCACAGTGAAGTCAAAATGACAGATCTGTGACATCATCATTGTCACCCCCGCCCACCCCCCGCCCCCCCTGGGAACAAACTGTGAAGCCATTCACACAGGATGGTGACTTCACTGCGGAACCCAGGGAGCAGCTGGCTGGGGAGGGAGAGGTGCTCTCCTCGTCAAACACACATAGATCTTCAGTAATAACCAGGGAAATTCAGAACATTACCGTCCGAGTCAATCGCATTTGGTACAAATGCCATCTCCTTTCAAGTTCGCCCGGCACGGTCATCCTTCTTTATTTAGCAGGGGTGCCCTTTCTCCTCAGAGACCTCTCGGAAGGCCTCCTTGTCTGAGTCCCGGATCGTTAAGATCACTAAAATGAGTAGGAACGGGCATGCCTGACATTTATTGTTAATTATTTACATCAATAAGGAGGTGTTCTCACTTTATACCTACTGCGGTTCTGAATATATATATTTTTTACCAAGTGGATTTAATGCTAATGGTAATAGAAAGCCCTGAATAGGTAAGCCCCATTGGGTTGTTCGTCCACCAGGCCAGAAGGGTAGGTTTTGACCCAAGAGAAACCCCACCAGGTGATAAGTAATTATTGTGCGTGTCTCTATTCAGATCTATGAACGGCGAGGGTGAAGGAGAAAGTGTAGTATGTATTCTGTGCACTTGAATACCTATGAAATACTAACCATCATGCCAGGAAATGGAAATAGTGCCAAGTGAGCAGTGCCCACCATACTGGCCAGGTCAGGGGAGACCGTCACGGCTGGGAAGGCCCCAGGCCTGAGAGGCTGGGCTCTCAGACAGTTCAAGGCTCAGACCTCCCCTCTGCCATTTAACTGCTCCATGACTCTGCTCCTTGGAGCTGCGATGTCCCCAGTGATGAAATAGATGATGCCTACCTCACAGGGTAGCTGGGAAAAGGCAATGGTGACCCATAGAAAGCACCCCGCTAAGCTCCTAGCACCGTGAAAGCCTTCCATCAGGGCCAAGGGAAATATGAGTGGCAGTTTTCGGGTGGGATTCATGAAGGAAGTCCGACTTCAGCATTGTAAGTCAAGACAAGATTTAGAAGGTGGAAATCTAGGAAGGGAAAATCGTTTTTGAGAATTCTCAGAAAGGAGCTATTGAAGAGATGAACGTAGTATATGTGGAGAGGAAGGAGTAGAGTAACTTACATGGAACTTAGGATCCACAGAAAGGGGCAAAGAAAGATGGGTATAAAGAAGTAGATTGCCGAAACCGGTTTGGCTCAGTGGATAGAGCATTGGCCTGCGGACTGAAGGGTCCCAGGTTCGATTCCGGTCAGGGGCATGTACCTTGGTTGCAGGCACATCCCCAGTAGGAGATGTGCAGGAGGCAGCTGATCGATGTTTCTCTCTCATCGATGTAAAAAAAAAAAAAAAAAAAAAAAAAAAAAGAAGTAGATTAGGGTCAAGTTGTGGGAAACATTGAATTCAGGCTACATTTAGAGTGAATGATTCATTATTCACTCAATGATTTTATTGAAAACCTACTATTTCCCAGATAGTCAACTAATAACTAGGATCTATATATATAAAAGGCTAATATGCACAGTGTCCCCTCAGTAGTTTGACCGGGAGACCAGGAGTTCGTTTGCTCACTATGACATGCACTGACCACCAGTGGGCAGCACAGAACAAAGGAAGGCCCCAGTCAGCAGCCAGTAAATGGGGAAGGAAGGCCCCAGCCAGCGGCCGGAAGGCCCCAATCGGCCCTGATCTCCAGCCAGGCCTAGGGACCCTACCCATGCATGCATTTCATGCACTGGGCCTCTAGTATAATAATAAATGACATAAAGTTTCTATCTTCATGGGGCTTTCAGTGAGCAAAGGAAAGATATTAATGGCTCTGAACAAGGACATAATATACCATTTATATTTTAGAAATATTAATTAGATGGCTGTAATTAGAAGAAACAGAAGCATGTAGGGACTAGAGTTTGCTTGTGGAATGCTATTGCAGTGACTCAAAAGTAATAGGGAGAGATTAGGGATTAGACTAGATTCAGTGAAACCAGAAAGAAATATTTGACAAATATTGAAAAAAAAATGATAAGAAGTAGAGACTATTAAATGTGAAAATGCTGAATTTCAAGAGGAAATAGTGTTCTTGTTTTAAATGCATTCAGATATTCAAATGAAAGTTCAGTAGATAAATTCCATAGGAGGTTTGTGGCTTTCTTTCTTTCTTTCTTTCTTGGACGCTGTTTTCTTAACAATAGTGTTTGAAGATGCAAATGGATAAAATCTCTGAAGGCTGATGTTAAGAGATAAGAGAAAAGGTGGAGAAAATTATCACATTCTTTAGATCTTCTAGAGAAGGAAGAAAATAAAGCAGAATAGGAAACAGACAACAAGTTACAAAACATCCGTAATATTGGCCTAGATGCCAGGGGAAGAGTTTTGTGATAGAGGAAGTGGTCAAATGTGTTCAATGTACCAAAACATCAAGAAAAATGAGGACCAAGAAAGGACCGCTGAATTTGACAAATGAAGACGTCATCAGAAGCCATTTCGGAGAGCAATCTTATGGTGCTGGTGAAAGAAATCATCAGATAGCAGGAAATGGAGGCAATGAATAGTCCCCACTCATTCAGCGTTTGGCCTTAAAAGACAGAAAGACGCTAAGTGTCTCAAGTGTCAAGCAGGGCAGTCAGTCCCTCCTCCCCGTTCCCATTCCAGATGGTAACTCCGATCCCAAACAGCCATTTCAGAAGCGCGTGCTTTTTATTTTTTAAATCCTCATCGGAGGATATATTTTTATTGACTTCAGAGAGAGGGGAGAGGGGAGAGGGAGAGAGAAACATCAACGTGAAAGAGAAACATCAATCGGTTGCCTCCCATATGTGCCCTGACCAGGGATTGAACCTGCAACCTTTTGGTGTCCAGATGACGCTCCAACCAACTGAACCACCCGGCCCCGAGAAGAGCCTGCTTTTGATTCGTGGGAAAACCCGAGGGATAGACTCACGAATGTTGCAAGAGAAGAACACATCCTGAAGATGCCCCGTAATTGCATCATCTTTGCAGTCACAGCATGCGATTGATTTTTTTTAATGCTACACAACATTCTGAAGCCCTTAGGAGTCAGGAACTGTATTTAAGAGGAAGAGTCAGAGGGAGAATTTTGCCTGCTGTGTGCAGAAATGTCCCCATCTGTGCGGGATTCTAGCAGGACGTCTCCCCATCATGCGCAGATTTATGGATGAGCTCTTTCATTACCAGACACCTTTCCTTCTTGAAGATGACAGAAGCCTGCAGCTGTCAACCGCTAATGGGCGATGGTTTTCTTGCATTACAATCCACTCCACAATGCGTTTCCCTTGTCAAGTCCCAAGGGCAGAAAAAAGAGATGGATCTGCAGCCGGCTGTGGTGAAGCTGTCAAACATCTAAGCTGATTTGTATCTCTGTCTCATGTCTGAATTAGCACAGGGAGTGCCAGGGCGTTGATGTCTACGGAGGTGAAGGCAGAAACACACGCCACCCTTATCCTCCCTTTCAAACCCTATTATCACGAGTCACTAGCAGCCTGGCTTCTTCGGATTTGTGTTTTGTGATTAGATACTACCTATATCATCACCACTTCTGGAAAGTCCTTCGCTTGGTCCTAAGGATGGGGGATTAGAGATCCAGAGAGACGATCCATCCATCAAGCAACTGAATACTCAGTCCCAGAAGTTATCAATATTTTATGCATATACCACGTCTCACACTCACAGACAGGGACAAGCTGACTTCTCTATTTCTTTTAGAATTTTGTATTATGACATTGGAAACCCTTAGAGAGCTTGACCTTGCCTGCCTTCATTTTCTCTCATGTTCAGTGGTTATCAAAGAAGGATTTCTTCTGTAAGGAACCAATTTCCCCCAAATCTTTTACCACTTGATGACAGATTCTAATTGGCTATACTGGTACCAAAAGAAAGTCATTGCCCACACTGGTTGGTGGCTTCTTAAGAAAAGAATAAAGTCATCGCAAGTGTCCATACTGTCATGTGTTTTTTAAAAGGGAATGTTGGAAGTGCATCTATGATATTTTTCACCAAATAAAATATTTCTCCTTCAATTAAAACTCAATCATGAAAAAAAAATACCCTGTAGAAAATATATGGGGAAAAAACACACATCTAAGCCTCCAAGGGGCTTATAGTTCTGAGAACATGAAAACTACTTGTGCACATGAAGCAACTAGATAATGAAAAAGCAATGTACTCCTTTTCTGAAGAGTTACAAACAATGCCAGCAGGAACTATGCCGTAGAGTGTGGCTAAAGGAGATAGCAGCTACGCAGCTCCAATGATTGGTTCCTTTGTTTTGCTTATCCTTGTGCTAATAGTATTTGTTGAAGCATAAGATGTATACAGTCAAATGCACATATCAGAAGTATGTAACTAAATATTGGAAAATGCATATGATCAATACCAAGATCAAAAAAATATTTTCTACAGCCAACACATTCCCCTTTCCATCCCATTCCTTTGCCACTCCCCACCCCTCAAGAACCAATTGCTCCTCTGATTTCTAGCATCATAAGCTATTTTTTCCTATTCTTGAACTTCATTCTATATGGAATCATACAAGATGTACTTTTTATGCCTGGCTTGTTTTGCTCCATAGAGTTTTTTTGAGATTCACCCATGTTGTTGTGCACCAATAATTTGTTTTTGTATCTAATATTGTTGAGTAGCATTCTGTGTGTCTTCCACAGTTGGTTAACAGTTTCCAGTTTGAGGCTATTATGCTGAAAGTTGCTATGACCATTCTTATATAAGTCTTTTTGTGGGCACACACCTTTATTTCTCTTGGCTAAATTAGGAGCGGAATTTTTGGGTCATATTTTAGATATAGTGTTAACTTTATGAAAACATTCACAGTGTTCCAGAGTGGAGACAATACGGTTCATCCCATTGGCAATATATGAGAGTTCTTGTACAGTTGGTTGTTGAAAAGTGAGAATGGGGGTTCATTATCACCACATCTTTTTTTCACCCAAGAAATTGAGAGATGCCAATATTTAGGTGAAAAGTTTCTGATTTTTAAATATTGGCAAATAATTAGACTGGGAGAGCATTACGCTAAGTCAGAGAAAGATAAATACCATATGATCTCACTTGTATGTGGAATCTAATGAGCAAAGTAAACTGATGAACAAAATAGAAACAAAGGCATGGATACATGGAACAGACAGATGATGTCAGAGTGGAGGGGGGATGAGGGGATGGTTGAAAGAAGGTGAAGGGATTAAACAAACAAACAGCAACAACAACAAATATATATATGAATATATATACTAGAAGCCCGGTGCACAAAAATTTGTGCACTGGGGGGGGAGGGGGATCCCTCAGCCCGGCCTGTGCCCTCTCGCAGTCTGGGACCCCTCGGGAGATAATGACCTGCTGGCTTAGGCCTGCTCCCGGGTGGCAGAGGGCAAGCCCAATCCCTAGGTGCAGCCCCTGGT